>NC_142873.1:10518289-10832105 GCF_051225735.1 Oryctolagus cuniculus | reverse complement strand
GAGAGCGTCCTCCCACCTGCGTGAGGCTGCTGCAGAGTTCCCGGCCTGCCTGGGGTAACACGTGCTCATCAGTCACTTCGTCAAGTCAGCGGCCCCGTAGAGGTCTAAGGTGCAGAAATACACTCTCTGTAGATTTTCACATTTTATTTCTGGTCTCACTTTTCATTTTGACTGTTGCCCTTTTTTATTTCTCTCCCATTTCACCCTCCCTTTGCAAGATGGATTTGTGGGAGACTCGGAAGGAACAGGAAGTCTCACACACGTGCACCAACTTCTCTGTTTATGCCCCTTCTCGCCCGCAGGCTGGTGGCCATGGCCGTCATGGGGGAGCCGGAGAAGGCCAGCAGCAGCTTCTTGGCCCTGGTGCTGGCCAGGGCCTCCGGCACCATTGACGTTCAGTACTTGAAGAGGCAGTGGACAACCCCAGAGGAGGACGAGCCTGGCCGGCTGCGTCTGCTTTTACAGGAAACCGTGTGGAAAAAAGGAAGATTACAGATCTAACAGTGTTGTTGACAGGACGTGTTTATGTAATGACCCAAATTTAAGAGACAAAATTATAAGGTGGATAATTTTACATCTGTGTGCATGTGTATTTCTGTATATGGACCCTGTATATTCTGTACATAATTTACTTCACAAGAATGTTGCTTTGATATTCCCCATAAATAAATTGCTATTTTTGAACAGAAACAAATGAACATCATAGTGTATACGAAATTTCAAAGGAAATACAGTCATGTCCAGTGTGTGCTGTTCTGACAATATTTCTAGTGAATTTTAGAACAGATTTAATGCTGGCACATTACTGGATTTCTAAACAGTCCACCATGATGAAAATGTGTTTTAATGAGCTATTTTCTTAATTGTTCATAGAATGATATATATATATGTGTGTCTACATTAAAAGGCATGATTCCATGATCGCATTATTTCTCATTAGAGTGCTCAGACACATTTTTTACAATGCATTAGTATTAAAAATTGTCTTCTATAGAAGTACTACGGGTAAAGAAATCCTCTTGAATCTTGTAATTGAATATATGAATCGATGGTGCTTTTATAGCAACATGCCTGGGGCTAGGTGATCTGTAGGAGTGGAAATTCTCACAGTTGTGGAAGCTGAAGTCCACTAGCGACACATGGGCAGGGTCTGCGTCCAGGAGGGTCCGTTGTTGCTGTGTCCTCGCAAGGCAGGAGCTGGAAGAGCAGAAGTGCGCAGGACACTGCTTCAGCCTCCTGGAAGACCACTGATCTGTCGTGGGAGCTGTGCTTCACAGAGGACCCCACTCTTGGTACTGCCCTTGGGGGAATTTCACTTCCAGCCTAGGAGCTTTGCAGGGACACGTGCACGGGGTCGGGGAATTCCGGGTGCGATCACAGGAAAGCCAGGAGCGCTGCTGTGAGGATACCTCCTGCGCTTCTCTTGATGGGTCTGTGAGGGTACAGACAGGCGTGTTTACATCCCCTCACTGCCTCAGAGGATCGTCTCCACTTACCCGGCTGGACCTGGAGAGTCCTAGAGCTGGAGGGATCTGAGAGGCCACTGCCCACGTAACCCCGATGCTGTGGGGACAGCCCACGTCTCCCGATGCTGTGGGGACAGACCACATCTCCTGGATGCTGTGGGTACAGCCCACATCTCCTGAAGCTGTGGGTACAGCCCATATCTCCCCTGATGCTGTGGGTACAGCCCACGTCTCCCCTGATGCTGTGGGTACAGTCCACGTCTCCCCTGATGCTGTGTGTACAGCCCACGTCTCCTGATGCTGTGGGTACAGCCCACATCTCCCCTGATGCTGTGGGTACAGCCCACGTCTCCCTGATGCTGTGGGTACAGCCCACGTCTCCTGATGCTGTGGGTACAGCCTACATCTCCTGATGCTGTGGTGACAGTCCACGTCTCCTGATGCTGTGGGTACAGCCCACGTCTCCCCTGATGCTGTGGGGACAGCCCACGTCTCCTGATATTGTGGGTACAGCCCACATCTTCCCCGATGCTATGGGTACAGCCCACGTCTCCTGATGCTGTGGGTACAGCCTACGTCTCCTGATGCTGTGGGGACAGTCCACGTCTCCTGATGCTGTGGGTACTGCCCACGTCTCCTGATGCTGTGGTTACTGCCCACGTCTCCCCGATGCTGTGGGTACAGCCCATGTCTCCTGAAGCTGTGGGTACAGCCCACGTCTCCCCTGATTCTGTGGGTACAGTCCACGTCTCCTGAAGCTGTGGGTACAGCCCACGTCTCCCCTGATTCTGTGGGTACAGCCCACGTCTCCTGAAGCTGTGGGTACAGCCCACGTCTCCCCTGATTCTGTGGGTACAGCCCACGTCTCCTGAAGCTGTGGGTACAGCCCACGTCCCCCTGATGCTGTGGGTACATCCCGCGTCTCCCCTGATGCTGTGGGGACAGCCCACGTCTCCCCTGATGCTGTGGGGACAGCCCACGTCTCCCCGATGCTGTGGGGACAGCCCACGTCTCCCCTGATTCTGTGGGTACAGCCCATGTCTCCTGATGCTGTGGGTACAGCCTACGTCTCCTGATGCTGTGGTGACAGTCCACGTCTCCTGATGCTGTGGGGACAGCCCACGTCTCCTGATGCTGTGGGTAAAGCCCACGTCTCCCCTGATGCTGTGGGGACAGCCCACGTCTCCTGATATTGTGGGTACAGCTCACATCTTCCCCGATGCTCTGGGGACAGCCCACGTCTCCTGATGCTGTGGGTAAAGCCCACGTCTCCCCTGATGCTGTGGGGACAGCCCACGTCTCCTGATATTGTGGGTACAGCTCACATCTTCCCCGATGCTCTGGGTACAGCCCACGTCTCCTGATGCTGTGGGTACAGCCTACGTCTCCTGATGCTGTGGGGACAGCCCACGTCTCCCCTGATGCTGTGGGGACAGCCCACGTCTCCTGATATTGTGGGTACAGCCCACATCTTCCCCGATGCTCTGGGTACAGCCCACGTCTCCTGATGCTGTGGGTACAGCCTACGTCTCCTGATGCTGTGGGGACAGTCCACGTCTCCTGATGCTGTGGGTACTGCCCACGTCTCCTGATGCTGTGGTTACTGCCCACGTCTCCCCGATGCTGTGGGTACAGCCCATGTCTCCTGAAGCTGTGGGTACAGCCCACGTCTCCCCTGATTCTGTGGGTACAGTCCACGTCTCCTGAAGCTGTGGGTACAGCCCACGTCTCCCCTGATTCTGTGGGTACAGCCCACGTCTCCTGAAGCTGTGGGTACAGCCCACGTCTCCCCTGATTCTGTGGGGACAGCCCACGTCTCCGCTGATTCTGTGGGTACAGCCCATGTCTCCTGATGCTGTGGGTACAGCCTACGTCTCCTGATGCTGTGGTGACAGTCCACGTCTCCTGATGCTGTGGGTACAGCCCATGTCTCCCCGATGCTGTGGGTACAGCCCACGTCTCCCCTGATTCTGTGGGTACAGCCCACGTCTCCTGAAGCTGTGGGTACAGCCCACGTCTCCCCTGATTCTGTGGGTACAGCCCACGTCCCCCTGATGCTGTGGGTACATCCCGCGTCTCCCCTGATGCTGTGGGGACAGCCCACGTCTCCCCTGATGCTGTGGGGACAGCCCACGTCTCCCCAATGCTGTGGGGACAGCCCACGTCTCCCCGATGCTGTGGGTACTGCCCACGTCTCCCCTGATGCTGTGGGTACAGCCCATGTCTCCTGATGCTGTGGGTACAGCCTACATCTCCTGATGCTGTGGGTACAGACCACGTCTCCTGATGCTGTGGGGACAGCCCACGTCTCCTGATGTTGTGGGTACAGCCCACATCTTCCCCGATGCTGTGGGTACAGTCCACGTCTCCTGATGCTGTTGGTACAGCCTACGTCTCCTGATGCTGTGGGGACAGTCCACGTCTCCTGATTCTGTGGGTACTGCCCACGTCTCCTGATGCTGTGGGGACAGTCCACGTCTCCTGATGCTGTGGTTACTGCCCACGTCTCCCCGATGCTGTGGGTACAGCCCACATCTCCCCTGATGCTGTGGGTACAGCCCACGTCTCCTGATGTTGTGGGTATAGCCCACATCTCCCCGATGATCTGGGTACTGCCCACATCTCCCCGATGCTGTGGGTACAGCCCACGTCTCCCCTGACGCTGTGGGTATAGTCCACGTCTCCTCTGATGCTGTGGGGACAGTCCACGTCTCCCTGATGCTGTGGTGACAGTCCACGTCTCCTGATGCTGTGGGTACAACCCACGTCTCCCCGATGCTGTGGGTACAGACCACGTCTCCTGATGCTGTGGGTACAGACCACGTCTCCTGATGCTGTGGTTACTGCCCACGTCTCCCCGATGCTGTGGGTACAGCCCACATCTCCCCTGATGCTGTGGGTACAGCCCACGTCTCCCTGATGCTGTGGGTACAGTCCACGTCTCCCCTGATGCTGTGTGTATAGCCCACGTCTCCTGATGTTGTGGGTATAGCCCACATCTCCCCGATGATCTGGGTACTGCCCACATCTCCCCGATGCTGTGGGTACAGCCCACGTCTCCCCTGACGCTGTGGGTATAGTCCACGTCTCCCCTGATGCTGTGGGGACAGTCCACGTCTCCCCGATGCTCTGGGTACAGCCCACGTCTCCTGATGCTGTGGGTACAGCCCATGTCTCCTGATGCTGTGGGTACAGCCCACATCTCCCCGATGCTGTGGGTACAGCCCACGTCTCCTGATGCTGTGGGTACAGCCCACGTCTCCTGATGCTCTGGGTACTGCCCACGTCTCCCTGATGCTCTGGGTACTGCTCACGCTTCCCTGCAGGGTGGGACTGTGCTCTCTGAACTTCTGAGATGCTCTCCTTCCAGTCACCTGAGTAGCCCCGGAACCTTTACTTCTGTTCTTACACTGATTTTTTTTTTTAAAATAACTTATTTATTTGAGAGGTAGAATTACAGATAGAGAGAAGGAGAGACAGAGAGAGGTCTTCCATCTGCTGGTTTACTCCTCAAGTGGCTGCAACAGCTGGAGCTATGTAATCCAAAGCCAGGAGCCAAGGGCTTCCTCCGGGTCTCCCATGTGGGTGCAGGGGCCCAAGCACTTGGGCCATCTTCTACTGCTCTCCCAGGCCACAGCAGAGAGCTGGATCGGAAGAGGAGAAGCAGGGACCAGCACTGGTGCCCATATGGAGGCTTAACCGCAGGTAGAGTCTTAACCTGCTGTGCTACAGCTCCAGCCCCTCTCACGCTGATTTAAATTATCAAAAATTGTACGTTTGTTACGACAGTTGACATGGGGCCAGCGTTGTGCACAGAGCAGGTTTAGCTGCCACTTGAGACACCGTCATCCCGTGTTAGAGTGCTGGTTTGAGTCCTGGCTCCTGTGCTGGTGATCCAGCTCCCTGCTAATGTTCCTGGGCAGGCAGCCGATGATGCAAGTGCTTGGGCCTCTGCCACCGAAGTGGGAGACCCCGGTGGAATTCCTGGTTACTGGCTCTTTGCTGGCCCACGTCTGGCTGTTGCAGCCATCTGACAAGTGAAGCAGTAGATGGAAGATCTGCCTCTAATTTCCCTTTCTCTGTCACTCTGCCTTTCAAATACAATTTTTAAGAAAAAAAAAAAAAAACACAAAGCAATTGAAGCAGAATAGTATCCCCTGTGGCCTTCCCTTCCCCATCCATCCTGTCCAGAGGCTCAGCGTTGTGTGTGCTTTTAGAACTTTCCAGGCATGTAGACATGCACACACATACATGTGGACATCCGTGTACACAGTTTTGCCATGATCCCTAATGAAGACAACAGTATCTTTCGGGGGTTGGCTTTACTCTGTCGTACTGGCCACTGAATCCCCATACCTTCCACAGTGCCTGGCATATACACAGGGTCTTCAAGAAGACTGTGGAAAATGTGTTTTTCAGAAGAGCTCTGCATGGTTTTTTTGTTTTTTTTTTGTTTGTTTGTTTTGTTTTGTGTTTTTGTTTGTTTGTTTGTTTGTTTTTTAATTTATTTTTTTGACAGGCAGAGTGGACAGTGAGAGAGAGAGACAGAGAGAAAGGTCTTCCTTTGCCATTGGTTCACCCTCCAATGGCTGCCGCGGTCGGCGTGCTGCGGCCGGCGCATCGCGCTGATCCAAAGGCAGGAGCCAGGTACTTCTCTTGGTCTCCCATGGGGTGCAGGGCCCAAGAACTTGGGCCATCCTCCACTGCACTCCCTGGCCACAGCAGAGAGCTGGCCTGGAAGAGGGGCAACCGGGACAGAATCCGGCGCCCCGACCGGGACTAGAACCCGGTGTGCCAGTGCCGCAAGGCGGAGGATTAGCCTAGTGAGCCGCAGCGCCGGCGTCTGCATGGGTTTCAAAACATGTTTGCATCAAGACACACTCGTCCTAGCTTGCGATACATGTCTGAAGTGGCTCTAGCTTGAGGTTCTAAGAAGGACACACGTCAGAACCACATGAGTTCTGCCACAGTTTTGAAGCAAGAGCAGACATTGAATTGCCGGTGAAGACTGGAGGAAGGATGGTGACATCGTGGATGCTTTGCACAGCTTATGGAGACACTGCTCCAGACAAGTCATCAACTTACAAATGGTCAAGTTGTTTTAAGGAGGGAGAAGTAAAGCCCACCCTGGGAGACCACCCACAGCAACTTGCAGAGAAAAAATGTTTGTGCCCTGATTGAAGAGGACCTGTGATTAACAGCAGAAACAGTAACCAATACCCTAGACATCTCACTTGATTCAGCTTATACAAGGCTGAAAATTTAAAAGGCACAATTAAACCCTCTGCCCAGTGGTGCCAAACTGTTGCTCCCAGATCCGCTCAGGCAAGAGCGGAAGTTTCAGTGGAAATTTTCAACAAGTGGGATCAAGGTCTTGCATGATTCTTTGCAAGAATTGGAACAGGAGATGAAATACAGCTTGGCTGGTACAACCGTGAAGACAAAACACAGCCAAAGCACTGATTGTGAAGAGTGAATGGAAGTTAAACAAGAGCCAAGGGCATGGTAACAGTTTTTTGGGATACCCAAAGCATTTTGCTTGATGACTTTCTGTAGGGCCAAAGAACCAATAATATGTGCTTATTAGAAGAGCTTTTTGGGGGCCTGCACTGTGGCATAGTGGTTAAAGCTGCTGTCTGCAGTGCCGGCATCCAGTTTGAGTCCTGGCTGCTCTACTTCCGATCCAGCTCTCTGCTGTGGTCTGGGAAAGCAGTAGAAGATGGCCCAAGTGCTTGGGCCCCTGCACCCACATGGGAGACCTGCAAGAAGCTCCTGGCTCCTGGCTTCGGATCGGCCCAGTTCCGGCAGTTGCGGCCATTTGGGGAGTGAACCAGCAGATGGAAGACTCCTCTCTCTCTCTCTCTCTCTCTCTCTCTCTCTCTCTCTGCCTCTGCCTTTCAAATAAATAAAATAAAATAAAATCTTTTTGTAAAAAAAGAATAAGAGCAGTTTGACAAAAGTTTGCAAAAACTTTAGCAGAAAAGTGCCCGAGTCAGCGAAGCCTGCACCACAGAAATGCCCCTGCTCCTTCCTCTCTTCAAGGGGGGTTTTGGAGGAGTTTCAGGAGAAGGCCATCAGGCATTCAGTACACAGCCCTGATCTGGATCTTTCAGACTACTGTTTGTTTCCGATTCTTAAAAAATTCCTGAAAGGCCATCCAGTTTTCCTCAGTTAGAAATATTAAAAAGACTGCATGGACATGGTTCAAAAACCAGGATCCTCAGTTCTTTTGGGTGAACTGAATGGATGTAATCATTGCTAACAAAAATTTGTTGAGTTTCATGGAGGTTACATTGAGAGAGTTTTTAAATATATATATGTAAAGATTTATGTATCTGAGAGGCGGAGTTAGAGAGAGAGGGAGAAACAGAGAAATTTTCCTTTTGGTTCACTCCTCAGATGGCTATGATGGCTGGGGCTGCGGAAGGCTGAAAAGCCAGGAGCCCAGACCTCCATCCAGGTCTCCCATGTAGGTAACAAGGACTGGAATATGTGGGCCATCTTCCACTGGCTTCCCAGGCTTAGTAGCAGGGAACTGGATCAGAGGTGGAGCAGCCAGAACTAGAACTGGCACTCATATGGGATACCAGTGTTGTAGGCAGCAGCTTAATTTGCTGTCCCATAATTGTGGTCCCCATTTTTATTTTTTAGTCATAAACTTTTTCAGGTCACCTCAGTCAGATAGGTGTGTACCCAGTCTTTGTTAAGTAAATGACCAGAGTTCGGTTCATTTTCTCTCACGTGTCAACCCCATCAGAAAGGATAAGTGGGATGAGTACGCGTGTTCTTCATGAATCCATCCTGGCTGTTTCTCATTCGCAGCCTGCTTGGTAACTGCCATAGAACACTTTTTTTTTTTTTTTTTTGACAGGCAGAGTGGACAGTGAGAGAGACAGAGAGAAAGGTCTTCCTTTGCCGTTGGTTCACCCTCCAATGGCTGCTGCGGCCAGCGCACCATGCTGATCTGAAGCCAGGAGCCAGGTGCTTCTCCTGGTCTCCCATGGGGTGCAGGGCCCAAGCACCTGGGCCATCCTCCACTGCACTCCCAGGCCACAGCAGAGAGCTGGCGTGGAAGAGGGGCAACCGGGACAGAATCCAACGCCCCAACCAGGACTAGAACCCAAGGTGCTGTCGCCGCAGGTGGAGGATTAGCAAAGTGAGCCGTGGCACCGCTAGAACACTTAAATGAATGGTGTCATTTGTAGGTTTTGGGATTTTGGATTACACTTATTTTAAATTATTTGTTCCTCTTTTTCTTTGGACTTCTTCCCATGTTTTAGCATCTGTGAATACTCAGATGTTATTCACAGTAGTTCCACAGAAATATTCGTTTGTTTTTGCATTGACTCTTGTTACTCAAGGGGAAATTTGGGTTTCAGTATTTGGAATTGCTCAGCAAGGTATTTTGGTTTGCTTCAGTTGATAATGCCCCAGTCACAGTGATGCATCATCTAGAATTACTTATAATGGAACAGCATCTGAGAACTCCGTTGCATCCCCCTAGGTCTTTTTTCTTTTTTCTTTTTTTTGGACAGGCGGAGTTAGATAGTGAGAGAAAAAGAGACAGAGAGAAAGGTCTTCCTTCTGTTGGTTCACCCCCCAAATGGCTGCTATGGCCAGCGCTGCACTGATCTGAAGCCAGGAGCCAGGTGCTTCTTCCTGGTCTCCCATGCGGGTGCAGGGCCCAAGCACTTGGGCCATCCTCCACTGCCTTCCCGGGCCACAGCAGAGAGCTGGACTGGAAGAGGGGCAACCGGGACAGAATCCGGGTGCCAGGGCTGCAGGTGGAGGATTGGCCTAGTGAGCCTTGGCACTGGCCTCCCCCTAGGTTTTGATGAAGGTGAAGATTAGAACTCTAAATTGCAAATGGGGTTCATTGCAGCATTTCAAAGTCCCCTCTTACCCCATTGTTAGATGCTCAAGTGAATTTTCCATCACAGGGAGGTGTGATGGGTGAGAGGAGGAGCTGGAGCAGTCTCAGACTGCCTTGCAAACCTGGCAAAAGCGGATGTGTCCCAGTGGGGACACTTTGCATTCTGAGTTAAGTGTGGCACTCACCAAGCAGAAGCTATGAAGTAGGACCATGGAATTGGCCTTCTGTGCAGGTTCCCTTCTTTCTCTGTGTTCCTAATCCTTGGCTAGAGTCTGAAGGTACCCAATCCTATTTGCAGGTTCTTTCTCTTCCTAAACAGGGAAGAGATTGTTGTTGTCGGGGGCCTACAAGGCCAAGCGAGCTCCTTTTTAAAGCAGGGATTATGTGTGAGGGTGTAGGAATGAGCACCGTGGGCCCCGTCTTTCCTGGGATGAGACTGTGAGGGCTTGAGCCTTTTGGATTTTTCCCTGTGGCGATCACATTTCTATATGGATCACAAAACATCTCTGACTGTAGAACTCTGAGAAAGAAGGAAACTTTGATGACCTTGCAGAGTGGAGGCTGCACAGGCCAACAAGTGGCCGGGAAAGGTGTCCACCCAACAGCCAGCACCATAGCGGGAAACATGCTCAGGACTCCGCCCCCGTGCCAGTACCTGGCCATAGGTCACAGGGGAAACTTGTCATCGCACAGGCAGCTTTTGAGTTATTTTAGATGGAAGCGGGTCACCCCGTGTGTCTCTGCAGATGTCCGTCTCTCTGAGACTGGCCGCGTTGGTCCCCGCACCCTGATGGGTTTCAGGCACGTGTGTCCCCAGGGCCCTGGTGTGTGCGCCTTGAGGGTTCGTGGTTACCCCATGCCCAGCAGCCACTCCTTCCCTAATGGTAACTTGAATGGAGCTGTGACAGACTCGTTCCCTCGCTTTGTGTTTGTGCAGGACAGAAACCAGGGAGCAGACGGCAGCGTTCAGCATCTTGGAAGTAGCATGAAACATTACAAGGTCAACCACATGGGGGCAGCCATGTCCAAGGCCTGTCTGGTCCCAAGTCCTCCATGCCCTCACTTCATTTCAGTTCATGGCCTGTGGGAACATTGCAAAGTCAAACATACTTGCAAGAAGCAATGAGATTATAAAAACTCTCTTTTGAAAACACCACAATAATCCAATCTTTCCCCTCTTCATGGGGAGGGATACATTTGATCAAAGGAACAAAATCACTTATTTTTCTAGAAGGTTGTCTATTTTTGATAGGCATTGAAGTGAACTACTTGAGAACCCACAAATTGGGTGAAATCCTAGCCTGTTATTTTAGGTTTCTCATTCACCAAGACGTTCACAACAAACACTCACTCAATAAGGACAGGCATTACAAATGACCACATTGGCCATGTAGACGTGATGGGACAGGGACTTCAGGACAAGTCGTCCAGTTTGCTGAGGGGGTGGACAGGTCCTGGGACCTTCTCCCTAACAAAGGAGAGCTGTGTGGACTCTGAATCACAGTTCACAGAACTTACGCACATCACACAACACAGCAATAGCTTTGAGTAAGCCAAGGTCTTTTGTCCAGCGGTGACTGACTACTTCACCTCTCTAAGCGCAGGGAGTTCTTGCTGTTAAGAAAAAAAGTATGGCTGCTAAGGACGGATACCTAGGAGGGGGTGGCCCTGCGGTATCTGAGCCTGGGAGGGGGAGCCGTGATGATGCGGGAAGTGTGAGTGTGTAGCTGTCCTGACCTGTGGGGACTGTCTGGGTTACACGGTGGTTTCTCCGGAAGCAAGCCATGGGAGTGGGAAGGCAAGCACACAGATCAGCAGCCTCCAAACAGAAGCAACCCCTAGGAGATTACAAAGATACCGTGAGAAATCATTTGAGGGGCAGGTGTTCAGGCAGCGGGAGAGCCACCGCTGGGGGCACCTGCTTCCCCGGTGGAGCGCTTAGTTTGAGTCTTGGCTCCGCTCTCCATTCTGGCTTCTTGCTAGTGCACACACTGGGAGGCAGCAGATGATGCTTCAAGGGGTTGGGTCCCTGCCACTCACAATGGGAGACCTGCATTGAATTCTTGGCTCCTGGCTTAGTCCTGGCTATTACAGGCATTTAGGGGAGTGAACCAGTGGGTGGGAAGATCTCTGTCTATACCTCTCTTTCAAATAAGTTAAAATAGTTTTGAAGTATTATAGTTCAACTGCTAGCTGTAATGACAATGTCCTCAAATTATTGGAATGCACCACCTATTTGTCATGAAGCCAAAGCTGCATTTTTTTTTTTAAGAAAAAAAGATTTATTTAGTTGAAAGAGCAACAGAGAGGGAGACGAGAGAGAGAGAGAGAACGAGTCTTCCATCCTCTGCTTCACTCCCTAAATGGCCGCAACAGCTGGCCGGCCAGCCTGAAGCCAGGAATTCCATCTGGATCTCCCACATGTGGGACAAGAGCCCAAGTATTTCAGCCATCTTCTGCATATCCAGGAAGCTGGATTAGAAGTGGAGCAGAGGCCGGCGCCGCGGCTCACTAGGCTAATCCTCCGCCTGCGGCGCCGGCACACCGGGTTCTAGTCCCGGTTGGGGCGCCGGATTCTGTCCCGGTTGCCCCTCTTCCAGGCCAGCTCTCTGCTGTGGCCAGAGAGTGCAGTGGAGGATGGCCCAGGTGCTTGGGCCCTGCACCCCATGGGAGACCAGGAGAAGCACCTGGCTCCTGCCATCGGATCAGCGCGGTGCGCTGGCCGCAGCGCGCTGACCGTGGCGGCCATTGGAGGGTGAACCAACGGCAAAAGGAAGACCTTTCTCTCTCTCTCTCTCACTGTCCACTCTGCCTGTCAAAAAAAAAAAAAAAAAAAGAGAGAGAGAGAGAGAGAAGTGGAGCAGCCGGGACTTGAACTGGCATTCATGGGGGATGCTGATTTTGCAAGAGAAGCCCAGCTGCTGTGCCACAAACAGCAGCCCCCCAAGCTGCTCTGGTCTGGATGATGTGTCCCCCCCCCCCAAGAATTAATACTCTGAACCTTTACCCCCAAGGTGATGACAACAAAGGTGGTGCTTTGGGGAGGGCCCCACCTCATGAATGGGGTTAGTGACCGTGGGACGTAGGCCCACGCACATCTTTCCAGCACATAATGCACCAGGTATGGAGAAAGGACCCTCAGAAGCCACGGTATTTGCTGTCACCTTGACCTCGGGCTCCTAGAGTCTGGAATGGTGAGAAATCAACCTCTGTTGTTTACCCACAGTGGTATTTTGTTATGGCAGCCCATGCAGACAGACACGGGCTTTGTTTTTTTTCCCTTAAAGATTTATTTATTTTATGTGAAAGAGTTACAGAGGGGCAGAGGCAGAGGCAGAGAGAGAGAGGTCGGTCTTCCATCCACTGGTTCACTCCCCAATTGGCCGCAACGGCCGGAGCTGAGCTGGTCCGAAGCCAAGATCCAGGAGCTTCTTCCAGGTCTCCCACGTGGGTGTAGGGGCCCAAGGACTTGGACCATCTTCTAGTGCTTTCCCAGGCCACAGCAGAGAGCTGGATCGGAAGTGGAGCAGCCAGGACTTGAACCGGTGTCCATATGGGATGTTGGCACTGCAGGCAACGACTTCACCCTCTACACCACAGCACTGGCCCCAAAACAGGCTCTTTTTAAACCCTATTTTTAATCTCTTGGGCTTAAATTCCCAAGGCTGAATCCATGTCAGCTGTGAGAATGCAGCCCCAGAGCTGTGTGCTATGCACTGTGTGAGGAGGACCAGGAGGAAGCAACCTTCCCTGAGGCTGGGATGCGTCCTCTCCTCTCTGCTGCAGGGGACAGTGCAAGCCTGAAGCCACCTGCTCGGCCGCAGGTGCTGCTCCAGGACAGAGAGGCAGGAGGAGAAAGGACAGATTGCGGAGAGCGCACACCAGCCGCCTTTCTCTGCATGGTTAATCCCTCCCAGTCCGTGCTGCTGCCAGCGGCAAGCTGGGTCCAGGTTCTCTTCAACACAAGAAAGAATTTGAAGATGAGAGGTAGGTAAAAGCCAGCAGAGAAGCAAGATTTATTTGCATACGAAATAAAAGTACGCCCTCCAAATGGAGTCGGAGTTTCATGGAAGCTGCGGGTTTCCACTGCAGGGAGGGATGGGGTGGGGTGGGGGGGCTCTGGTGCAGCTGGGGCTGCGGGGTGGGGCTGGCCACCTCCCTCAGATCCTCCTGCTGTCTGCCTCTTTGCCTACATCACTCTCTGGGAGGTCCTTCTATGCTTTCCTTGAGCCAACTTCACTTCCGAAGAAAAGTGTGGCATAAAATTAGGGAGAGCATGGTTTTTGTTTTCGGGAGTAGGAAACAGGAACAGTTGGCTGGGTTTTGTGCATTGCTCAGAGCCTGTTTAACAGCCTGGAAGCTGAGCGGGTAGGACAGGCTGCCGCCTCCTGGGAGGTCGGGGACCACTGCAGTCTTACACAGCGAACAGGTGCGAGTGATGGCTCCCACCTGTGATCCACGTGCTTCCCAGGGTTCCTAGCCCGGCACCTGGCAGGCAGCATCGTCAGAGGGTAGACTGTTCGAAGGCTAAGCGCGTATGTGATTTAGGATAAGTGCTTTTCTGCCTCAGTTTACTCTGTCAAATGGAAATAAATAGTATTTCCCTGACATCTGTTGACATGTTAAAGGATTTAAAAATAAGCCCCTTTTCCTCCCTGCTGATGTTTGGAATCAAGTATGTGAAAACAGACACAAGAGTCAGACATCTAGTCAAATGTTCACTTTGCCTAGATGAAGCTGTCTGAGAGTGCGACTTTTGGCCACAGCCCACGAGGCTCGCTGGCTCTTTAGCCTGGAATTAGAGATCTTGACCAATGCCAGCCGCCCAGGAGCAGGTCCCCATCACAGCGGAGACGTGTGGAATGCCTACTTCCTGCTCACAGGTGCCACTCAAGAGGGGCTAGGGTTGTGTAGCTCTGCCCACCCACTGCCAAGTTAAACAGTGCTTCACTCAACAGATGGCGCCTGGGACCGGGGCTTTCGATGTCAGGGACAGGGACGCGTGTATTTTCATGTCATATACGGGCCTGGAGCTCGCTTCTCAGACTCAGGCTGCAGATTGAAGTCACTGGGAGCATTTAGAAGATGCCATAGTGGCATAGCTTCAGTTGGTGCCTCTGCTGGGACAGGGTGGTGGTGGTTTTGTTTTTTAAACATTTTAAATTAATTATTTATTTTGAAACAGGAGAGCGAGCGAGCGAGAGAGGGAGAGAGATCTTCCATCACAGTTTCACTCCCCAGATGGCCACAACAGCTGGGGCTAGGCCAGGCTGCAGCCAGGAGCCATGTGGTTGTGGCTGGTGTGGGGTCCCCCAGGCAGGACCTTCCTGCAGGCTATCCCTTGCGCCCATCTCCTGGAGTTGGTCTGGGAAGCTACACCACAGCGTGTTTCTCCAAGCTTATCATAAACCCAACACAGTTGCCAGGGCCTCTCGTTTTGGGGAGATGGATGTGTTTACCCGGATGTGGAAGCGTTGCATGGTACCCCAGACAAATGTACGATTCCCTGTGTGTCAGCTATAAAGCAAAATACAATATAAAAAGCCAGCTTTGCTTCCTGCTTTAAACGCCCAGCGTGGGCTCTGTGGCGTGCAGCTGAGATCTTTGGCCACACAAGGCCACTAGGCACCGCTTGCTCTGCTGGAGGTGGCCGCGACAGCTGCTCTGCAGGCATCGTGCCCTTTATTCCCCACGGAGCGGGATTGTCGTCTGTGGGCTGGAATAGAGGCTCCAGGGAGCAGGGGGCTTGTTGGCCTCATTCACTGTCAAAGCCCCAACCCTCCAATAAATAAATGTGGAGCAGGGTGTTCAATACACATTTCTTGAATGAGTCTCTGAATGACTGTTTTGCAAAGGTAATTTTATCGGCATTGTTGCTTCCATATGAATGCAGGATGGTGAAAATGTTTGGCTCTCCATGTGTCTTTTTTCTTTACTGAATGGATTAAAGTATCTGAAGACAATTCAAAGAAAACAATCCATGTTGTGATGTTTTACAAGGCCGCAGTGCCTTTCGGGAGCTACGGTGGAGAAGGCACCCAGCGCTGGCTCATCCCTTGTCTCCATCTGCCCCGTGCTGCAGCCAGGACCAGGCCTGGGCAGACCTCCACTCGAAGACGTCCACTCGGAGGAGAGACATTAGCACTGCGATGCAAAGCTCATCCCTCGGCGTGCAGATAAAACACTGTCATTCTGAAGCCTTCCTCATCTCTCACGACACCGTATCGTCCCCTTTTACTTAGCACTTCTTGCATTACAGCTGGTCACTTGCACTTCTGCCTTGCTAGGGTTTGCATGCTGTTCACATCTTGGGAGCGTGGGCCCCAGGGCGGCAGTGTTGGGAGATGTTGTGGGACCTTTAAGAGGTGGGGCCCGGGGGGAGGGCCTTGCACCTGTTCGGCATGTGTCAGTCAAAGGAATGCTGTCCTGATCTGAAGCCAGGAGCTTCTTCTAGGTCTCCTGCATGGGCAGGGGCCCAAGCACCTGGGCCATCTTCTGCTGCTTCCCAGGCCATAGCAGAGAGCTGGATCAGAAGAAGAGCAGCTGGGACTAGAATTGGTACCCATATAGGATACTGGTGCCATAGGCGGAGGATTAGACCACCACACCACACGCAGTCCCCATAAAGTGAGTTTCTTATGTACAGCTTGTAGTTGGATCTCATTTCTATTAATTTTCCAGTTTATATCTTTTGATTAGGAAATTTAACCTAATTAATAAGAACTTTTTGCTGCCATTTTGTTAATGTTTTATGGTCATGCCTGGTCATTTTGTATATACTTTGTTCTTTCCTGCCTCTCTCCTTATCTGTTTTCGTTGTGTGGTGGTTTTCTGTGGTACTGTTTCCATTCTTTTCCTTTTTCATTTGTGTGTCTCTTTTCCCACTAAGTTTTAGTATTTTTCCTATTTTTTTTTTTTTTTGCAGGAAAGTAGTTATCCTCCATTCATATCCACATGAAAACTGCCTTAAGCATTTCTTGTTAAGACCAGTCTAGTGGTGATGCATTGCTTCATATTTTAGTCATTCAGGAAAGACTATTTAGCCTTTATTCATTTCTTTTTTTTAAAAAAAAAAAGGATTTATTGGGGCCAGTGTTGTGGTGTAGCAGGTAAAGCCATTGCCCGCCATGCCAGCATCTCCTATGGATGCCAATTCAAGTCCTGGGTGCTCCACAAACCCAGCTCCCTGCTAATGTGCCTGGGAAAGCAGCAGAGGATGACCCTGGAGCCTGGGCCCCTGCACCCATGTGGGAGACCTGGAAGAAGCTCCTGGCAGCACAGGTGGCTGCTCTACCCACTACCTGACCCCTGTAGTTCATTTCTGAAAGGTAACTCTGCTGGATACACTGTTCTTGGCTGGCAGGGTTTTTTTTTTCTTTCTTTCAGTCTCTAAGTTTTCTTCTAGGAAATCTACTGTTAGTTGAATTTGGATTCCTTTACTTGTGAGTGGACACTTGACTCTTGCTGTTTTGAGAATTCTCTTTGACTTCTGATGTGTTGACTACAATGTGCTTTGGAGAAAGTCTTCCTTTCGTTGACCTACAGGGAGTCTTTTAACTTCCTGGACTTAAATATCCATAGCCCTCTTGGGCAGTTTTCAGCTAGTACTGCATTACATAGGTTGTCAGTGCCTGTTCCAGTCTCTTCTCCTTTGGGAACCCCATAATTTATGAAAAAAAAAAAGTGCTTAATGATGGCCCATTAGTCTCACAGGTTTTAAAATTCTTTTCTATTTTTCTGACTGGGTTAATTAAAAAGACCTGTCTTCGGCCGGCGCTGCGGCTCACTAGGCTAATCCTCCGCCTTGCGGCGCCGGCACACCAGGTTCTAGTCCTGGTCGGGGCGCTGGATTCTGTCCCGGTTGCCCCTCTTCCAGGCCAGCTCTCTGCTGTGGCCAGGGAGTGCAGTGGAGGATGGCCCAGGTGCTTGGGCCCTGCACCCCATGGGAGACCAGGAGAAGCACCTGGCTCCTGCCATCGGATCAGCGCGGTGTGCCAGCCGCAGAGCCATTGGAGGGTGAACCAATGGCAAAGGAAGACCTTTCTCTCTGTCTCTCCCTCTCACTGTCCACTCTGCCTGTAAAAAAACAAAACAAAACAAAACAAAACAAAAACCTGTCTTCGAGTTCAGAAATTCTTTAGTTTTTTGGAAAAGTTCTCCATTGTTCTTTTTATTTCATTAATTGACTTTTTTCCACATTAAAATATTTTTGGTCTTTTTTAGTGATTTCTGCCTCTGTTGAACTTGTCATTCGGGTCATAAATTGTTTTCTTCACTTTGTTCAATTATCTGTATTCTCTAACATCTCCCTCAGTTTCCTTAGGGTCATTAATTTTAATTCATTTTAGGCATTTCATTGTTTCCTTTATGTTAGGGTCTGTTGCCAGAAATTGTTGTATTCCTTTGGAGAAATCATGGTATGTTTGTTTGTTTGTTTTTTTGTTTGTTTTTTGACAGGCAGAGTGGACAGTGAGAGAGACAGAGAGAAAGGTCTTCCTTTGTCGTTGGTTCACCCTCCAATGGCTGCCGTGGCCGGGGCATGGCGCTGATCCAAAGGCAGGAGCCAGGTGCTTCTCCTGGTCTCCCATGGGGTGCAGGGCCCAAGCACTTGGGCCATCCTCCACTGCACTCCCTGGCCACAGCAGAGAGCTGGCCTGGAAGAGAGGCAACCAGGATAGAATCCAGCCCCCCGACCGGGACTAGAACCCGGTGTGCGGGCGCCGCAAGGCGGAGGATTAGCCTAGTGAGCCGCGGCACCAGCCTGAATCATGATTCCTTGTTTTCACAGCTGCTTGGGTCCCTGTGTTGATGTCTGTGCATCTGCTGTGGCAGTTGCTGCTTTTAATTTCTTGGAGTAGCTTTCACAGGGGACTACGTTCTTGCTTAGATGAGGCGTAGATTGCCATTTGGGTAGATGCTTTGGCTTTGGTTCTGTGTACATCCCTTCAGCTGATGTAATCACATCAGCAGTGTATTTGGGGGTCCCAACAGTCTGTACTGCAGGTGTTTACAGAGCTCGTGTTGTGACGTGACAGTGGATGTGGGATGTTAAAGGTACATGACCAGTAGCCAGCGCCGCGGCTCAATAGGCTAATCCTCCACCTAGCGGCGCCAGCACACCGGGTTCTAGTCCCGGTCGGGGCGCTGGATTCTGTCCTGGTTGCCCCTCTTCCAGGCCAGCTCTCTGCTGTGGCCAGGGAGTGCAGTGGAGGATGGCCCAAGTGCTTGGGCCCTGCACCCCATGGGAGACCAGGAGAAGCACCTGGCTCCTGCCTTTGGATCGGCTGTAGCAGCCACTTGGGGGGTGAACCAGCAGAAGGAAGACCTTTCTCTCTGTCTCTAACTCTGCCTGTAAAAAAAAAAAAAAAAAAAAGAATGCTATTTTAATGACCTGGTAGGACATGGGCTTCCTGAGGTCATAGACGGGCCATCAAGGTATTTCTTAGTATCTGCGGTGGTCACAACATACTTTCCTAAGTGGCTCATTAAAGATTTTCTTAAACTGAGGTAAAACGAACTGACCCAATCTCTATGAATTCATCTAGATTGTTTACTTACAGTCATTAGAATAAAATAATTCCCTTAAATAAGCTGGTATTATTTAAAGACTGTGAGATTATATGATTTTTGCTCATAATTGTACTTAGATAAAAGTATTTATCAAGTATGTTTAAAACATGATGCTTTAAAAAACAGAGTGATGGGGCCGGTGCTGAGGCAAAGCAGGTAAAGCCACCACCTGCGGTGCCAGCAGGCCACCTGGGCGCTGGTTCAAGTCCCGGCTGCTCCATTTCTGATCCAGCTCCCTGCTATGGCCTGAGACAGCAGTAGAGGATGGCCCAAGTCCTTGGGCTCCTGCACCCACGTGGGAGACCTGGACAAAACTCCTGGTTCCTACCTTTGGATTGGCCCAGCTCCAGCTGTTGTAGCCATTTGGGGAGTGAACCAGTGGATGGGATCTCTTTCTCTCTCTCTCTGTGCCTCTGCTTTGCTGTAACTCTGCCTTTCAAATACATCAGTAAATCTTTAAAATAAATAAATAAAAAGCAGAGTGGCACAGAAAGAGGGAGAGCCAGAGATAGAGACAGATCTTCCATTCACTGCTTTACTCCCTAAATGGTTGCAATGGCCATAGCAAGGCCGGTCTGAATCCAGGAGCCTGGAACTTCATCTGAGTCTCCCACGTGGGTGCAGGTGCGCAGGTGCTTGCTCTATAATCCACTGCTTTCCCAGGCACATTAGCAGGAAGCTGGATTGGAAATGGAGCAGCCAGGACTTGAACTGGTGCTCCAATGACGGCATGCCAGGCTCACAAGCAGCAGCTTAACCCATTGTCTCAATGCTGGCTGCTCACTGGATACGTATGAAGAGCAGGGTGTATCCATTTGTAACAGCAGGGCATGCGGGGCAGGCCTTCGGCCTTGGGGTGGAGACACCGCTGGGGCGTACTGAGCCACATGGCAGCGCTTGCCTTTGAGTGCCAGCTCTGCTCTCAGGTGCTTTCTGCCGCTGAGCATCCTGGAAGCAACAGGGATGGCTCAGGGAGTTGGGCTCTGGTCACGTGGACTGAGCTCCCAGCTCCCAGTTTTGGTCTGGTCCTGCCCTGGCTGTTGCAGGCGTTTGGAGAGTGAACCAGCAGATGGGAGTTCAGGCTGACTCTCAGATTCCAAAATGAAACAAAAACCACGACACGCATAGTGCATCTGTTAATGGTGTGAAATTCAGCTCCCCCTTTCTTTTTTATTTATTATTATTATTTGACAGGTAGAGTTATAGACAGTGAGAGAGAGACAGAGAGAAAGGTCTTCCTTCCGTTGGTTCACCCCTCAAATGGTCACTATGGCCGGCGCACTGTGCTGATCCGAAGCCAGGAGCCAGGTGCTTCCTCCTGGTCTCCCATGCGGGTGCAGGGCCCAAGCACTTGGGCCATCCTCCACTGCACTCCCGGGACACAGCAGAGAGCTAGACTGGAAGAGGAGCAGCCAGGACTAGAACCCGGCGTCCATATGGGATGCCGGCACTGCAGGCGGAAGATTAACCAAGTGAGCCACGGCGCCGGCCCCAACACCCCATTTCTTATATGGGTTGTTATTAGAGGTAGGTTTTGGCCCATCTTTGTGAGAAGTGGTCACTGACCAACAATACCCTGTCCTGGCTCTCCTCCAAAGCCTGGGAAAAAAGCTCCACCTACCTCTTAGGTCTTCAGGCAGCCTTCTCTCACTTAAGAGGAGGGGAGTTGTTTTGTGTTGCTAATGTCCCCTATTCTAATAGGAGATTAAGTTCTTGTGTGCTGGCTGGTGTTTTGGGATGATCTTAGAAGATGGGTTGAGTACGAAGAGTCTGGTCATTGAATGTGTGTCCCTTAGGATGCACTGGAGAGGTGTATTGAAATGTCAGGTCTCCTCTCGGGAAGGAGGTCGTCAGTACCTCTGGGGGCACCATCAGTCACGGTGGAAGCATCTTTCCTAGAACAAAACCCCTTCACATGCCTGGTGTGCCGCAGTATCCCCATGATGCTCTCCCCTACGCATGGCTCATTCTCTGCAGCCGTCCCCTCTGAGCCGCCTGTCCAGAGTGTTGGTGGGTTTGCACAGGTGAGCTGTGCACCTGCACCTGCACTCCTGCTGGTCCACACCGAGATTTCAGTCTGAGCTGGACGAGCAGAGCTGCTCACAGCTGAGCTAATTGGCCCCGGACACGGGACAATCCTCTCTTCATTCTTTTTAAAAAATTTTTAAATTTATTTGAAAGAGTTACAGAGAGGAAAGGCAGAGAGAGAGAGAGAGAGAGAGTCAGAGAGAGAGAGAGAGAGGCAGAGAGAGAGAGAGAGGCAGAGAGAGAGAGGGAGGCAGAGAGAGAGAGAGAGGGAGGCAGAGAGAGAGAGAGAGGCAGAAAGAGAGAGAGAGGCAGAGAGAGAGAGAGAGGGAGGCAGAGAGAGAGAGGGAGGCAGAGAGAGAGAGAGAGGCAGAAAGAGAGAGAGAGGCAGAGAGAGAGAGAGGGAGGCAGAGAGAGAGAGGGAGGCAGAGAGAGAGAGGGAGGCAGAGAGAGAGAGAGGCAGAAAGAGAGAGAGAGGCAGAGAGAGAGAGGGAAGGAGGCAGAGAGAGATAGGGAGGCAGAGAGAGAGAGAGGGAGGCAGAGAGAGAGGCAGAAAGAGAGAGAGAGGCAGAGAGAGAGAGAGGGAGGCAGAGAGAGAGAGGGAAGGAGGCAGAGAGAGGGAGGGAGGCAGAGAGAGAGAGAGGGAGGCAGAGAGAGAGAGAGAGGGAGGCAGAGAGAGAGAGAGAGAGGGAGGCAGAGAGGGGGGAGATGGGGGGGAGGCAGAGAGAGAGAGGAGAGAGGGAGAGGCACAGAGAGAGAGAGGTGTCTTCCATCCGCTGGTTCACTCTCCAGCTGGCTGCACGGCTCTGCAGTGGCTGTGGGTGCTTTCAGGCTGTACTGGTGGAGCTGGATTGCTGCAACACGGCGTGGCCCATGAGGCTACAGTCGTTCACATCTGGCCTTGAGCAGAAAAGGTGTCTTCACCCCTGGTCTACCAGGAACTCCAGTGCCAGGGACTCAGGCCTCTTCCATGGTGGGGACTGGGCTCCACCACTCTGAGGGACACATTCCTGGACTGTGGCTCATCACCATGCCCGCGTTTAAAGCAGTCAGGAAGACACGGAAGGAACGTGGAGGAGAATGGTAGATGCTCTCCCAAAGGGGCAGAACCTTAGTAGCCGGACCCTTCTAGCTGCAAGGGAGGCTGGGAAATGAGCCTGCCTAAAACCTGGAGACCTGCTACTCCTGTGGACGGGAACCTGTGCCGGGAATCTTCAGGAAAGCCAGAACTGAGTCTCCCACACTCTGAGAGAATCGTGTATTCCTTCTCTTTGCTTCGACTTTTGTGCCACACAGCACAAATGGTGAGAGGTTTTGGAGTCAGAAGACTGAAGCTTGACTCCCAGCTGCTTGCCCAGTCGCTTGCTGGCTTTGGACAGGTCAACCCCAGTCCTCGCTTATAAAATGGGGGGAGCGCTTGCCTTACAGGTTGTTGTGAGTGCCTGTGAGTTTAAGAAGTGGACAATACAGCGTGAGCTGTAAAGTGTTAGTAATGTGGGAGGGGTGGCTGTTAGGGTCACGGGCAGCTGCTCCGTTTCTCATCAGATGATGGACGCATGCGTCTCTCTCAGCTGGAGTCTCTGCTGGAGATCACGCTCACTGGAGACCAGGAGGGGACAAGTGAGGATCACCTGACTTCATACCAGGTGTCCTGAGATTGGACTTTTTTTAAAATATAGGTGAAGGTGTATATACTTTGTGTGTGTGTGTGTTTTTTTTTAAAAGATTTATTTATCTATTTGAAAGACAGTTAAAGAGAGGGCAGAGGTTGGGGGAGGGAGGGAGGGAGAGGAGGCAGGGGGAGAGGGGAGAGAAGAGACAGATCTTCCATCCACTGGTTTATACCCCAAATTGCCGCAAAGGCTGGAGCTGAACTGACCTGAAGCCAGGAGCTTCTTCCAGGTCTCCCACGTGGGTGCAGGGGCCCAAGGACTTGGGCCATCTTCTACTGCTTTCCCAGGTCTTAGCAGAGAGCTGGATTGGAAGTAGAGCAGCCAGGCCTTGAACTGGCACCCACATGGGATGCCGGCGCTTCAGGCAGCGGCTTTACCCACTACACCACAGCTCCAGCCCCAAGGGCTTCTTGACTACGACAGATTTCCTTGTTCATTTCCTCCTGTACTCTGAACCTTGGTCTGGGACCTCACCATACTCGTGTCTGTTTCTCAGGTTCACTGCAAACTCGGGCCTTCCTCCAGGCCCTATTCTGAGCTTGTCCCATTCTGGGCCCCGGAACATCTGCCCCTCCCTGACTCGGGTCCTGTCCTCCGTGCTCCATATCAGTCATACTCGGTTGAGTTTTTACCATCTTCTCAATCTAGGAAATGTATGCTTTTGTAAATAGACCATCCAAAATTCATATCATCTTATGATATGATCCAAGCTTTAATTGCACATTTTGTTTTTGAAAATAACTTCCTTTTTAAATCCTGTTTCCCATGGTATTGACCTAAGGCTCAAATCACTTGCAGAATGGAGATCAGAAATATTTATTCTCTCTTCTGCTCCTTGGCTATGCACTGCGGTGAGTGGGCCTGGGAGGATGACGTCCAGGGAGGTGCACAGGACGCAAGGGATCCATGGCCCCAGGAAAACTGAGCAAAAGAAGGGGTTTTGGACAAGCCACCCCACCTGCCCCTTCCAGCCTTATTTCCTACCCACCACCTCCACATGCAAACTCCGTTCCCACTTCCCATCCTCACCCCCAAGCTGTCTTTCCTTCAAATGACATTCCCACCTCCATCTCCCATAGAAATCACCTAATCGTGGGAATTCTCCATTTTCAAGTAATACATTCAATGCCAATGAGGTTCTTCATTCTTTTACCCAACGTTTTAGTAGGGATGAGTCAGAAAAGGGGTGGTTCACCATTCATAGTGGTGAAGAAATGGATCTGAAATCTCACACGACATGTTTAATGAAGATTTAGAACAATCCATTCATAAAGACAGGAGCATTTGTATAAAAATAAATGCATACTTAATTCAGGAGAAAAGAGGCTTTATTTGTGATTAATGAAGAAAAACACCTCTCTCTCTCTCTCTCTCTCTATATATATATATATATATAATTAGATGACTGAAGTTAACAAATATATATATATGTGTTGGATGTTTACTTATATATGTAAAATACTTCATTCATGGCTTATGTTTTAGATTGTTTCAATATGTTCCTTGAATCAAAATGTAGAGTGCCCATCAAAGTAAGCTTTCTCTTGATTTTCTCTGAATTCCAAATATTTTTTTAAACTGAAAAGGGATTCATAGTGAGTATTTCGCAAGTTACCAAATCAGAAGAATGCTACAGAGAAGATGTGGGCAAGCAGGCAGGAGCCAGGGGAGCCTGGGGCAGGGGCACTTTGACCAGGGCATTACGGCTAGGTCTTATTTTTAGATGTCTACTTCTGCCTCTGGGTACTGAACAATTCCACACCACCGGATCCTGGACACCAACTGTGTACCTGAAAATTGGCCATCCTTCCTCTGCTTCATGGGCAGTGCCAACCATCCCCCACAGAAGGATACAAATGACTGATTCCAGGTCACATGACAGCTGACTGGGGGCCGGAAGACCGGGAGAGGGACCACCTGGCCCCTCCCCCTAACCTAGCCCTGTGGTTTGGGAGGAAGACTTCAATGCACAATCTTGACTGGGGAGGTGATCTGCCACGTCTTGAATATTTTAGGTTTCTGATGGATGAGCCAAGGATTAAAGGTTCTGTTGGGTCTCTTCCCAGGCCATTTTTTTGGTGTGGTGTTTGCAGGGAGCGGCCCTGGGGGAAAAACGATACTGTCTCCCTTTGGGCAGAGAGCAGGCCACCGACAGCTCCCTCTGCACACCTTGGCTTCTCCAAGCTCCGTGCATCTCAGCTGCAGCGCGGTGCCCTGTGTGTGCCATGTCCTGCCTGCGGGGCTTGGGGGCGTGGGGCCAGCCAGTGTCCATAGGGTGCTCACCCTATTTGTGCACCGTGAGTGATAAAGTCCTTTGTCTCTGATTGAGGCGTCTCACGTCTTCCACCCGTGTCCGAGAAACAGTCATAGGTTAGAACGCGGGCTCCTAAGTTAGGGTGAGCCTGAACTCTGAGTGCCCTTTGGTAGATCTCAAGTTTAAACAGCCTACTTGCTTGTCTTATCCGTTTCTCAGGACTGTAGGCTCGGTTGAGCCTATTTAAATACTCACTTGTTATATCCATTGCTAAGTACTATAGGTTCAGTTGAGCCTATTTAAATACTCGCTTGTCTTATGTATTTGTCAGGACTGTAGGCTCAGTTGAGCCTAAGATCTTCTAGTTTTCCTGGCGATTTTTTAACCTTGAATGTGTGCAGTGTGAAGAGGCACCTTAAGAAAAAACCATGAGGTTCAGTGCAGAAGGATGAACACAGCCCTCCCACCGCTGAGAGCCTGTCGCTTTACAGTAGGACTGTGCCACTCCTCTAACCAGGAGAAGTCTCCAGGGCAAGTCGAGCGGTTTGCCTTAGCAGATGTGATTTTTGACTGATATATCCTAAGCAAAGCAGAGGCTTCAAAAATGCCAGCACATTGAGGCCTCCCCTCCTCGGGCTTCGTCTGGAGCCCTGAGCCCACGCTGTGAGAATCGTGAGTCTGTCTCCTGGGGGGGCACACGGAGAGCTACAGCTCCTCCCAGCTTCCTGCCGGGCTTCACTGACAGTGGTCTCCAGCTGAGCTGAGTCTGTCCGCAGAATGTGAGAATGGTTTAGGCCAGAGTGCAAATGAACCGCACAGTTGAGCCCAGCGCTTGATTGGTGATCTGCAGAATTAGAAGACAAGTAATGGTTGTCCTGTTTTTTTGCAACAATGCATAACCAAGGCATGTGGTGAATTAACATCTCAGTAGATTCTAAGGTGCTCCTTGGAACATTTAATAGTTCTAAAGTCATAACGTGTCCTAAAATTCCATGGTGTGTTGTAGTGTCAACAGCCATGACTGTTTGCTTGTTGTTACTTGGCTCACAAAATAGTCATGTATGTTCTAGCCAATGGCTTCTTAGCGTCGATGAAATACAATGGGCTTTGGAAGTAGTGGGCTAGAGATAAAGAGCTTATTGTATTGTAGGTCTCAGAGACCTTAGTAGGTTAATGTGACGTGTGAGTCTCTAAAAATAAATAGTCATAAAGTAATAAATACTATGAAACATATATGCACATTACATAGGTGCATGCTTTGTGTAAACAGCGCTAAAGTGAATAAGATGATTAAAATGCCTCAGATCACACGCGCCCCCCCCCCCCCCGCCCTCTCCTGTATATCATTCTGACTCAGCAGAGACATTCAGGTCAGGAAATAAGGACCTAATATTTGTTCTCCTGTGCCACTCCTCTAACCAGGAGAAGTCTCCAGGGCAAGTCGAGTGGTTTGCCTTAGCAGATGTGATTTTTGACTAATATATCCTAAGCAAAGCAGAGGCTTGAAAAATGCAGTTATACTGGTTTTTTGACTGGGCTTAAAATGTCAGACAACACATTCTGAAAACAAGGAGCAGTAAAAAAAAAAAAAAAAAAAAAAAAAAAAGGAAAGAAAAGAAATCAAACTTGAAATGGGAAGGCCACGCCTTCCTTGCTTAGAGCTAAGATATCAATATACAATGTTTAGAAAATATTTACTTATTTTAAAGTCAAAGTTAGAAGGAGACACACACACACACACACACACACACACGAGGACAGAGGAATCTTCCATCTGCTGGTTCACTCCCCAGGTGGCTGCAATGGCCAGAGCAGGCTCCAGGCGGAAACCAGGACCCAGGAGTTTTGTCCAGGCCTCCCGCGTGGGTGCAGGGGCTCAAGCACTTGGCCATCCTCTGCTGCTTTCCTAGGAACATTCTGGGAGCTGAATTGGTGGTGGAGCAGCCAGGAATTTTTTTTTTTTTTAAGATTTATTTGTTTATTTGAAAGGAAGAGTTACAGAGAGAGAGAGAGAGAGAGAGACAGAGACAGAGAGACAGAGAGAGTGGTCTTCCATCTTCACTTCTCAGATGGCCGCAATGGCTGGAGCTGTGCTGATCTGAAGCCAGAAGCCAGGAGCTTCTTCCAGATCTCCTACGTGGATGTGGGGGCCCAAGCACTTGGGCCATCTTCTGCTGCTTTCCCAGGCCATAGCAGAGAGCTGGATGGGAAGTGGAGCAGCCAGGACTTGAACCGGCGCTCATATGGGATGCCAGCACTGCATGCGGCAGCTTTACCCGCTACATCACAGCAGCCAGGACTTGAAGTGGTGCCCATATGGGATGCTGGCGTCACAGGTGGCAGTTTTACCTGCTATGCTGCAAAGCTGGCTCCAATATATGAATTTTAAGGGGGGGAATACAAATGGTTAGTGATTTTTGTTGCTAATGTTCTAAAATATGCTCCCTTCTGCAAACAAAAACCTAGACTTCTATATTAAAAATGGCACCAAAACTCCTACATTATCTCTAGCTCCTCAGAATTCTGAGATGAAGCCTTTACTGTCAGTTAATAATAAATAAGGCCGGCGCCGCGGCTCACTTCGCTAATCCTCCACCTGCGGTGCTGGCACTCGGGGTTCTAGTCCCGGTCGGGGCGCCAGTTCTGTCCTGGTTGCTTCTCTTCCAGTCCAGCTCTCTGCTGTGGTCCGGGAAGGCAGTGGAGGATGGCCCAAGTGCTTGGGTCCTGCACCCGCATGGGAGACCAGGAAGAAGCACCTGGCTCCTGGCTTCGGATTGGTGCAGTGCCGGTCGTGGCAGCCATTTGGGGGGTGAACCAACGGAAGGAAGACCTTTCTCTCTGTCTCTCTCTCTCACTGTCTAACTCTGCCTGTCAAAATAATAATAATAACAATAACAATAACAACAATAATAATAAATATAAACTATCCATAAGGCAAATGTTTATTTTTACAGTAGGAGAAAATTCAAATTGGTTGCTAGAAGACAAATTCCAAATTAAAAGCATTTTTATTGCAGAGGAGTAAAACCTAAATGATGTCCCCAATTATTTTTGCTATGGGCCAGAAACATTATTTCTAATTTACAGAGTCCTATTCGTTAAACACCAAATATCCTTATGATAATGGAAAATAACATATATTAAATTTCAGGATATTAGTAGTGGAAGGCATCTACTAGCTGGCTAATCTGACTAAACCCTCAGGTGGCTCTCATTGACCCTTCTGGGATGAGAAACCCAGCATTTCCTTGTGTAACAAAGTCATCTTTATCTAGTTGATTTTTTTTCTCTTCATAATTTCAACTTATTTTTTGAATGACTGTTTGCTTTTGCATTATAAAAGTGAACGTGGTCATCATTACAGAAGGTTTACAGTGGCAGGAAAGGGGTGGGCATTTAGCCCAGCCGTTAAGATGCCTGGGTCCCGTATTGGGAGAATCTGGTTCAAGTTCCAGCTCTGCCCCCTATTCCAGCTTCCTGCTCATGCAGACCTTGGAAGGCAGCAGGTGATGGCTCAAGTGATTGGGTCCGTCACCCACCTGGGAGACTTGAATTGAGTTCCTGGATCTCAATTTTGGCCTGACCCATCCCGGCCCTGGCCAGTGTGGGCATTTGGTAAGTGAGCCAGAGGATGGGAGTTCTCTGTCAATCTTTCTCCTTCCCACGTCCTCCATACCCCCCCGAAAAATGAATGACAGCTCCCTGGTGGCCTCGGTCTGCAGCTTGGCAGGCTGTTCCCAGCCGTGTTTTCCAGCTCAGCTTCCCTGCGACGAGCTGACGGCTGCCCTCCGGGTGCAGCTGTGTGCACTGAGCTGTCTTCACACTTGATCCGGGGCTTCCATGCTTGCTCTGCACTCGCCTGCGTCAGCTCCACACGGGCTTCCCAAGGAGCCTGGAAACCTGCAGCCCCGATCCGTGGGAGTGTGGGTCATTCCCTTCCAGCACGTTTGAGGGTGATGACGGTCATTATTTCAGCACCCTAGCTTCTCTGTGCGCAGTCTGAGCAGGAGATGGTCAAATTAACATCTACTGTGCTCCTGCTGAGACGCCCTCCGCCGAAATCTCCCTGGGGGGTGAGCCCGTCCACTGCCCGGGCCCTGGGACTTGGGAAGGCTGCACGGTTGTGCAGGGAGAGCCAAGATCCTTGTCCGGCTCTGTCTGGATTTGGACTCCGCCACCCTCGCTTCCTTGCACAGCCCCACGGCCCCATAGATAGTGAGGCCCCTTCCTGAGGGTTCCCTTCGGCCTCTTTGATCAGAGATGGCTGGAGTGCACGAGCCACAGGAAGGGTCCTTTTCTTGCTCCCTACGGCCCAGGCTGCGGGGTACCCGTGTGCGCACTCATCCCGCCTGACCCACAGCAAGCGTCCCAAGCACCCCGGCAGCTGCTTTACTCGGAACACCTGCACTTTGGGGGCGGTCTCTGCTAGTTTCCACGCGTGCCAGACTGGCTGGCTGGCTGGTTTCATTCCCACGGACGCTGGGCCGTTTTGGTGCCGACGCCGGGTTGCCTCGCTGGGGGAGCTGCCCTGGGCTGATCAAAGGGGGAACAGAACACCTCTCCAACACTGAATATTAGCTCCCAAATACCTTTCGTAGACACCTGAGGCTTCCCGTAGAATCGCCTCATGGGACAAATCAGCTCACAGAGTAAACGGGACCCCAGCACTCAGTCTTCCCTATGGCTGTTTTATGCAAATACAGTGATAAGTAGAGAAGGAGTGGCTGCAAACGGACCTCATGCTGATGAGAAGACTCACTGTGAGAGCTGCAGGGGCGTGTGAGTGAGGCAGCAGTCACTGGTTCCACTTCTGAGTCGCAGCAGAAGTGCACCAGGTCCTCGGTCCCCCACTGTAGACACTGCTGGGACTGAGGCCCTTGGAGTCAGCGGCTTTGGCTTCCGGCAGGTTTGGCTGCTGGACCACACCGCAGAGGCGGCCTGGTGGTCTCTCTCTGTCTCTCTCTCTCTGTCTCTCTCTCTATCTCTGTCTCTCTGTCTCTGTCTCTCTCTGTCTCTGTCTCTCTGTCTCTCTCTGTCTCTCTCTCTGTCTCTCTGTCTCTCTCTGTCTCTGTCTCTCTGTCTCTCTCTGTCTCTGTCTCTCTGTCTCTGTCTCTCTCTGTCTCTGTCTCTCTCCCTCTCTCTCCCCCTCTCTGTCTCTCTCTGTCTCTCTGTCTCTCTCTGTCTCTGTCTCTCTCTGTCTCTCTCTCTCTGTCTCTCTCTGTCTCTCCCTCTCTCTCCCCCTCTCTGTCTCTGTCTCTCTCTGTCTCTCTGTCTCTCTCTTCTCTCTCTCTGTCTTTGTCTCTCTCTGTCTCTGTCTCTCTGTCTCTGTCTCTGTCTCTCTGTATCTGTCTCTCTCTCTGTCTCTGTCTCTCTCTGTCTCTCTGTCTCTGTATCTCTCTGTCTCTCTGTCTCTGTCTCTGTCTCTCTCTGTCTCTGTCTCTCTCTGTCTCTCTCTGTCTCTCTGTCTCTCTCTGTCTCTCTCTCCCTCTCTCCCCCCTCTGACTGCATTGCCTCCCCATGGTGACTTCTCCTTCCTTTCTCACCTGGCAGGGCTCAGTCCTGTCGGGCTCCTGGAGCTGCTGCCGCAGGTTATGCAGAACAAAAGGCCCTTTGCTATTAGCAGGTGATTTCTGGCAGTAAGAGAGGGCAAGAGAATAAAATGATGGAAACGCATGCTTTGCCCACGTTCGTTCATCCTTTCCTGGCTGTCACTTTAAATCCCCTGCACCCCCTGCTCCAGCACCAGCAGCAGCTTCTGGGCTGATGGAGGAGCTGTTTCAATCGCAGGGGCTCATGGCCCAGGGCTGGTGTGGGCAGGAGCGCGTCTCTGCTGAGGGAGCACCTGGAGGCGGACGCCTGGCCCCGGCAGCTGTGCACTGCACTCTGCTTCTGGAGCAAGCTTCCAGCCTCTCTGCTCAGGGATGCCGCTCTTCCTGCTTCCCAGGGTCTTTGTGAGCATCAAAGCAGTGATGCTGGGGAGTCTGAGTGATGTGGTCTCTGTGTGGACTCCATGGTGTCCACACCACAGGGATTCAGATTTGGGGAAGGCCAGGGGCTCCCAGCATGGGCTCCACATTCACTAAATGCCAGTCTGTGTGTTCCCCTTCTTTATGTCTCAGCCCAGTCCTGCAGGAGAACCCCCAAGACCCCCACATGGCACGAGGCTGTGATGGAGGTGTAACGGCTACTCCATTTCTCAGCAAAGACACTGGAGCTGCAGGTCGTGTTCCTTGTCCCAGGATTGCACTTCCCAACAGCTGGGGGAGTCAGGTTGCCCTTCCTCACTCACTCACTCTCCCAAGTTGGAGCCAAGATAAACACAGGTAAAAGTGGGTGCACTGGAAACGTGGGGCCCTTTGCTGGCGTGTTTGATCAGCAATGAGCCAAGCATCCGCAAAGCAAGGGCTGGGCCTGGGCAGCACTTGGGGGTAGAAACCTGCTCCCCAGGGACCCTGCCCTGGGAGTACCCCTAGCACTTCCCCCTCTCTACGAAAACCTCCTTGCTTTGGGCTCCTTTGAGACTGCTGATCTGAGAAATTGAGTCATTACTAACAAATAAGCAGCTGTTAACAGGTTGATGTGTGATACATTAGATGATGCACATTTTTTTTATTTGTTTATTTGAGAGTGGAGTTATAGACAGAGGGAAACACAGAGAGAAAGGTCTTCCATCCACTGGTTCACTCCCTAAAATGGCCACAATAGTCAGAGCTGGGCTGATCTGAAACCAGGAGCCAGGAGCTTCTTCCGGGTCTCCTACACAGCAGAGAGCTGGATCAGAAGAGGAGGAGCCAGGACAAGAACCGGTGCCCATATGGGATGCCAGCGCCACAGTTCCCAGTTGCTCCTCTTCCAGGCCAGCTCTCTGCTGTGGCCTGGGAAGGCAGTGGAGGATGGCCCAAGTGCTTGGGCCCTGCACCCGCATGGGAGACCAGGAGGAAGCACCTGGCTCCTGGCTTTGGATCCGCGCAGCTTCAGCCTTTGTGGCCATTGGAGAGTGAACCAATGGAAGGAGGACCTTTCTCTCTGTCTCTCTCTCTACTCTGTCAAATAAAAACAATCCATTCCTTAGTCCCAGGCCTTTAACATTTTAGGCCCATCCTTTTTATTCTGCTTGGAGTCCCCCTCATCATGAACACACATAAGCACATAAACATGCATACCTATGCACAATGGGCACACATGGACATGTGCTCACATTGATATATGCACATACCCACACAGATGCACACATGCACACACATGTAAATGAACAAATACACATGCAGATACTCATGCAGGTGTATGTTTGCATATACAATCATAAACATGAACACACACCCAAAACAGCACATGCCCAAACTTGCAAGGCATGTGTAAGCACATATATGCACTTACCTGCAATGCATGCACAGCAGGCACACATGCCCATACAAGGACATACATGTGCACAACACACACACATATGCAAGCATAAGGCACATATGCACACACAGAAGAACAGGCCTGCACACATTTGCACACAAGCACAAATGCACACACATGCAATAAGACACACATGCACATATGCACACACAGGCACACACAAAATCCTATGCATGTGATCACAGGCACATATCACACACATGCATGCATGCATACACAGAGGACACATCTTGTTTGCAAGACTGGTTCCTTGGCCTCCGTCAGCTCTCAGCTCATCACCTCACATGACTCTCTTTCCCCGGTCACTCTGTCCTGTTCATTTTTCTATCCGTTTTCTGTAACTTCACAGTCCTCACCACAACCTGTAAGCTCATATTTGGTCAGCTCTGGCGTGGCACTGTTCCCTGCTCTTGGTGCCGTAAGCCCTGTGAGGTGGAGCAGGGTCTGGGTCTCTGCTCTTGTTGACTCAGCACCTTGGTGCCCCAGCACACAGGAGAGTCTCAGTGTTGATTGCTTGAGAGCTCAGCATGCAGAAGGCAGACGGTTGTACCAACAGCAGTAAAAATCATGCAACAGGCAGGCAGCTGGGCTTTGTCTGTAAACGATAGGTCCCAGCAACAGCTAACACGCAATTTCATTCTCAGGGACCGTGATTGCAGGATGAGAACTGCCCTTTGCGAGCGCAGTCAGAAGCCCTCGCTGACCGCCACGTTCCTGCTGTTATTACTTGTCGCTCCCCCTCTTTGTGGAGGAACGACACAGGACCCTGCGCTGTTCTTTCGTCTGCTCGGCCCTCCCTGGGTTTGCTGCTGGTTCTTCCCGGGTTGGCTACCGACCCTTCCACCTCCGTGGAAGGGCGGTTCCCCCTGCCACATTCCCCACTTCTGCGGGGGAGCGGCACACCGCCGGCCGGCTCTCTCGGGGGCTGCACAGGTGTTCCTTCAGATAGATGTTCCCCTTAGATGTTCCTGGTGCATGTTGTCTCTCTCCTCCTTTATAGTCCTCCTCCACCAATCGCAACTCTGCTACCCACACGCCGAGTACGCTGCTCTCCTCCAATCAGGAGTAAGTCTACAGTTTATTGGTTGAACTGGAGGCAGCTGTGTAGAAGCTGTTTCTCCCTTCTCAGCGCCATATTGTGGGAGAGCAGATGCATAGAATAAGTCTTAATTCCAGTAACTTAGTCTAGTCCGAGTTGCTCCCCACAATTACTGACTGCTCACTGCGGGTTCCGGGCAGCTGTACCCTTTTCCAAGCCATCTGGTCTTAGTCTAAATGTCTTTTCAGGTCTATTTTTTTTTAACACTTTAGATTAATTGCAAACACAAAGTTTGGCTTTTCGTAAGTCTGAAGAGCCCCTGAAAATAACAGATAGAAATTTGGATCCAAGGGAGTCAACATTTTATAAGGCTTTCAGGGTCAGGTGCACCTTGTCCTTGATGGGTGAGCTGGAAGTGACGAGGACACTCCGAGGGCGTGGCTGTTAGCATGGAGCCCAGTGACAGCACAGCCAATGCTCATTGGGTTATTAGGAGGCCCTTGCATGATTGAGTCTTTGAAGGGAAACAAAGGTGTGTATCTGGAAAACAGGTGTTGTTTTATTATTTTTTTGACTTCTGCTTTTCATTATTGTCCTGCTATCAACATTGATCTACAAGTCCTGGAGTCCTTGGTGAATTGTTGAGTTGTATGGTAATTTTATCTTTAAGGCATTGTTAAACTATTTTTATAATAGCTGCACCATTTTCCGTTACTACCAATAATGCACAAGGCTTTTAATTCCCTCAGATCCTTGCCAATACTTGCCACTTTCTATTTCAAAAATACTATGTATTCTGATAGATGTGAGGTAGTATCTCATCAGAGCTTGATATGCACGTTTCTTTTCTTTTGTTTTTCAAAGATTTATTTGAAAGGCAGAGAGAGAGATCAAGAGATCTTCCATCCACTGGTTCACTCCCCAAATGGCCGCAACAGCTGGGACTGGGCTGATCTGAAGCCAGGAGTCCCATCTGGGCCTCCCATATGGGTGCCATCTTCTGCTACTTTCCCATGCACTAGTAGGGAGCTGGATTGGAAGTAGAACAACTAGGATTCTGACACCCATATGGGATGCCGACATGGCAGGATGTGGCTTTACCCACTGTGCCATAGTGCCAGCCCCGTGATTTGGGATTTTCTAATGTGCATATGTTTTAATGTGTTTATGGGCCATTTGTATATCTGTGTTGAAGACATTATCTATTCAGGTCTTTTGGCTACTTTTGAGCTGGGCTGTTTTTGTTGTTGTTGAGTTGTAGGAGTTCTTTATCCATTCCTAAAGGCTTATTTTTTTTAAAGATTTTATTTATTTACCCGAGAGGCAGAGTTATAGACAGAGAGGGAGGGAGACAGAGAAAGGTCTTCCAATTGCTGGTTCACTCCTTAAATGACCACAATGGCTGGAGATGGGCTGATGCAAAGCCAGGAGCCAGGAGCTTCTTCCGGGTCTCCCATGAGGGTGCAAGAGCCCAAGCACTTGGGCCATCTTCCAGAGCTTTCCCAGGCCATAGCAGAGAGCTGGATCGGAAGAGGAGCAGCTGGGACATGAACCGGCACCCATATGGGATGCCGGACGCCTTGGGTGGAGGCTTAGCCCACTTTGCTAGGTTTATTTTTTATGGTCCAACATTTGTTCCAGTACTAGGCACTAACTAAGGTGATGCTAGGATTGCAGTGGGCAGCGTCACTGCCAAGGGTGAAGCATGTCCCTATTTGATGGCTTAACCGATGCCTCTCGGTCCAGTAACCTGAGTTCATCTTTTTAAAGGCCAGAAGATTGACTTTACTCTTCCTATGGAAGATTCCAAAACTTCAGTCAAATCTCCAGCCTTAGTGTTTCCAGGGCTAAGCACTGTCCCCCGGTGCAGCGGTCAAGCTCAGTGAGAAATCCACAGATCTAGAGATTTCAAAGGCTGGACCCCTGGCAATGGCAGAGTAACAGTGTCGCGGGTGACAGCACTGTGTTATATAGTTGATAGATCCAGTACATATTTGCTAAAAGCCAGGAAAACCCCCTCAGTGACAGGAGAAATGATGTTCATCAAAATGACAGCAGGGCTGGCGCTGTGGCGTAGCGGGTAAAACCGCCGTCTGCAGTGCCGGCATCCCATATGGGCGCTGGTTCTAGTCCCAGCTGCTCCTCTTCTATCCAGCTCTCTGCTGTGGCCTGGGAAAGCAATAGAAGATGGCCCAAGTCCTTGGGCCCCTGCACCCTTGTGGGAGACCTGGAAGAAGCGCCTGGCTCCTGGCTTCCAACTGGTGTAGCTCCAGCCTTTGTGGCCAACCGGAGAGTGAACCAGCAGATGGAAGACCTCTCTCTCTCTCTCTCTGCCTCTCCTTCTGTCTCTGCATAACTCTGACTTTCAAATAAGTAAATACATCTAAAAGAGGAAAATGGCAGCTGTTTGCTCTGTAATTAAGCATTGTTAGCAAAGAGATCGACACTTGCACGTGCTCTCAAGGCAGAGCCACGCAGCGTAGAGTCGACCCGAGAAGTTCAGGCTGCCCCGACATCCATAGGAAACTCAAGCTGCAAAGTGCTGATGGCCCTAAAGCCTCCACACATGAGGTGCCCAAGGCCCGGAAGCCCGTGGAAGATGCATATTCACGGTCCCGTTTAGGGGCATGCCGAACCAGACCCTTTCCATTCTGCTGTAGTCAAAGTCAACACGGAAGGTTTTCAATGCTGTTCTCTGAGAGTCGTCTTGGAACATTCCCTAAACCCAGTCAACGTGCAGAGAAGTTGTTCTCCCTTCTGCCACCAGAGGCTCCATGGCTCAGTGCTCTCTTGCCTCTCCCGGGAGCAGAGTCCTCGCCTGGGCTTCCTTCCACCCAAGGTGCCTGTACCCAGTCTGTCTGATCCTTGGTTTTCAGCCTTTTCAAGCCCCTGTCCCTTTTCACTTATCAAAGCCTCCCCAGAAGCTATGCAGAAGAGAGAGACACTTTAGTGATCTGGAGACACCCCCATCTACCTTCTCTTGGTGCTTAAAGATTTTGAAAGGATGGTTCATAAATTGGAAGATGCTATGATGCTTTTTTTTTCGGGCTCCTGTGGAATGACTCAGGTCTCTCTCTCTCTGTCTCTCTCTCTCTCTGTCTCTGCCTCTCTCTGCTGTTGCTCCCTGGGTCCTTCCTTCATCCAAAAAAACCAAAACAGGAGCCAATGCACCCTTTGCCTGACGACCCTTGCTGGGCTGGGCAGCTGAGACCTCTCCGTCTCCTCTCGATCAGAAGCGGTGGCATTTCAGCCTGCCTGGGTCCTTGTTATGAACCCTGTGACTCTCTTAGGCCAAAATTTACATCATTTTTTCTAAAAAGGGCTGCTGGATGCCAACCGATAGAAAGATCATTTAGGATCAGCCCCGTGATCTGATGTTTTTATTTGCAAATTCAAATGAAAGCCATGAGTGAGTATTCCAGAATCCTTATCCCAGTTCCAGGCAGGGAATCATGTATTTGAGAGTGAAGATACCAAAGAGAAAATAAAGGAGCGTAAAGAGGTACCCATCAAGGTCACAGGGAGACCCTCTCCTTTTGTGTTCTTAGAATACAGATCAGGCATGAGAATCAGAGTCCCCAAACCCTGCCTCTCGAGTGGGCTTGTCGATGGGGTGAGGGACCAGGCCGGGGCCCTGAGAGCCTGCAGATCAAAGGTTGCCCTCCATTCAGACCCTCCCAGAGCCATATGCTTTGCTTGAAGGTCACGGGCATTGACCTTCCCACATTCATTCAGTGCACTGAATAAAGACTTACTGTTGACCTACAGGGTACCAGGCACTCTGCTGGGCTCCACGAAAACGAGATGAGACTTGTAGAGGTCCAAGCAGGCTTGCCTGTTGGATGACCCTGCACACTCTGTTGGGGTGGCTTGGCAATGGGCAATTTGGGCTTTTGTCTAGCCAGAGGCATTAGTCTAATTTCCTGCAGGACGCCCAGGGATTCACCTGAGCTGGTGCCTCAAGCCTCCGTCTGGGTCACCTGCATCTCCCTCTGTGAGGCTGTGACCGTGCTGCCTGCCCCAGGGAGCAGCCCTGCACCTCCTCTGGGAGATGGTGAGGGCACAGACCCTGGGCCTTACCTTCCTCACCTCTGCTCCTAGGCTCCTCCCATAAAACTCTCATCCTAGCCCATGATGGGTGGGCACTGTCTGCCTCCTGTTCTCCATACACCATAGTGGAGGTTCTCCAAAGGATGGTCATCACGAGGAGGAGGCGGACAGAAGCAAAAACACAGCAGGGCTTCTGGGTGCTGGGGAGACGGCAGCATCGGGTGAGGCGCGGGGTGCAGTGGGTTTGAGCTCTGTGCCGGGGAGACACTTCTGAAAGTGAAGTGAGACCCTGGAGTTTCTGGAGCCAAGCGCCTGTGAGGAGGCAGGGGAGGGTGAGGGGCACCTGGCTAGGCTCAGGGCCACCGTGTTATCCTGTCAAGAGAAGGGGGCCGGCCAGCGCCACGGCTTACTAGGCTAATCCTCCGCCTTGCGGCACCGGCACACCGGGTTCTAGTCCTGGTCGGGGCTCCAGATTCTGTCCCGGTTGCCCCTCTTCCAGGCCAGCTCTCTGCTGTGGCCCGGGAGTGCAGTGGAGGATGGCCCACGTGCTTGGGCCCTGCACCCCATGGGAGACCAGGATAAGTACCTGGCTCCTGGCTTCGGATCAGCGCGGTGTGCCGGCCGCGGCGGCCATTGGAGGGTGAACCAACGGCAAAGGAAGACCTTTCTCTCTGTCTCTCTCTCTCACTGTCCACTCTGCCTGTCAAAAAAAAAAAAAAAAAAGAGAGAGAGAGGGAGAAGGGGGCCACAGAAGATGCTAATATTGGGCAATACTGTGGCCTGACGTGTGTTTGTCTTGAGCCGCAAGAAGGAAGGGTCCCGCCTTCATTGCCGGGGAGTTGCTTGGGGAGGAGTCTCCGGTATAGACGGTATAGACGTGTGGGTCGGCCATCCGGGAGGGCATTATTGGCTAGGGTGATGATAACTGAGCCCCAAATGCGCTAGAAGTCTTGGAGCACAACAGCCGGGCTGCCACTTTTGTGATGGTAACTAATGTAAAGGCAGCTACTGCACAATGCTTTGTACTCCTGTTTACAAAGCTGTTTGCTGTAAGATAGGGCATCTTGCTGACACAGTTTACCTCCTGGCTGTGTGGAGAGGCCTCATGGAGGGGCTGCCTGGACTGTCTAGGTGTGGACGAGGGCACTCTGTGACGCTCTGGGATGACAGACTTGCCCAGTGTCGATGGCATCGCCATCGTTAAGGGACACAAGACCACACTTCCACGTACGAGAGAGGAGCTTTCCTTCTGGGAGACCTGTAGCCTGGGTGACACCTGTCTCCCCTCCTCAGAGTATTGAAGGGGGAGGTGGGCACTGGTGGCAAAGCTCAGGCAGCTCTGGGGCCTGCTGGGCCCCTTTGGTGTGTTGGGTGTCAGGGACCCGGGGGGCCAGGGAAGAGGCTGAGCACAGACCATCGGCCTGAGCATGTCCCAGGGCCATGTCCTCTGGATTCTGTGCAGGAGTTAACGATGGTTTTGGACAGCTCCTGGCTGCAGAGCCCCAGGACAGAAGAGAGTTTTGAACAGTGGTCCACGTAGCTGATTTTTTCTAGCGAGGAAACTGAAGCCAGATCCGTGGCCAACTCTGAGGCCAGGTCCACCCACTCAGGGCCAACCAAGGCTGCCCCACAACTCTCCAGCTGCCCTAAAGAACCCCAAGTCCCACTTGAAGACATTGACAGCTGCCTGGTTTATCCCAGTGAAGCTGAGGACAGAGTGAAATGCTGGCGCCTCTCTCTGTGAGGTATGCCTCAGGCCCTGATGTCGGTGGGAGCACACCAAGGAAAAAGGCCTGTTTGCTTGTAGACACAGCCCACATGCCTCACACAGACTGCCTGCTCGGGAGAGCTGCTCAGGGGATAGTCACTCAGATGATGTTGGGAGAAACTCTCTGGGTACTGCATCTCCCTGCCTCCCTCCCTCCCTCCCTCCCTCCCTCCCTTCCTGATTTATTTATTAGAGAGAGAGCAAGAGAGATCTTCCAGCCACTGATTCATTCTCCAAATGGCCACAACAGCCAGGTCTGGGACAAGCTGATGCCAGAAGCCAAGAACCTCCATCTGGGTCTCCCATGTGGGCAGCAGGGACTCAAGCACTTGGGCCGTCTTCCGCTGCTCTCCCAGGTGCATTAGTGGGGAACCGGCTCAGAAGCAGAGCAGCTGATCTGATGGCAGGAGCCAGGTGCTTCTCCTGGTCTCCCATGGGGTGCAGGGCCCAAGTACTTGGGCCATCCTCCACTGCACTCCTGGGCCACAGCAGAGAGCTGGCCTGGAAGAGGGACAACCGGGACAGAATCCGGCGCCCCGACCGGGACTAGAACCTGGTGTGCCAGTGCCTCAAGGCGGAGGATTAGTCTAGTGAGCCGCGGCGCCGGCTAATTTTTAATGAATTCTGTCAGGTTGATCATGTTGACAATACAAGGCATTATTTGTCCAGGGCCTTAGAAGCAGAGGCCAGCACCAAGTGGCAGATGGGTCTGTGTGGGGGCTGTGAGGGGTCAAACCCCAACCGGGCACTGCCTGAGAGGTCTCCAAGTGGAGCCCATCTCTTGCCAGGCACAGAAAGGTTCTTGGTTCCTTGTATGTCATGTCACTGTCAGGATTGTCCTGTCTCATTCTGTCTATAGACTGCATTGCATCCTTGCGGGCAAGGGCCAGATTTTAATTACTTGAGGCTATGTGCACATGGCTGCCCAGGCACCAAAACCTTAATGTGCTCCTCTAATTAAAAATTAATGCTACAAGTTTAATTATGGATTCACAATGAATATGCAATTAGAGAAGCTCTTGGCGCGTTTGCGGAGCCTTGGCTCAGAGTCCCATGCTCCGGCGCCTCCTGCGCTCCCTCTGAGCCATGGGGGTGGGCGGTTCAGAGTTCACGGTCTTCCAGTAGCCAGCGAACTGCTCTGGTGGTTTCAGAAATGACCTTCAGCTGTTTCCTCGGCAAAGGCGACATCGATTGAGTCGAGCTGCATCCTTTCACAAGAAGAATCGTGATTACGCTGGAGCCACCGTCTCTGTTAAAGGGCTTAACTACGTTTAAATTAACTTGGTGAGAGTTTGAAATTGTTGGCTAGTAATGTTCTGAGGGATTATTTGGACTCTGGTTGGGGTAAGAGGCTTTGCCTTCGGTATACAGCTTAGAAATAGACACGATCCGTTTACAGAGAGGCGAGGCACCGTCGTCCAGCCAGCCAGTCCACAAATCTTTAAGGCCACAGCAAGACAGGAGGACTAAACCCTGCCGTCCCGGAACGTGCCTTCTAGCAGTAGCAGCTGGACGATTATAAGACAAATAAGTTGGTGGCTGGAATGGGGAGGGTGAGGCAGGAAGCAGGCTGGGAGGGCTCGGAGAAGACCTCCCGCGAAGATGTCTGAGTTGAGAGCTGCAGACAGCGAGGGCATTCGTGCATGAGGGTCTCTCTCTCCCTGGCGAAGTGGGCAAAAGCCAGCCGAAGGGACGGCAGAGCCCGGGCACTCAACGCAGTCCGCTCCTTGGGGTTGGGTGTCAGGTCGCACCGAGCAGGGAAGGTTCCAGCCGCCTCCAAACCTAGGGCGGTTAGGAGGCTCCGCCAGCTCCCTGGGCAGCCGTTCTCCCTGTCTCTGCTGCAGACTCGGTGCCTGGAAACGCAGCTCCAGGTGCAGCCCCGGGGTGGGCACCTGGGGTCTGCAGCATGTGTGTGCCGGCCACGACTCGAGGTGACGAGGAGGCGTTGGGGCTGGAGCGGAAAGGATTGCATGGGATGGAGAGTGGGTCAGGACATGTCGCTGAGAGTGTGAGCCCAGGAGCAGCAATACACAGAACCTACTCCAACAACAGAGTTCGTAAAGAGGGGAAATGTGTGAGTGGTACAGATAGTCACTGACTCTTTGGAGCTCCTTCCATCGGCAAAAGGGAGTCCAGTGTGTGGAAAAGACCAGCTGCCCGCAGCCATTGGGGAGAGGCGTTGTCTTTGATGCTGGTGGTGGGAGAATCTCTCTGGAAACAATCTAGCGATGTCTCTTGAGAAAAAGAACACACACATTTTGTGGGGTGGGCTTTTGAAGCAGTGGTTAAAACAACACTTGGGATGCTTGTATCCCTCATCAGAGTGCCTGGCTCTGGGTCCAATTCAGCTCTCTGCTAGTGTGAATCCTGGGAGGCAGCATATGAAGTCTGGACTAATTGGGTCCCTGCCACCCACGCGGGAAACCTGGATCATGCTCTGGGCTCCTTTTTTTTTTTTTTACAGGCAGAGTGGACAGTGAGAGAGAGAGACAGAGAGAAAGGTCTACCTTTGCCATTGGTTCACCCTCCAATGGCTGCCACGGCCAGCGCTGCGGCCGGCACACCGCACTGATCTGATGGCAGGAGCCAGGTGCTTCTCCTGGTCTCCCATGGGGTGCAGGGCCCAAGCACTTGGGCCATCCTCCACTGCACTCCCTGGCCACAGCAGAGAGCTGGCCTGGAAGAGGGGCAACCGGGACAGAATCCGGCGCCCCGACCGGGACTAGAACCCAGTGTGCCGGCGCCACTAGGTGGAGGATCAGCCTATTGAGCCACGGCGCCGGCCGCTCTGGGCTCTTGGCTTTGGACTGGCTCAGCCCTGGCAGTTAGAGCAGGCATTTGGGAAGTAAATCAGCAGATGGAAGAATTCCCCCACCCCCTTTCATATAAAATGGAAACAAAATACATTTTTGACCTATCAGTCTCACTTCTGGGAACTTGTACCATAGAACAGAAAGTACCAATGTACAAAAAATAAAGTCTAGGAAGAAAAACCTGACATGCAAGATATAATACGATTTATATAAAATTATGTGTGTATTGGGAAGGTCTCTGGCTCTAGAAATGATGTAGTTCAGTTTCTCAGGAGAAAGGTTTGCTAACAAATCATAAGCATCACACCCACACACACCTGGCTGGATTCCAAAACCCCCACAGAGAGCACCAGTCTGAGCCCTGTTCAGGGATCTTGCCTTCCACACGTGAGGACAGCATGACCCGGAAAGAGGTGGGAGTTCGTTACATCCTGTAGAGGCGCTGTTTTCTTTTCTGTGTTTTTTTTATATCCTTTTTTTTTTTTTTTAAGATTTATTTTATTTATTTGAAAGAGTTACAGAGAAAGGTACAGACAGAGAGGTCTTCCATCTGATGGTTCACTCCCCAATTGGCCGCAACAGCCGGAGCTGTGCAAATCCAAAGCCAGGAGCCAGGAGCTTCTTCCTGGTCTCCCACAGTGGTGCAGGGGCCCAAGCACTTGGGCCATCCTCTGCTGCTTTCCCAGGCCACAGCAGAGAGCTGGCCTGGAAGAGGAGCAGCTGGAACTTGAGCCAGTGCCCATATGGGATGCTGGTGCTTCAGGCCAGGTCATTAACCTGCTGAGCCTCAGCGCCGGCCCTGGGTAGCCCACTTTCAAGGATGCTCGCTTTCTTTGTCCTGGCTAAGCTGGTGTGTTAAGAACTCACGCCAAGAGTGTCGAAGGAAGCCCCCGGTGTTACTGCTCTCCTCGTGCTACAAACGCCTTCACTCGGCTGAAATCCACTCCATCCTCTGCAGTCCTCGCCGCCCACCGAGGGCGAACACTCTCTCTGCCTGCAGGAGAAATCTCTTTAAAATGTCCACAAGTGTAAACCGTCTCGCTCAAAGCAGCCCCTTGGATCTGTTTCAGGGGCTTATGGGGATCAAATGAATACTTCAAGGCTTTGCTGTTAGCATCCAAGAGCTGTGTCTGCCTCATTTATTTACTGCCTATGAGCTGCGAGAGCCAACTGCTCCTCCCAGCCCTGCCTGCCTTCTGTGAGGTCCACTGCTGTCCACTTGCAGGTGCTTGCTGAGTGACGGAGGAGCCCCTGGGTTCTGCAAAGACCCAGGCAGAAGGTGGGGCGCTGTCAGGCACTTCCTGTTCCCCATGGCTTCTGCTCTGCGGCTTCCGCAGAGCCCGCCCAAGCCCCCAGACCTTGGTCCTTTCAACCCCACACAGTCTCTCAGATCCCTCTTATGAGGCAGTGGTAGCCAAACTTTCCTGAGCACATTGCCCGTTAGTTAAAAAAAAAAAAAAAAAAAAAAAAAAAAAGGGCTGGGGCAGGCGCCGTGGCGCAGTGGGTTAATCTTCCACCTGCAGCGCCGGCATCCCATATGGACACCAGTTCTAGTCCTGGCAGCTCCTCTTCCAGTCCAGCTCTCTGCTGTGGCCTGGGAAAGCAGTAGAAGATGGCCCAAGTCCTTGGGTCCCTGCACCCACGTGGGAGACCAGGAAGAAGCTCCTGGCTCCTGGCTTTAGATTGGCACAGCCCTGGCTGTTGTAGCCATCTGGGGAGTGAACCAGTGGACAGAAGACCTTTCTCTCTGTCTCTACCTCTCACTGTCTGTAGCTCTACCTCTCAAATAAATAAATAAAAATCTTTAAAAAAAATTGAGGCATATATCTCCCCAACAGACATAAATTTATTTATAAATTATTAATTGGTACTACTGTATGATATCTACTATAAGTGTAATATCTACATATGTTCTGGATTTGTTATTGATGGGATAATTACTTGCTATGCCAAAGACAATTTGTTGTGCTGTCTTCTTCCCGGGGAGCTTTGGGAAGGGGGAGGAATGTCCAGACCTGCAGGGCAAGAGCCCTTTGCTGCCTGTACCGATGAGCTGTTGGGTGTGGGCTCTACACCACGTAGGCAGGAACAGGCAGAGGAATTGGCTGATCGGCGGGAACACGTGAACATACAGTTGGGCTCAGGGAGAGAGTTGGGAGAGCGGGAAGAGGACATGGATGAAAGCACAGGGCTGCTGTTGGCCTCCTTCAGAGAGACAACGTGAAGAGCCGTGTTCTGTTGCAGAACAGGCTCCAGTCTGGCAGCAAAGAGGAACCAAATGAGGAGTAATGCGAAAGGCCGAGAGCTACTTACTGCAAAAACCAGGGTTCCAAGGGAAAGGGGCTTTTCAGAGATACGAGCAGCAGGCAGAGGCACAGAGGGAAATCATTTTTCTGAAGACTTCCATGGCCCGTGTGTACCCCAACGTGCTTCTCACCCACCCCTCGGGATATGCCCCCTGCCTCTCCTTCCCACCCCCTACCCCTCATGCCTTAAAAGCCCCATCCACGCTCAGCCTCTGGGAGCGTCATCTGCTGAGGCCGTAGCCCGAGGGCTAGAGTTGGGAGGCAGACCGTGCACAGGAGTGTGGCTTCCCCCTGGGGTGGACAGACCCCAGTGTGTCCCCCTGCTCCCCACCTTTCTCAAACCCTATCCTCTTGACTGTGCACAGGACTTGGGACTATGCATGCGGTGAAGGGATGGCACATTGCTCCCGGGGTGGCGGCACCTCCCAAGAACTCCATCTCGCCAGCAGTCTCGCGCCACAGCCCCCCGCAGCAGCTCTGTTGCCAGCTTTGAAGAAGCAACCCCTGCAGGAGCAAGGAGATGGATTCGGCTCCAAACCAAGTAAACAGGGGGCAGGTGCTTCCCAGCCCTGCCCCCAGGTGGATGCGCAGACTGGCTGGCACTCTGACTGTGGGTTTGTAGGACCCAGGGGAGCCACGCCTGTACTCCCGACCCACAGAAAGTGTGGGCTATTAAATACGTGTTACTTTGAGCCACTAAGCCTGTGGAAATTTGCTGAGCCATGCATACTTGCACATACATGTTCCACGTGGCTTCTGGGCTTGTGCCTCATTCCCTTCCCCCCTCTCTGATGCTAGGCACACCCAGCTCCCCAAAGTGCGTTCTGGATACTAAATGTGGCTTTGCTGGAACTTTCCCACCTCCGTGTGCTTCCTGAACCACCACCTGTATGCTTTCCCATAAAAACCCAAACAACAAGTCTCGTTCAACAAGGATCTGCTTCTCATCCAGTTGCTGGTTTGCAGAGTTTCTTAAACATGTGTTTAGATGAGAATACTGACACGTGATAGATTCAATTTGCTGCACTTGCCAAGGGTATTGGCACTGTAAAGAATATTCTACTCAAAATCGCGGTTCTAGACGGGAACGTCCGTGCTCCATGACAGTAGCTAACCTCGGGCCGTTGCTCTCCCTGGTGCTCAGACCCTGCACCTTGCTGGACAGCTGCCTGCTTCCAGGCAGAGCAACCCTTCCAAGTGCCTTCTCCCCTCAGCCTCTGCTGCCCCCCAGGGAAGAAAACAAGAGCTGAAAGAGGCTATAAATAATTCCACCCACTAGGAAATGCCAGGGAGGCAGAGAATGGGTTGGGCAACTGTTGGGTCTGTTTAGAAACAGTGTTTTGCACCATCTAGTAGCTGGCTGGAATAGAAGCTGGGAGACCAAAGTTTTATTGTATCTCAAGGATAACTTTTACAATAAGCAGGTTTATCAGGAGAGTGTGGAGGGCATGTACCTGCAATGATTTAATCAAAGAAATGGTTAAGAAAGATGTCAAACACTTCAGCCAGCTCCTTGTTTGTTGTTGGGGGTGGGTGGTGGCCCGCCAGGCCAGGTCAAACGCCACCTTGGAAGTGGGTGGGTAAGCTCACACCCCAGACTTCACACAGAACACAGCAAACACTCTCGTTCTCCCTAGTGAGATTAATGAGATGGGACATGTGAGTGGGCCCAGGCAGGATTTTGCTGTCCGCCTTCTTTCTGCAGACATGCCTTCATACCTCTGGATGTCTAGCTCTCTGGGCAACTTGTCCTCTTGGACTTACTCGTGGGCGGGCATGATTCGGGGTCCCGTTTTAGACTAAGCTGTCCAGCACATGACCATGGTTCCATGAAGCCCTGCCCGGTTGAGGTCCATAAGATCCCGCTCCAGGGGCATCGGGCATGGCACCCTCAGGACTTCTAGCCCGCTCTGCTTCCTGGATGGCCTGATTGCTCTCTGTCACGTCACTGCGCCCCCACGAGGATAAGGACTGTAGCCGCATTGTCGGAATGGGAATCATGTTGCGTGCAACTTCAGGTAGTAAGGCTTTGCCCTCACAGTCATAGTGGGCACAGATTTTGTGGGATCTCCCCTTCTTCCTTTGATGCATGCTTCCCCCCTCTCATTTCCTCTCCCTCCTCTTCTCCTCTCTCCTAAGCTCCAGACCAACAAGGAGACTTTAAAAAGTTCATGGAAAATGTCTATGATGCAAAAACTATGCATGGATTTCATTTTTTTTTTTTGGTACCGGAATAAGCATCTTTTAATTCCATTTTCCATGAGTTTTTTTTAAGTACCCTCATATATTTTCCATTGCTAGCTGTACAATTTCATTAAATGTTCCAACGGCTCCCCAAACTCAATTTGCCCCAGGAGAGCCAATGAGCTCCTCCGGTACTGGGTTCTTGCTCTAAGATTCCCAGGCTTGGGGAATGGCGCTCGTTAGCCCAGTCTAAAGGGCAGGAGCGGTCCTACATGACGTCTTTCTTCTCACCTATGCCGAGCCTTGCTGATTCTACGTGCTCACTTTCCAAGTCTGCCTTCCCCGGGGCCGTGTCTGAGCCCTCATTGATCCTAGAAGTCCTGAAGCAGCTTCTGTTATGTTACTCACCTTGCCCCAAATCTCCAATGGTCGCCAGCATGAAATCCAGACGCCTTGGCACGGGTCTAAGTTGCTTCGTGAACTTGACTCCCTGTGTACCGACAGCTTCAATTCTCACCACCTGTGCACACATTCCATGATCCATTCATTCGCCTCTCAACAAACGTGTTTTGAGTCCAGGCACTCCACAGTGAGCATCAATGAACAAGAGTACCCCTTCCTACTAAGGGGTCACCATCCAAGATTGAGCTGCTGTGTTTCTCAAATATCCCTTGGCGTTTTCTGCCACGTGTTCCTGGGACCCTTTCTTTCCATTTTCCTTTGTGTAGCTTCTGCTTGTCTTTTTAAAAAATATTTATTTATTATTTAATTGAGAGGCAGAGTTAGAGAGTGGAGGAGAGAGACAGGGAGAGAGATAAAGAGAGCGATATCTTCCATCCATTGGTTCACTCCCCCAAAATGGCCACTATGGCTGGGGCTGTGCCAGGCCAAAGCCAGGAGCCAGGAGCTTCTTCTGGGACTCCCACATAGGTGCAGGGGCCCAAGGACTTGTGTTTTCCTCTGCTGCTTTCCCAAGTGCATTAGCAGGGAAGCTGGGTTGGACCGGGTCTTGAACTGGCACTCATACAGGATGCTGGTGTTGCAGGCAGAGACTTAATCTGCTGTGCCACAATGCTGGCTCCCTGCTTGTCTTTTAAGATTCAGTTTCACATTCCCTTTTTCGGCATGTTAGCTGCAGTTCTTGTTGCTCCTATGACCTTGTGCACATCTGATTCCCATAGCACATAAATCCCCAATATTGACATTCGGAGTTGTTTTTTGTTGTTGTTGTTGTTGTTAAAGATTCATTTATTTATTTGAAAGGCAGAGTTACAGAGAGGCAGAGAGAGAGAGAGAGAGAGAGAGAGAGAGAGGTCTTCCATCCACTGGTTCACTCCGCAATTGGCTGCAACTGCAGGAGCTGCACCGATCCAAAGCCAGGAGCTTCCTCCAGGTCTCCCACCCGGGTGCAGGGACCTAAGCACTTGGGCCATCTTCTACTGCTTTCCCAGGCCATAGCAGAGAGCTGGATTGGAAGTGGAGCAACTGGGACATGAACCAGCGCCCATATGAGATACCGGCACTGCAGGCAGCAGCTTTACCCACTATGCCACAGTGCCAGCTCCCTGAATTTATGTTTATTAGATCATATCAGGACATGGCTCCTCTTGTGAGGGAAGCTGCTGGCCCACTAAGATTTAACTGGAAACCTGTCTTAGAGTGGCTCAGGACAAAGATATACCAAGTGACTTCAGAGACAGAATGTCCCCAGCAAAGATTTGACGGTAACTTGATTAAAGTGGATATCCTCAACTAAAAAGCTCACCTGTTAGAAGAGGGAAGAGGCAAGAGGCAAGAAAAGAGAGGTGTCCCTGGTGCCCTGCACCAGCCTTGGAGAGGGGCTGTGTCTGCCAACCTGGCCCATGGTTCTTGGATCTAGTGTGTCCCTTGAGGGGCTGGGGTCTGCAGGCTGCTGCAGCCGTGCCATCAGTCATCAGTCATCTGCTGGTCCAGGCTGACCATCCTTGTCCACCATCCTCAACCCACACTGCCTTCCTGGAGGAAGGGGGTGTCCTGATGAGAAACGCAGAGTTCTTGGCCCCTGGCATTTTCATTAAGGCATCGGTGGCCTGGTTTGTGAATAAGTCTCTTGTGTGCATGATCTGGTAACCTCCCTTGGAGGGCAAAAGCCAACGAGTGAATGTTTTGGAGTTGCCAGTTCAAGCTGGATGGTCCTAGTTTGGGAGCTGCCCACTTCATGTGTTCTCCACATGTCTCCCTACTGCGTTCCCCTCGGGTCTGGTGTTAGGCTCAGGAGCATCGCAGATGCCCCAGGTCCTCCTAAGACTCACCCAAGTGCTTAGCACTTTTCCTCGGCTCTTATCTATAGCACCTGGTAACTTCCCGCCCATCAATAATACACACAGAGTCACTTTTGCTTTCAGGAGTCCATCAGGGGCCTGCCATGACTCGTTGGTGTGGGCTCCTCTCGTGGGAAGGGCATTCCGTGTTTCCTAGACCAGCAAAGGTATTTGTTTCCCCACATTTTTCTTAAGTCCTCATGAAAAATTCAAGCCTTCAACTTGGCTTTCTGCTAGTAACAGAAAGAACAAATTCGCTCAGTATTTAAGACACTTGCCTGCTTGCTAGCCTACAAAGTCTTTCCAAACACATACACATGAAAGGAAAACTCTTCTTTGGCTTGGGATCACAGAGCAGTTAAGCTGCCTGACATTTCAGGTCGCCAGTCACGTGTGAAAAGTTGTCTTCCCATCCAACAGTGGTCCCCGCTCCCTCCTATATTTGGCTTATTAGCGGGTCATCTGCTGTGTGTCTTCTACCACTGCGTGTGCTGTGAACGTCATGAGCCTTAGAGTTGTGTTGTCTGCCTTTGGGAAATTTGTAGGAAAATTTCCAGGCTCTGGAACCACACTGTTGGAACTCACCTTCCATCAGGCAGTGTTCTGTGGCTGTGCCTGGTCTCCCCATCCTTAAAGTCAGGATGATAGTAGACCTTCTCCACGATATGATTGTAAGCCAGAGTTGTCTCTGCTGGCTTTTTAAAATGATATTGGCAAACCAAGGACTGTGAAATTTCAGTCCATTCAACTCTCCCTGTCTTGTCTTCATCGACAGCAACCAAAACCTTTTGTCCTGCAGAGTCAATCCCGAGGTGGACTTGTTGCTATAGGTTTCTGATTATTTCATGTTTTTAGATGAAAACTAAGAGACACTCCTTTTCCTGCCTGGCAAGCTCATGAATCATATTTTTCAAATGGACTCTTGGGAGAACGTAACTCCTGGGAAAATTTTTTGCTGAGCTCAAATGTCTCACTTGGATTCTTGTCCGTTCACATTTCAAGTTTTGGGAGCTATTATTTTTCTGATTTTACTTCCAGCAGCTTGATCCTCTGTCTTACAAACATTTGTTGAGAATTTACTATGTGACAAGTGCTGTGGATAGACACTGTGTTAGGAAACAGAGGAGCAAGATAGAATCTCAGGGGTCTTGAGGGTTCAGGGAACAGAGTTTGGAGTTGGTGATCATGACACTTGCTATGGTTTGGTTGATTAAGAAAGGGTCCAAGAAGGGCTGGCTCCTTGGGCACATGAGAGTGCGGGGTAGACAGGACACTGAGAGGCCCAGCCCCTCAGCTGACAGAAGGTGGAGGTGGGACAGCCGCTTTCTCTGAGGTTAGGGTTAAAATGCCCAAATCTGCGTGGGTGCACACCACAGACAGCAGAAACTGACTGTTGACCAGCCCTAGCCATTGTAGCTATTTGGAGAGTGAACCAGTGCATGGAAGATCTCTTTCTCTCTCTGTCTCTCCTTCTCTGTCTCTATAACTCTGCCTTTTTTTTTCTTTTTTAAGATTTTATTTATTTATTTGAAAGTCAGAATTACACAGAGAGAGAAGGAGAGGCAGAGAGGGAGAGGGAGATGGAGATGGAGAGAGAGAGAGAGAGAGAGAGAGAGAGAGGTTTTCCGTCTGCTGGTTCACTCCCCAAGTGGCTGCAATGGATGGAGCTGTGCCAATCTGAAGCCAGGAGCCAGGAGCTTCTTCCAGGTCTCCCACGCGGGTGCAGGAGCCCAAGGACTTGGGCCTCCTCCAATGCTTTCCCAGGCTACAGCAGAGAGCTGGATTGGAAGAGGAGCAGCCAGGACTAGAACCGGTGCCCATATGGGATGCCAGTGCTTCAGGCCAGGGCTTTAACCCACTGCACCACAGCACTGGCCCCAACAATAATTGTTTAAAGATTTTAAAAATTAACTTGAAAGGCAGAGTTAAAGAGAGAAGGGAAGAGACAGACAGCCAGAGAGAGAGATCGTTTGCTGCTGGTTCATTCCCCCAATGGCTGCAAAAGCGTGGCTGGGTCAAGTCAAACCCAGGAGCTGGAAACTACCTCTGCGTCTTCTATGTGGGTGTCTGGGAACCAAGCACTTGGGCCATCCTCTGCTGCTTTCCCAAGTGCATTAGCAGGGAGCTGGATCAGAAGTGGAGCAGCTGGGACTCGAACTGGTGCTCATATGGGACGCACCAGGGGCTCTTCCTGGGACCTCCTGGAGAGTTTTGTGAGTTGATCTAAACTTAAGCCATCTCATCACATATGTAAAAGAATAAAATCAACATTGAACAAATGTTTCAATGCAAAAAGTGAAACCAAAAAGAAAACGAGGGTAATTAAATTTTGTGGCAAAATAATTTCTTCTGAAAATGACAAAACTTCTGAAGCCCCCAAACACCCATCCCGGTCAAATTTATTTATTTATTTATTTATTTATTTTATTTTTTTTTTTTGACAGGCAGAGTGGACAGTGAGAGAGAGAGACAGAGAGAGAAAGGTCTTCCTTTTGCCGTTGGTTCACCCTCCAATGGCCGCCGCTGCAGCCGGCGCACCGCGCTGATCGATGGCAGGAGCCAGGATCCAGGTGCTTTTCCTGGTCTCCCATGGGGTGCAGGGCCCAAGCACCTGGGCCATCCTCCACTGCACTCCCTGGCCATAGCAGAGAGCTGGCCTGGAAGAGGGGCAACCGGGACAGAATCCGGCGCCCCAACCGGGACTAGAACCCGGTGTGCCGGCGCTGCTAGGCGGAGGATTAGCCTATTGAGCCACAGCGCCGGCCAAATTTATTTATTTTTAAAGATTTATTTATTTATTTGAAAGAGTTGCAGAGAGGCAGAGGCAGAGGCAGAGACAGAGAGAGAGAGAGAGGTCTTCCATGTGCTGGTTCACTCCCCAGATGGCCACAACAGCCGGAGCTGCACTGATCTGAAGCCAGGAGCTTCTTCCAGGTCTCCCACAAGGGTGCAGGGGCCCAAGGACTTGGGCCATCTTCTACTGCTTTCCCAGGCCATAGCAGAGAGCTGGATCAGAAGTGGAGCAGCCAGGTCTCGAACCAGCGACCATAAGGGATGCCAGCACTGCAGGTGGAGGTTTTATCCACTATGCCACAGTGCCGGCCCTGTATTTATTCTTTAAACAATAAACTTGGCTAGAGTGAGCATTTGATCTAGTGGTTACAATACTAGTCGAGACTCCTGTGTCTCGTATCAGGGTGCCTGAGTTCCGTGTCTGGCTCTGGCAGCCATTTCCCGCTTCTTGTCCGTGTAGAACCTGGGAGGAAGCAGGTGAGGACTCAAGTATTGGGGTTCCTGACACCCACATGGAAGCTCAGATTGAATTCCCAGCTCCTGGCTTCAGGCTGGCCCAGTTCTGGCCATTGCTGACTCCTGGGGAGTGAAGCAGTAAATGGACACTCTTTCTACCTTTGGAATAAATTTATTTTATTTTAAAGATTTATTTATTTATTTGAAAGAGTTGCAGAGAGAGGGACACACACACACACACATCTTCCATTTGCTGGTTCACTCCCCACATGACCACTAAAACTGGGGCTGGGCCAGGCTGAAGCCAGGAGCCTGGAACTCCACCTGGGTCTCCTCTGTGGGTGCAGGGGTCCAAGCACTTGGGCCATCTTCCACTGCTTTCCCAGGTGCATTAGCAGGGAGCTGGATTGGAATTGGAGCAGCTGGGGCTTGAACAGGTGCCCATATGAGATGCTGGTATTGTAGACAGTGGCTTAACTTGCTGCTCAACAATGCTGGCCCCTTTTTTGAGTATATTTGAAAATTAAATTTGGCTAATAAAGATAGAAAATTCTGCATAACAATACCTTAAAGAAAACGAAACAGTGAAGTTCAAGAAGAAAAATCTTAAAACACAAAAGACAAAAGTGTAACTTCCTTAAAGTATATAAAGAGTGCATTCAGATCTGTAAGAAAACTTGTAAAGCTGTAAAAACTGTAAAAAAACAACTCAGTCTAAAACCAGTGGGCACAGAAGAGACAGTTCAGGGAAAGAAATACTGATGGCCCATACACATGCCAAAATTTACAGCTTCATGCATAATTTGATGAATGTTTATCAAAGAGTATTGATATGCCATTTTTAGCCATCTGATTGGCAAAAAAAAATGCTAATGTTTGATAAAATCTATTGTTGGAAGCAGGGTGAGGAACAAGCTCTCAAATTATGCCATCAGTGGGCCGGCGCCGCGGCTCAACAGGCTAATCCTCCGCCTAGCTGCGCCGGCACATTGGGTTCTAGTCCCGGTCGGGGCGCCGGATTCTGTCCCGGTTGCCCCTCTTCCAGGCCAGCTCTCTGCTGTGGCCAGGGAGTGCAGTGGAGGATGGCCCAAGTGCCTGGGCTCCTGCACCCCATGGGAGACCTGGCTCCTGCCTTTGGATCAGCGCGGTGCGGCCATTGGAGGTGAACCAACAGCAAAGGAAGACCTTTCTCTCTCTCTCTCTCTCTCTCTCTGTCCACTCTGTCTGTCAAAAAAAAAAAAAATATGCCATCGGTGTGAGTCTAAATTACTTCAGTTCTTTGAATGTCAGTTTGACATCAAAACTGAAGTTAGTATTTCCCCTGATGGAGTCTGTGGACTCAAGAGGCTTCCATAGCCTTGACACTCATGACAAGAGCCTCGGGTGATCACTGACGTCATAAATAATAGTGTCAGTTGTTAAATCAGCAACAGGAGTCACTGTGCACTTGCTTCCCATGTAGGACCTCTTTCCTTATTGTGTTGTACTATGAGAATTAATGGTAAAATTTGTCTTCAAACAGTACTTTACACTTTGTGTGTCTGTGTGGGTACAAACTATTGAAATCTTTACTTAGTATAGAGTTGGTCTTCTGTATATAAAGATAATTAAAAATGAATCTTAATAAAGAGTAGGATGGGAGAGGGAGGAGGAGGTGGGATGGGAGTGGAGGGGGGAGGGCGGGTATCGGGGGAAGAACTACTATATTCCAAGAGCTGTACCTATGACATTTGTATTTATTAAATAAAAGCTAAATTTTTTTTAAAAAGTCAGTATTTCAAGGGACAGTCCTCTGTTAGGATTTGTTTTTAAAGATTTATTTATTTTAAAGTCAGAGTTACATGGAGAGAGAAGGAAAGGCAGAGAGAGGTCTTCCATCTGCTGGTTCACTCCCCAGTTGGCCACAACAGCTGGAGCTGTGCTGATCTGAAGCCAGGAGCCAGGAGCTTCTTCCAGGTCTCCCACTTGGGTGCAGGGGCCCAAGGACCTGGGCCATCTTCTACTGCTTTCCCAGGCCACAGCAGAGAGCTGGGTCAGAAGTAGAGCAACCAGGGCATAAACCTGGGGTCCATATGGGATGCTGGCACTGCAGGCGGCAGCTTTACCAGCTACACCACTGCACTGGCCCTCTCTGTTAGGATTTTATCCCACGGCTGTACTCTGACGTTGTGCAGAGATGTTCATGTGATATGCACGTTGTGCAGGCCTAGTTAAATATCAGGATTTTAGTGGCACCCTTTCTCTGGCTCAGGAGCTGATCCAGGACCCTGCATTGCATTTAGTTGTTCAATCTCCTTGGTCTCCTCCGAGCTGTCACATTCTTCCATCTTTCCTTTGTGGCACCGATGCTTTTTCAAATAGTGCTGACCAAATAATTTGTAGGCCCTCCTTCAATGTGGGTTTGTCTGCTACTTGCTGAAGATTAGACTACATTAGTATTTAAAAATTTTTTTAAAAAATTTTATTTGAGAGGTAAAGTTACAGTGACAGGGAGAAACAGAGAGAAAGGTCTTCCATCTGCTGGTTCACTCCCCAGATGGCCACAATGGCTGGAGCTGGGCTGATCTGAAGCCAGGAGCCAGGAGCTTCTTCCAGGTCTCCCACACAAGTGATATTTTGTGTAACAGCAATTTAAGTGTCTACGAGTGGAGGACCCATGGCAAACATTTTTGCATGACATTGTAGCCATTTACAAGTGCTTTAGATGAAAGAAGCTCCACAAATATCACATGAAAATAGCAGATTAGATTGCAGTGGTATTATGTGACCTTGTTTGTGTTTTAAAAAATTCAAACCTGGGCCGGCGTTGTGGCGCAGCTGGTTAACGCCCTGGCCTGAAGCATCAGCATCCCATATGGGCCCCTGTTCAAGACCTGGCTGCTCCACTTCCAATCCAGCTCTCTGCTATGACTTGGGATAGTAGTAGAAGATGGCCCAAGTCCTTGGGCCCTGCACCCGCATGGGAGACCCAGAGGAAGCTCCTGGCTTCAGATCGGTGCAGCTCTGGCCGTCGTGGCCAACTGGGGAGTGAGCCATTGGATGGAAGACCTCTTTCTCTTTCTCTCTGCCTTTCCTCATTCTGTGTAACTCTGACTTTCAAGTAAATAAATAAATCTTTAAAAAAAAATAAAAACAAAAAAATTCAAACCCTGTAATTCCATCAACATCAGTGCCCTTGCTGGGTGGGCTTCTTGATGGATGGTGGTAGGAATGCTTGCTTTTCTCATCTACATACATTTTTTAAAAAATAAGAATGTATTCTGTCATTTAAAACTCCACATTTTTGGTTTTGTTTTGGACGGATTATAATCTCCAAACAGAATCTGAAGCAAATACAGAGGAACACCACCAACCCTAATGAATTACAGACCATGCTTAGTGGGTCAGAGGTTTCTAACAGCTGAGTCTGGTATCGATTGGTTTTGTGCCATGTGGCTAGCATGTCCTGATCAACCAGATGATAAAGATGCACGGAACAAACACAAGGAAAACCAAGAAACCCAGCTTCTCTCTGGTCCTTTTTCTTATTTTTTATTCCTCCTCCTCCTCCTCTTCCTCCTCCTCCTCTTCCTCCTCCCCCTCTTCCTCCTCCCCCTCTTCCTCCTCCTCCTCTTCCTCCTCTTCCTCCTCCCCCTCTTCCTCCTCCTCCTCTTCCTCCTCTTCCTCCTCCCCCTCTTCCTCCTCCTCCTCTTCCTCCTCCTCCTCTTCCTCCTCTTCCTCCTCCTCCTCCTCTTCCTCCTCTTCCTCCTCCTCCTCTTCCTCCTCTTCCTCCTCCTCCTCTTCCTCCTCTTCCTCCTCCTCCTCTTCCTCCTCTTCCTCTTCTTCTTCTTCCTCTTCCTCCTCCTCCTCCTCACTCTTCCTTCTCCTCCTCTTCCTCCTCCTCCTCTTCCTCCTCCTCCTCTTCCTCCCCTTCCTCCTCTTCCTCCTCTTTTTCCTCCTCCTCTTCCTCCTCCTCCTCTTCCTCCTCCTCCTCTTCTTTTTTCAGATGAATCTGAGGAGGATTGTTATCTAGGGTAATGCCTGTGTGGCCTAGCTAAGTTTCCTCCCCAACTCGCACAGTGTTTATCTTTGCAAACAGAAAGCTTTGCAGTCAGAAGCTCCTCTTCAGGCTAACTGGCCAGCACCAGCTGATCTAAGATGACCACCTCAGCGACCTCCAACAGAGCTCAGAGTGCATTGTAATGTAATTTCCTTGCTAAATAGCACACCCACTCTCTGCCAGGACTGGAAACATCAGACCATAAAAGGACAAAAAAAAAAAAAAAATGGCACCCAAGTTCTGAGACAGCCCCACCTATTCCAAGAAACAATGTTTCGTTAGCATGTTCCACTCTCCACGTCCTTTTGCCCTATGTCTACATCTCCTCTACCCTCAGTGAGCTGAGATGTTGATTTGTGAGCTAAGCTCCCACTTCCCCATCCTTTGGCTATTGAATAAGCGTGTTTTCTCTCTGACCCTGAGCGGATAAAGAAGCTTCCCCTTTGAGAGTCTTCCCCCACACAGGGGACTAGCACCGTGCTAGTAACAGAGCGATTTTTGAAAACTCTGAAATAATTTTAGATTGACAGAAAAGTTACAGAAACAATGCAGAGAATCCGCATACACTTGAATGTTAACATCTTACATAAGCATCACGCAATGATCTAGACCAGAACTTAGGAGGGCTACAACACTGTTAACTAAGCTACAGGCCTATTTAAATATCATCAGGATTTTAGTGGCACCCTTTCTCTGGCTCAGGAGCTGATCCAGGACCCTGCATTGCATTTAGTTGTTCAATCTCCTTGGTCTCCTCCGAGCTGTCACATTCTTCCATCTTTCCTTTATGGCACCGCTGCTTTTTCAAATAATGCTGACCAAATAATTTGTATGCCCTCCTTCAATGTGGGTTTGTCTGCTACTTGCTGAGGATTAGACTACATTAGCATTTTTAAAATTTTTTTAAAAATTTTATTTGAGAGGTAAAGTTACAGTGACAGGGAGAAACAGAGAGAAAGGTCTTCCATCTGCTGGTTCACTCCCCAGATGGCCACAATGGCCAGAGCTGGGCTGATCTGAAGCCAGGAGCCAGGAGTTTCTTCCAGGTCTCCCATGCAGGTGCAGGGGCCCAAGGACTTGGGCCATCCTCCACTGCTTTTCCAGGTCACAGCAGAGAGCTGGATCAGAAGAGGAGCATCCAGGACTAGAACCGGCACCCATTTGGGATGAGGACACTGCACGCAGAGGATTAACCTACTGCGCCACAGCACCGGCCCCCATTAGATTTGTTTTAGGAAGAGTACTTGGTGGGGCTGTTTCTTTCCTAACATATCAGTGCTCCGTGTGTGGAGCTGAACTTACATCCTCTAGGTATCGGCAGTTAGGTTGCTGTCAGGATTTTGCAGTTCAGATGGTTCTTTAATCAATTTTTTTGTGCTGATGGAGGCATATTTGAAGGGTGGATTCTTAGAAGTGGAATGACTGAGTCCAAAGGTCATAGGGTGAGTGAATTTGTTCGGTGTTGACAAGACTCCCTCCTGAGGGGTTGATCCAATTCACATCTCCACAGGCCTCAGCAACAGCGTGTGTCACCACATGTTTTAAACACACATCTCTTTGGCAAATTGTTTGTCTTGTCCCATGTTTCTGCTGGATATTAGGTCCTTCAGTCTTTTGTTTTTAAGTTCTCGATATGTTAGATTATCAGCCCTTCATCTGTATTGAATGTTGAAAATATTTTTTCCTTGGTTGTCTGTTGCCTTTTGATTATTTGATTAAATAAATTAAATAAATAAATAAAAATAAATAAATTAAAAAATCAAATTCCATTTGATTAAATGGAATTCTTGCCATTCAAATAGAAAAGGATTTTTTTTTTCCTAGTCAAGTTTCTCTCTCTTTTCTTACATCGCTTCTGGTTTTTGAGTCATAGTTACAAAATCCTTTCTCCATGGCTAAAGAGGAACTCACTCACATTTTTTCTGGGATTTGTATGACATTTTTGTTCACATTTGAGTCTATCCTTGTGTATGGTATGAAATATGTTATGAGTTATTTATCTCCTGGCTGACTAGTTGTTACAGCGTCTTTTATGGGAAAGTTTATCTTCGTTCCAGTGATTGGACAACCACCTTTGTCATATACTAAATTTCCATGTCTGCCTGGGTCTATCTCTGGGACTTTTCATCTATTCCACTGGTCTTTTTTTCTAGTCATGTGCCAGTTGGACACTGTTCTAATGTTAGAAGCTTTAAAGTATCTTTAAGATATTTTCTAGTGTATGACTGGGTGAGAGTTTGGCATGATGGTGTTTGCATGTTTGTGTAGTATCAACTTCTCTGACTTTGGAAGGTGATTTTTTTTTTTTTGGAATTGCATTAAATTTCTAAATTAAGAGAGCTGACATCGTTATGTTGTTGAATGATCCTGTCCAAGAAGAGGGAATACTTTTCCATGTGCTAATACCACCATTTTTTAAATTAGCAAATAGGATGATTTTACTTCTTCTTGACTCATTCCTATGCCTCTAGTTGATTTATTTCATTGGTTAATAGTAGTAGAGACTGTGGACATCACTGATTTAAAGGATGGATTTTTACAGAGCTAAATTCTGTGTTATTATTGTATTGAGTTCAGACATATTTGGTTAGGCACTGCAAATTTTCACAAGATGCAATGCAATGCAAATAGTAATAGTCACACGGCAGTAGAAATTAGGAACGTTTTTAGAGTGATAGTTCACTGTGGCCCTGATTGGTCAGATAAAGCTAGATGAAGTATATGGAGGAAATGAGAATGTGAAATAATGGAATTCTTGCTTTGGAAGAGGACTTTAAACTCAGTTCATCTAAAGGTCTGCCTGAGGCACATATTCCCATCCATCTTTTAGGAGTAAATACTCAAGAGTGCTCCTAGCTCCATAAGAGGATGTTGGAGAATTATTAAGGAAAATACAAACTCAGTGGTATGATGGTATCAGGTTGGCAACGCTCAATAATTGGGAAAGAATCTGAGTATTTGAGAGTTGAAGGGCAAACTTATTTCAGAAGCAGCATTTTTGTTTTGAATTTATTATAGTATACATTGTTAAAATTTACATAATTCTATATCACAATGTCAGCTTTACTGTATAAATTAAAGGTTATTAAAAATGAATATACAGAACAATATGTTTTAAAATGTATTAAAACTTTCATAGGTTTGTCCAGATCATGTGTATGTCTTTGTATATGAATTAAATCATTAACTGAGCTTGATTATCTTTGGAGAATGGCACTATGAAGGACTCGTGATTCTTCTTATTAAAATTTTTATATTATTTGAGTTAAGCAGGCACTACCAGTAAACACAGAGTAACAAGTTAAAACTTAACTAAGAGCTGGAAGCTGCCTGACCTAACAGCCTTTGGGAATGGTGTCACTCGCCCACCAGCAGGGCTTGAGTTCTGAGTCATCGTGTTCCCATTGTGTTGCAGGTTGGCTTCCACCCGTCTACAAACTCTTATCTCTGCTACCTTATAATGCACAACTGCCTGCCATTGCATGTAAGAGTTGTATGCAGACAGGGAACCATTTCCACCTGTCAATATGGAGTGCACAAGGCCACGGTGGTCACAGGGTAGACCTAGGTTTGTCTTAGGACCTGTGTTTTACTAGGCATGGTTATTTGGGCTTTTAAACGAGTAGGCTCATATAGGTGTTTGGAGTATGTGTTCATTTGCAAATAGCTCACCTATCCTCTGGAAATTAAAAAACAAAAACAAAACAACCCAAAAAACAAAAAACCAAATCTCCCAAACCAAAAAACAAGATGAGGCAGGTGCCGCGGCTCAGTAGGCTAATCCTCCGCCTTGCGGCGCCGGCACACCAGATTCTGTCCCGGTTGCCCCCTTCCAGGCCAGCTCTCTGCTGTGGCCAGGGAGTGCAGTGGAGGATGGCCCAAGTGCTTGGGCCCTGCACCCCATGGGAGACCAGGAGAAGCACCTGGCTCCTGTCATCGGATAGGCACCATGCGCCGACAGCAGTGCGCTGGTCACGGTGGCCATTGGAGGGTGAACCAACGGCAAAGGAAGACCTTTCTCTCTGTCTCTCTCTCTCACTGTCCACTCTGCCTGTCAAAAAAAAAAAAAAAAAAAAAGATGAAAACTCAAGCCACAAAACCTTAGTAACCAATGTCTGTGTTGATTTTGGGGTAGGATGAAGAACTAAACTCTATCAGGTGTCTCACAGTTCCTGCCCGCTGAGTGACATCAGCAGCTTACAATCGTGGTGGTATACTGATCTGTATATATTCTCTTTCACAAGTGAACCCAAATAGTTAGAATCACGTTGTAATCCTTGAATAGTAACCAATTAAAAAAAAGCACTTGAAAAGTGTAGAACTTAACATCACACAATGGCAGCCAAATATTGATATGATTACGAGTTTACCATGCACTGCTTACTGTGTTCCAAACTCTGTTTTTCAAAATTTTACTTATTTATTTTATTTTGAGACACAGAGAAAACAGGCAGAGACAGAGAAAGAGATCTCCTATCCTCTGCTGGTTCATTCCCCAAACGCCTGCAGCAGTCGAGGCTGGGCCAGGCCGAAGCCAGGAGCCAGGAACTCCAACCGGGTCTCCCACATGGGTGGCAGGGACCCACATACTTGAACCATCACCCACTGTCTCCCAGAGTGCACCTTGGCAGGGAGCTAGAATCGGAAGCAGAGCCAGGACTCAGAGTAGGCACTCCAGTATGGGCTGCAAATATCCAGTGGATCGTAACTGCTCTAACATACCGTGTTCCAAGTTCTTAAGAGACTTCTCTGAATGCTGTCACCCTGAACCTCATGGGCATCCTTCCCACCACAGAGGTGTTTGGGTGACAATTGATTTTGTCCTAGTTCTCCCTAAGAAGAAATGTAAGCACTGCGTTAAACTATGGAAAGTGCCTCTCTACTGTAGAGCAGGGCTGTGTGGCTGTGGACCAGCGATGGGTCCAGGAAGCTGGGTCTGTGCAGCACAGCCCCTGCAGGGAAACACAGGAAGCTCATGGAGGGAGGGAGGAACGTGGGTGCTCCTGAATGACCTTGACCACAGAGGGACACAAATTGTGGTTTACATAATTTAAAAATAATGCCCTTTGAATGTTTTTTTTTTAAAGAGAGAATAATGTTATTTGTATTCAAAATTAATAACAATGAAAGGCTAATCTGCTCGATAGAACCCATCTCCTTTCCAAAGCAAGGAGAGAAAGAGTAAATAAGAAAGTGAACAAGGGAAGAGAGAGGCATGAAAACAGAAAGGAAGAGATAGATACAGAGCAGCCAGGTGGGGGAGAGGTGGACGAGCGTTCTTGGGCCCCTGCACCCTTGTGGGACATCTGGAAGAAGCTCCTGGCTCCTGGCTTTGGATCAGCCCAGCTCCAGCCGTTGCAGCTGTTTGGGGAGAGAACCATCAGGTGGAAGACCTCTCTCTCTCTCTCTCTCTCTCTTACTCTCTCTGTAACTCTGCCTCTCTAACTCTGCCTTTCAAATAAATAATTTTTTTTAAACAAGATTTACATCCTTAATCTTTCCCTTAGCTCCTGGGGACAAATGCATGCTGTTGAGAGGGCAGAAGGACTTCGCTAACACTGTTGCAGGACACAGATGTCAGGATAGCTGGGCAATGGCACAGGGCCCGGAAGAGTTAGGACAATGGGTAGGCAAATCATGGTGCAAACGTTGGGAGTGGAATAGAGGTGAGATAAAGGCACACACTGGGCCTGTATGCCATTTTCTAGGGTGCACCAAGTGCAGGCATTACAGGTGAGATGGGAACTGGAAGTTGGTGCTGGTTTTCTTAGGATCAAGGAACCAACTTAAGGCACATGGTTGTAAACGTAAAGATGCCTATTAAAAATTTCTTGATTTTTAAAATTAGAGAAATCTAGACACTTGGAAGGTCTTCCCTGTATAAATTGTTGTGGGCTTGGGGGCCGGCGCTGTGGCTCACTTGGTTAATCCTCCGCCTGCGGTGCTGCCATCCCATTGGGGTGCCGGATTCTGTCCCAGTTGCTCCTCTTCCAGTCCAGCTCTCTGCTGTGGCCCGGGAGAGCAGTGGAGGATGGCCCAAGTATTTGGACCCTGCACCCCATGGGAGACCAGGAGAAGCACCTGGCTCCTGTCTTCAGATCAGCACAGCGCCAGCCGTAGCAGCCATTTGGGGGCTGAACCAATGGAAGGAAGACCTTTCTCTCTGTCTTTCTCTCACTATCTAACTCTATCTGTCAAATAAAAATTGTTGTAGCCTTGTCCTGCGAGGCCCACATGCTGTCAGGATGGTGGGGAGACAGTTTTAGTGAACATATCCACTTACTAACAGTCAGGCACAAGCTTTTATAGGGCAGGCAAAGGGGAGGAGCTAGCTCAGGGTAGCAACATTAATTCTATAAGACAAAGCCGACACTGGCACCACTATGCTTCTCCAATCAGCTTGAAGGTCACATAGCCTAGGCAGCCTGCCAGGTGGTCTTACAGGTCTGGGCCATACCCGGGAGCTATTTCACAAGGCTCCTCAACAGGAAGTGCCTGGAGATGTGCCTGGGGTCCCTGCTGCCTGCCAGCAGCCAGGTCGTGTGTGGGTCTCAGTGTGCTGAGCCCCCGACCAGGGTCTTTACTGGGAGGCATGGTGTGCCATGCCCTCTTAACCTCTGGCATGGGTTAGGCAGTCTCCCAGCCAGGCATCGGATCACCCACAAATTGTTATGACAATAGAAATGCAACTAGGAAAGGAAAAATTTGTGGAACTGTTGAAGGAAAGAATTGTTTGCAGCAATCCAGATCTCCAGTGTGAAGTGGAGGCAGAGTGTTAAAAATCTACCCAGTGCATCCCAAGACTTAAATTGTTTCATACTCTTCTTCTTTTTTTTTTTTTTTTAGTGCCATCAGAAACTGAAAATGTGTGTTTGTACTTCAGTGTTGTGTTAGCAGCTGGGGATTTGGAGCAGGAATTCCTGAAGTCAGATGTTGGTGGTGTGCAAAAAAATGCACCTGCTCAGAGCACTTGCCAGGGGGAGCAGGTGCCTTTGTGTGCTGGAGCGTGGCCTCTGTGTGCACCGTGACCAAGCAGCTCAGCTATACCCCTTCACTCCTGTCCCTTCCAGCCTCGCAGAAGATGGGCTTTTCTGCTCTGCTAGCTCCACAGAGGGCAGTGTTTTCTAGGCTGTTCTTATGTGTCTAGACCCATTACATCTTCCTCATCACCACCACACAGCCTGCTGCAGACCTATAATTTCATCCAAGGATACTGCAACTTTTCCTGTTGAGCTTACATAGAAGAGGAAAGAATTTTTTTTTTTCTTTGACAGGCAGAGTTAGAGAGAGAGAGAGAGAAAGGTCTTCCTTCTGTTGGGTCACCGCCCAAATGGCCTCTACCGCCGGCGCTGCGCCGATCCGAAGCCAGGAGCCAGGTGTTTCCTCCTGGTCTCCCATGCGGGTGCAGGGCCCAAGCACTTGGGCCATCCTCCACTGCCTTCCCGGGCCACAGCAGAGAGCTGGACTGGAAGAGGAACAACCAGGACAGAATCCAGCGCCCCAACCAGGACTAGAACCCGGGGTACCGGCGCCACAGGCGGAAGATTAGCCTAGCGAGCCACGGCGCCGGCCAGAACAGGAAAGAATCTTGGAGGGAGTGGGCTGAGCGTGTGATTTGCTTGATCTTCATAATCAGGCACACTCAGAACATGCCATATCTCTAAATGTTGGGGGGTGGTGACAGTGTCATGGATGTAATGCATTAGCGGTCTCAGGACATTTGTCCTTTCACTTAAAAGCTTATGCTTTTATGAAAATATTTTAAAACTCACCAGTCCTAAAAGGCCAGGACTATTTTTCAGAAGATAGCAGCTACTGCTTAACAATATCAAACCAAACCAATATTTCAGAAATAACTTGTGATGGAGACAGGAATGATTATTTCCTGCCAAGAAAGTGAACCCTGGACGCCTTCATGGTGAGAGATGAAGGGCATCTTTTATTCCATGACCTTATGACTTGGCTTTCAGTGGAATGCAACGTCATCCTACCTAATTACAGAGGAGTCCAGCGTCCTCAGTTATTAAAGGACGATTGTTAGACATGACCCAGTCTGGTGATCAGCACACTGGAGTACACACTTCAATAAATCGGTGACTGTGCAATCACAGTTCTCCTTACAGACGTTCGGAAGCAGACACTCTCATCACTGATTCACTTTCAGGCCAGTGGGCGAAAAAACCTCTGTGGAGAAAGGGCTGTCCATGGAAACTTGTGTTTCTCAGACACCATCTTATTTGAGGGACCCCCACCCCCACCCCCACTCCATAGTTATATTGTTTGAGGTTGATTTTCACAAAATCATAGGATGAGGTTTTGAGGTTCCACAGTCTTTAGATCTGAGATGTGGGTTCCTAGATACAAAATGTATTTGCTTATGTCATTTTTTTTTTGACAGGCAGAGTGGACAGTGAGAGAGAGACAGAGAGAAAGGTCTTCCTTTGCCGTTGGTTCACCCTCCAATGGCCGCCGCGGCTGGCGCTGCGGCGGGCACACCGCGCTGATCCGATGGCAGGAGCCAGGTACTTCTCCTGGTCTCCCATGGGGTGCAGGGCCCATGGACTTGGGCCATCCTCCACTGCACTCCCTGGCCACAGCAGAGAGCTGGCTTGGAAGAGGGGCAGCCGGGACAGACTCCTGCGCCCGGACCGGGACTAGAACCCGGTGTGCTGGCGCCGCAAGGCGGAGGATTAGCCTAGTGAGCCGCGGCGCTGACCTGCTTATGTCATGTAGCTTGATGCCTTCCGTAATGGGGAACTCACTCGCGAGACAGCCCACTGAGTTTTGTTCAGTCCTAATTGCAGGGAATATCTGCTATTTTCTATGCCAGAATCTTTCTCCCTGAGAGAGGCCCCAATTCCTCCTCTGCTTGTAGGACAAAAACATTGATAATCTCTATACATTTGAATATAATTGATATGACCTGTTCCTCATTATTTCTCCTAAGAAAGACCTTAAAACTCTTTTCTTTCCTGTCTAGGATTCCCCAGTTTCACCAGGTACTCTTCGCAGGTGTTGCTTTCCCATCCTGGCACTGTCTTGTCTTGGTTTTTCTGCTCTGTGATTTGGTCAATGCAAATAATCTCATAATGTGGTGAAACCGACACATTCACGGAGGCCACAAATTAAGTGCAATGGGAGACATCATGCTTCCTCTCTGCTTAACCATCCCTTCTCCTCATCAGTCCAGCTCACTTATTCTCCTCCAGATTTATAGCCATTACTGTCTGCATCTTATATCAAAACTTGGACCACATGGAGTCTTCCGACCCAGCTACGCTAGGATGCCAAGTCCAAACACCATCTTGCAGATTACTGCAGGAATCTCCTGCTGCTTGCCTGTCTCAGCTCTGTCCTGTCCTCTGGATCAATCCATCCATCATACTGAAACACAAACCAGGCCGTTTCTCTTCTCTGCTTTGCACCTCACAGTGGAGGGCAGAGGCTGGGGTCAATCCTCTTGGTTCCTCCTCCCCTCTTCACCCTGCTGGCCCCAACTGCTCTGCACACATGCCCATGTCACTGTAAGAACTCCCCCGACATCCAACTGAAATCAGCCCTCCCAGCGCTGGGTGTCTCTCCTCCATTTCATTTTGTTTTCCTTGGCACTCAACACGGTCTACATCCTCAATTATTTATCTTATTTGTTGCCTGCTATAAAGTAGGGATCTGTGTCTTTTGGGGTCAGTGTTGTTTCTATAGCACCCGGGGCCGTGTCTCACACACAGGATTCAAAAAATGTGATATGAATGAGATGATTGTTGAGGCACTGATTTGCATGGCTATTTGTTTCTTGAATTGGTATTTGAGGTTTTCTGTATTGGCACAACACAACAGTGACCTTTCTGTGGCTAGAAAGATCTCTCCCTGGACACTCACCACCCCTGGCCACATCCTACATGAACTCAGGTCCAGTGACTTAATGAAGAAACCATCTTTTATGGGACTAGACTGGAAAAGGATGAGCCGAGAGGGTTGGTAGACCACAATGAGACGTATGCCAGAAAAACAAGCTAAGGAAGCAGTTCCTTGTGGAGCCCACATGAATGAGATAATCAGAGGTGGAGACTCCAAAAAACCTCCCCTGAGGAGAAGTTTGACCATGGAAAGGTGGGGAGTTAGCAGGTGGAAACTGCAGGTGCACAGGGCAGTGCGTGCAAGGTACAGAGAAAGGATTAAGTACTTGTGTGATGGAAAATGTACCACTATGCATGTGAAAGACTTAGGGAAAGACACATGTTAGCAGGGAGAGGGTAACAGGTTGGCTGGAGGTGTGAACGCAGCTACCAGTTTGTATTGTCCCTGACTTGGGAAGCAGATGGCTGAACGTTTGTTGTGAACACTGGGGAGCTCTGTAGAAGGAAGGCAGATGTTCCGTCACTGGAGTGTGTCTCAGAGGCCCAGGTCCTAGGTGAAGGGGTCCAGGCCAGGATGACTGATGGAAAGAGGAGGCAGATAGGAGAGGCCGCAGGGTGGAAAGCGCGTGGATTGCAAAGCCAGAGGAAAGAGCAAGGAATCATTGGCAGCCCAGGAGGACAGTGGCTGTTCCCAGACGCATGAGCACAGGGAAGAGGGGAGTGGAACACAGCTTCTGGGGGAGCAGAGTCAGTGCACCAGGCAGGCACAGTATCAGGACGGCAGATGGAGAGATCTTCAAAGCAGCAAGCTGATTTTGAAGTGGGTTGGAACAATTTCCTTTTTAAACTGCCTTCTATCCAACAAGTGTTCTGGTTCTGGTGTTCAGTGAAACGCAAGAGATGGATGATCCATAACACAGAAGGTTGTTTTTAAAAGAAAAGTGGACGGAATGTGTAGTGTGTGTCCAGTCAGGACAGCCTGTCACCAGCAAGGTCTGTGAGCTTCACAGGGCTGAACACCTAATCTGAACCACCAAACATCTCCAGTTGCCACCCACAATCCCAGCATTTAACAAAGACCAGGGATTTTAGGTCGCTTTCTTTAATATCAGATAAGTACGTGAAAAATCAAAGCTCCGGTATGAGAATGCAATCCCAACACTCACTACATTTCATTGTTCATCACAATTCGCAAGCTATTGAGTGTTTTCTTAACAGCAGAACATCACTGTTGCTACTATTAGAGAAGCCTATCACGAAATGGAGAAAAACTTGTGTAGAATTAGTAAGTAGTGCACCTTTGCTATTTCAGTTTCATGCAGAAAGTCAAATTGGGCCATCAACGTGATAATTAGGGGTGGATACTGAGTAAGAGAGAGGCAAGATTGGTAGTTAGCATACTATGGATGTCACATGTGACCATTGCCAGACCCACACTGGCAACCAATCACATGCTGAAATGCTCTATAGGTCAAACATCAACTCTAGGAACAGTTATTGCTCAGTAATGTGGTCAGATTTTGTTCATTTATTTATTTATTTTTAAAGATTTATTTATTTATTTGAAAGTCAGAGTTAGCAGAGTTACACAGAGAGAAGGAGAAGCAGAGAGAGAGAGGGAGAGAGAGAGAGAGAGAGAGGTCTTCCATCCGCTGGTTCACTCCCCAACTGGCCACAACGGCTGGAGCTGCGCCAATCCGAAGTCAGGAGCTTCTTTGGGTCTCCCATGCTGGGTGCAGGGGCCCAAGAACTTGGGCCATCTTCTGCTTTCCCAGGCCATAGCAGAGAGCTGGATCAGAAGAGGAGCAGCTGGGACTCGAACTGGTGTCCATATGGGATGCCAGCATTTCAGGCAGCGGCTTAACCTGGTACGCCACAACACCAGCCCCTGTGGTCAGATTTTAAAGTAGGCCTTAGCCTTATCTCCCACAGTTGACATTATTAACAGGTTTGCTGTTGCAATTTTATTAATGCTCCTTTTTTATCACAAAGCTTCATTTATTTCAAAGACAAACTTTAGCCTGTCTACATGTTCACCATTTCTAGATAAATAGAGGGTCCAAAATCAAAAGGCTTACATGCTGAACCGTGAATCTCAGATGTTATTTGTAGATAAGGAAAAGTCAAGTTAATCTGCAGCCATGCCTCTTCAAATATGCTAGGTCCCAGTGGAGCTCTAAGTCAGTTTCTGCATTTTGCAGGAACCCCGTGAGTATAGGCATCGTGGACCAGAGCCCATACTTGCCACAGCAAGGGGCTTGCTGAGAAATCAGAAGTCCCAGTGAGCTCCCATTTTATCAGCTTTATGGACTGACTGTTAGAGCTACAGCAGATTGGTGGCCTGCGGCTACTCGTGTGCTCTTTCCCACAGCTTGTGTGGATGACAAATTAGCATGTTCCTTCTGAACTGTACTGGGGAAGCCACGTTTGCAAACTTCTCATAAGGGCATCTCATCACATCACAGGCACGGGCGTCTGCCTGCAGGGAGTCCTTTTGTCAGGAGCTACCTGGTCCACAGGGCATTCGGGAGGGGCTGCCAGGGAGGGCACAGGCACACAGCAGCGAGGGGGAAGAGCCCTCGTCAGTCCTTGGGGGTGGTGTGTGTGTGTGGGGGCATTCCTGCACCTGTGGATTCGCTTTTTTTCTGCCTTATTTCTAAAGACTTAGACAGTATTATCTTGGTATATTTAAAATTTTTTTAAAAAGCCTTTATTTTAGCGGGAGAGAAAAAGGAGAGAGAGACAAACAGAGAAAAGGGGGAACCCTTCCATCTGCTGGTTCACCCCCAAATATCTACAACAGCCAGGGCTGGCTGAGCCAATCCAAAGGTGGCAAAGGTGGGAGCGGAGAACTCAGTCCAGGTCTCCCACATAGGTGGCAGGGACCCAAGCACTTGAGTATCCTTGCTGCCTCCTGTGGTCTGCATCGATGGGCAGTTGGAATCAGGCGCTTGGGTCAACCGCTGGATGGTGAGGCTCTCGGCGGTATCATTCCTCAAAGGGTAAGAGCCCATCCGTTGGGGTCAGGAGCAGGATCTGAGCACAGCAGGGCAAGGATCCCTAGACCGAGCTTCTGCCATGTCTTTGTAGGGGAGAAGCGCGGGTGAACTACCTGGTTAAAATAAAAGTGAGTGTGTGGCTCTGTATTCTGTTCGTCTGCCAGAGATCACCCCACAAGTTAGTCTAACAGTCGTTTGTTAGGTCTCACGGTTTCTGCTGGTAGGAATTTGGGAGGCACCTGGTCAGGGGATCCCACGGAGCTGCAGGCAGGTGGTGGCTGGAGGCAGCTGTGGGCTGGACAGGCCCTTCTCGTGTCTCTCTGCCTCTGTTTCTCTGTCTTTGTTCTGTCTCTCTGCTTCCTGTCTATCCCCACACTGCTTTGTGTCTTCCTCTGGCCTCTCTGGGTGGGCTGGCTTCTGAGACAGCGGGCAGCTTCCACGACAGCTGGAGGCCACTCCCTGGAGGAAGTGGCGTCTCTGTTCATGATCTAGGCTCAGAAAGCACAAAGTGTCACCTGCACCTTAGCCTCTTGGTTCCAGCCCTGTCACAAGCTCTCAGGTCAAGGATGAGGACTCCGTTCCATTCTTGGCAATGCCGTGGAGGTTCCTGTGGAGACACCGTGAGTGAGAGTGACAGGCAGGTAGGGGCTGTGGCCAGGGCAGACCAAGGACCCAGGATCTGTGCAGGGACGGGGGCCTCAGCATTGCCAGTGTTGCAGGTGGGCGCGTAGCTCTCCACAGCCCTCTACTAGGTGCCACAAGGTGGTTTGTTGTACCCCATTTTAGGGAAAATGAATCTAAAATTCAGCTGTATTAAGGGGCTGGCTGCATGCCTTGAGGCGTGCTGTCAGGAGGCTGAGCTGGAATCCAACTTGGGTGGTTATGACTGAAGCCCAAGGCCCATCAAACAGCATCTACAAAAGTCAACGGAACATTAGCTTTTGTGAGTTTTACCATCTGCATTCTGTGGAGTGCAAAATGACAAATGGATTATTGTCCTGACGAGCGCTCCCCAAGCACTCCTACAACCCCAGCCTCCAGTCATGATGACGTGTCTGGCATGGAAACAACATCCATACCACCAAACCTGACCTTACTTCCTGCTTAAACTTCTTTTCTCAACTCAGGCTGAGTCTGGGGATGAGAGCTTGGCCACTTTGGTCTTTTTTTTTCTCTTTCTTTCTCATTTTTCCCCTCTTTCTCCCCTGCAGGGTGAGAGGGGAGAGACAGGAGGAGGAAGAGGGCTCAATCTTCCTCTTCCAGCAGCCAAATGTTTGGTGTCAGCTCAGCCTCTGGAACACCCTTGTACCCCATTTGTATAAACTAGAGGGGAGCAGGTGCACTAACCTGACCTCCTGCCTTCTCTCCCTGCATATTTTTTAGAAGGCATTTATTTAATGAATACAAATTCCATATGTACAGCTTTTAGGAATATAGTGGTTCTTCCCTCCATTCCTGCCCTCCCACCCCCACTTCCATCCCACCTCCTACTCTCTCTCCCAATCCATTCTTCATTAAGATTTGCTTTTAATTAACTTTGTATACAGAAGACCACCTCCATACTAAGTAAAGATTTCAACAGTTTGCATGCACACACACACACAGTATAAAGTACAGACTGAGTGCAACTTTTACAGTTATTTCTAATAGTACAACTCATTAAGGACAGAGGTCCTACATGGGGAGTAAGTTCACAGTGATTCCTGTTGTTGATTTAACAATTAACACTCTTATTTTTGACATCAGTGACCACCCAAGGCTCTTGACACAAGTTGCCAAGGCTATGGAAGCTTTTGAGTCCACAGATTCCATCAGTATTTAGATAAGTCCATATGCAAAGCAGAGGTTCTCTCCTCCCTTCAGAGAAAAGTACATCCTTCTTTGATGGCTCCTTCTTCCCACTGGGGTCTCACTCACAGAGATCCTTCATGCAGAACATTTTTTCCACCATGTCTTGGCTTTCCATGCCTGAAATGCTCTCATGGGCTTTTCAGCCAGATCTGAATGCCTTAGGGGCTGATTCTGAGGTCAGAGTGCTGTTTATGGCATTGTCATTCTGTGAGTCTGCTGTGTGGACTGCTTCCCATGTTGGAACATTCTCTCCTTTTTAATTCTATCTATTATTATTATTATCAGACACTTGGTATTATTTATGTGATACCTTTGACATTCCTCCCTCTCTTATTCCTACTCTTATTTTTTTACTGGGATCTATTTTCAATTGGATTTAAACACCTATGAATAATTCTGTATTAAGTAAAGAGTTCAACCAATGGTATTAAGTAGAAAAAATGAAGAAATTAAAAAATGAAGTGATGAACTGTTCCTCAACAAGTAATTGCTTCTCATAGTGTCAGTTTCACTTCTACAGGTTACTTTTTAGGTGCTCTGTTAGTTACCACAGGTCAGGGAAATCATATTTTTGTCCCTTTGGGACTGGCTTATTTCACTCAGCATGATGTTCTCCAGATTCTTCCATTTTGTTGCAAATGACCAGATTTCATTGTTTTAACCTCTGTGTAGTATTCCATAGAGTATATACCCCATAATTTCTTTGTCCAGTCTTCCGTTGACAGGCATTTAGGTTGATTCCTAAATCAACCTTAGCTATTGTGAATTGAACTGCAATAAACAAAGAGGTGCAGATAACTCTTTTGTTTACTGATTTCATTTCCCTTGGGTAAATTCCTAAGAGTGATAAGGCTGGGTCGTATGGAAGGACTATATTCATATTTCTGAGGAATCTCCAAACTGTCTTCCATAGTGTTTTACCAGTTTGCATACCCACCAATAATGGGGTACCTTTTTCCCCACATCCTCACCAGCATTTGTTGTTTATTAATTTATGTATGAAAGCCATTCTAACTGGAGTGAGGTGAAACCTAATTGTGGTTTTGATTTGCATTTCCTTGACACCTAGTGATCCTGATCATTTTTTTGTGTTTCTGTTGGCCATTTGGATTTCCTCTTTTGAGAAATGTCTGTTTAAGTCCTTTGTCCATTTCTTGACTGGGTTGTTTGTTTTGCTGTTGTTGAATTTTTTTGATCAATTTATATATTCTGGTTATTAATCCTTCATTAGTTGCATAGTTTGCAAATAATTTCTCCCATTCTGTTGGTTGTCTCTTTACTTTCCTGACTGTTTCTTTTGCTGTGCAGAAGCTTCTCAATTTGATGTAATTCCATTTGCTAATTTTGGTTTTTATTACTTGTGCCTCTGGGGTCTTTTCCAGGAACTCTTTGCCTATGCCAATGTCTTACATGGTTTCCCCAATGCTCTCTTGTAATTTGATGGTATTGGGTTGTAGATTAGGTCTTTAATTCATTTTGAATGGATTTTTGTATAAGGTGTAAGATAGGGGCCCTGCTTCATACCTCTGCATGTGGAAATCCAGTTTTCCTAGCACCATTTGTTGAAGAGATGTCCTCGCTGCAGGGAATGGTTTTAGTTCCTTGGTGGAATATAAGTTGGCTGTAGATGTTTGGATTGATTTCTGGTGTTTCTGTTCTGTTCCGTTGGTCTACCCCCCTGTTTTTGTAGCAGTCCCAGGCTGTTTTGATTAAAACTGCCTTGTAGTATGTCTTTAAATCTGGTATTGTGATGCCTCTGGCTTTGTTTGTGTTGTATAAGATTGCTTTAGCTAACTGAGGTCTCTTATGTTTCCAAATGATTTTCAACATCATTTTTTCTAGATCTGAGAAGAATGTCTTTGGTATTTTGATTGACATTGCATTGAATCTGCAAATTATTTTTGGAAGAATGGACATTTTGATGATATTGATTCTTCCAATCCATGAACATGGAAGTTTTTTCCCATTTTTTTTGTCTTCTATTTTTCCCTTCAAAGTTTTGTAATTCTTGTCATAATGATCTTTGACATCTAGGGGCTGGCGCCATGGTGCAGTGGGTTAATCCTCCAACTGCAGCACCAGCATCCCATATGGGTGCTGGTTCTTGTCCTGGCTGCTCCTCTTCCAGTCCAGCTCTCTGCTATGGCCTGGGAAAGCAGTAGAAGATGGCCCAAGTCCTTGGGCCACTACACCCACATAGGAGACCGTGAAGAAGCTCCTGGCTCCAGATTGGCGCAGTTCTGGCCTTTGCGGCCATTTGGGGAGTGAACCAACAGAAGGAAGTCCTTTCTCTCTGTCTCTTCTTCTCATCGTCTGTAATTATGCCTCTCAAATAAATAAATAAAATCTAAAAAAAAAGATCTTTGACATCTGGTTAAATTTATTCCAAGGTATTTAATTTTTTTTGTAGCAATTTGAATGCTATTGATCTTAGAGGTTCTTTCTCAGTTGTGGCGTTGTCTGTGTATATAGAGGCTGTTGTTTTTTGTGTGTTGATTTTATATGCTGCTATTTTACAGACTCTTCTATGAGTTCCAGTAGTCTCCTAGTGGAGTCCTTTGGGTCCCCTATATATATAATCATGTCATCTGCAAATAAGGATAGTTTGACTTCATGATTGCCGATTTGAATCTCTTTGATTTCTTTTTCTTGCCTGATGGCTCCGGCTAAAACTTCCAGGACTATATTGAATAGCAGTGGTGAGAGTGGACATCCTTGTCTGGTACTTGATCTCAATGGAACGTTTCCAAATTTTCCCCATTCAATACAACACTGACCGTAGGTTTGTCATAAATTGCTTTGATTATGTTGACCCAATTTGCTTAGAGTTTTCATCATGAAAGAGTGTTATATTTTATCAAATGTTTTCTCTGCCTCTATTGAAATAATCATGATTTTTGTTCTTCACTTTGTTAATGTGATGTATCACATTAATTGATTTGTGAATGTTGAAACATCCCTGCATACCAGGGATAAATCCCATTTGGTCCGAGAGTGAATGAGCTTTCTAATGTGTTGTTGAATTTGATTCGCCAGAATTTTGTTGAGGATTTTTGCGTCTATATTCATCAGGGAAATTGGTCTATAGTTTTCTTTCTCTGTTGCATTTTTTCTGGATTTAAGGATTAAGGTGATGCTGGCTTCATAGGAGGAATTTGGGAGGATTCACTCTCTTTCAATTGTTTTGAATTGCTTGAGAAGAATTGGAGTTAGTTTTTCTTTAAATGTCTGGTAGAATTCAGCAGTGAAACTATCTGCTCCTGGCTTTTCTGTGTTGGGAGGGACTGTATTACTGATTCTATTTCCATCTTGGTGATGGGTCTGTTTAGGTTTCCATGTCTTCATGGCTCAATTTAGGTAGGTTGTATGTGTTCAGGAATCTGTCCATTTCTTCTAGGTTTCCCAGTTTGTTGGCATACAGATCTTTGTAGTAATTTCTGATGATTCTTTTTTATTTCTGTGGTGTTTGTTGTTACTTTTCCTTTTTCATCTCTAATTGTATTGATTTGGGTCTTCTCTCTTCTTTTTTTGGTTAGTTGGGCCCATGGTGTGTTTATTTTTTTCAAAAAAACCCAGCTCTTCTTTGTTTTGATGATCCTTTGTATTATTTTTTTGTTTCAATTCTGTTTATTTCTTCTCTAATTTTAATTATTTCTTTCCTTATACTGGTTTTGGGTTTGTTTTGCTGTTTTTTTTTTTAATTCTAGATCTTTGAGGTGCATAGATAGTTCATTTATTTGGTGCCTTTCCAGTTTCTTGATATAGGCACCAATTGCTATAAATTCTTAACACTGCTTTTGCTGTAACCTAAAAATTTTATATGTTGTATTGTCATCTTCATTTATTTCCAGGATTTTTTGATTTCTCTTTTGATTTCTTCTATGACCCACAGTTCATTCAGTAACATGTTATTCATTCTCCACGTGTTTGCATATAATGTAGAGATTCTTGAGTTGTTGATTTCCAGCTTCATTGCATTGCAGTCTGAGAAGATGCATGGTATGACTTCAATTTTTTTTTTTTAAATTTGCTGAGACTTGCTTTATGGCCTAGCATGTGGTCAATCCTAGAGAAGTTTCCATGTACCAGAGACAAATATCTGTACTCTGGCTGTAGGGTGGAAAGTTCTGTATATATCTGCTAGGTTTTTTTGGTTTGTGGCATTGATAAACTGTTATTTCTTTGTTGATTTTCTATCTTGTTGATCTGTCCATTGTTAAATGTGGAGTATTAAAGTCTTCCATTACTATTGTATTTGAGTCTATATCACCCTTTAAATCCTCTAACACTTCTTTTAAATAGCCAGGTTCCCTGTAGTTAGGTTTATATGCAGTTATAATAGTCATATCTTCCTGTTGAATTGATCCTTTGATCATTAAATACTGCCTTATTTGTCTATCTTAATGGTTTTTGTGTTAATGTCTATTTTGTCTGATATTAGGATGGCCATACCAGCTCTTTTTTGGTTTCTGTTAGCATGGAATATCTTTTTCCACCCTTTCACTTTCAATTTGCCTGCGTCTTTGTTGGTGATAGGTGTTTCTTGTATGCAGAAAATAGATGGGTTTTGTTTTTGAATTCATTCAGCCAGTCTGTGTCTTTTAACTGTTGAGTTGAGGCCATTTACATTCAAGGTGACTATTGATACATACTGACTTTGCCCTGCCATGTTTCTGTAAATAGTTCTGTTTATGTTCTTTGGATTTCATTTGTACTTTTGCTAGATCATTTTCTGCATTCATTTTCTTTTGTAGTGATGTTGCTGTGTCTGTGTTTCTGTGTGTAGCACATCTTAGAGCATGTTTTGTAGGACTGGGCAAGTAGTTAACAAATTCTTTCAACTTCTCTTTGTGTGGATCTTCATTTATCCTTCATTCATAAATGAGAGTTTTGCAGGGTGCAGTACTCTGGGTTGACAGTTTTTCTCTCTCAGGACTGGGAGTATGTTGTGCCAAACCTAAAAATTTTATATGTTGTATTGTCATCTTCATTTATTTCCAGGATTTTTTGATTTCTCTTTTGATTTCTTCTGTGACCCACAGTTCATTCAGTAACATGTTATTCATTCTCCACGTGTAGAGTTTGTGATGAGAATTACAGGGTGAGTTTTATTGGGTTTCCTCTGAATGTGATTTGTCGTTTCTCTTGTTCATAGTTTAGCATCTTTTCTTTATGTGCTACTGAGGAGAGTTTTGCCACTATGTGTCGAGGTGACAATTTTTCTGGTCGTGTCTGTTGGGGGTTCTGTGTACTTCCTGTACTTGGATGTCTTTTTCTTTCTGCAGAAGGGGGAAGTTCTCTGTTCTTATCTCATTAAGAAGTCCTTCTAATTCTTTCTCTGTTTCGATGCATTTTGGAATTTCTAGTCTCCATATGTTGGATCGTATGATAGAATCTTGGAGATCTCCAATTGTGTTTTTCAATTTCCTGATTTCTTCTGCTTGTGTTTGGCCTGTGTTATTTCCAGAAATTTGTCTTCTAGTTCTGATATTCTTTTTTTTTAAAAGATTTTATTTATTTATTTGCGAGGTAGAGTTATGGACAGTGAGAGGGAGAGACAGAGAGAAAGGTCTCGCTGGTTTGCTCCCCAATGGCTGCAACGGTTGGAGCTGCGTTGATCTGAAGCCAGGAGCCAGGTGCTTCTTCCTGGGATCCCATGCGGGTGCAGGGGCCCAGGGACTCGGGCCATCCTCCACTGCTTTCACAGGCCACAGCAGGAACTCCTGGAGATTTTACACCAAGAGGAACTCCTGAGATTTCACACCAACAGGAGCTCCTGGGACTTCACACGAATTGTTTCCAGTTTTGAGGTCTAGTCTCATTCAATTCTATCATAGGACTGAAAAATGAAATTTTAGCACTTCAAGATTTAAGTGGACAAAGGTAAAACTAAAGCAAAATAATGATGTCCAAACATGAACATTAGATAAAATAAGAGCAGTAGTAGTCAAATAAAATATACTGTTCCTTGGGGAAGGATTAAGCTCTGCCATTTAGAGAAATAACAAGAAAGTTTCTTGATCCCTGATACCAAAGGCAGGACGTCTTACAGAAGAGCATGGGCGGAGGGGTGGGCCTGGCTCTGTTGTCTGTGGGTTCAGAGGGGTCACAAAATGCAGGGGCCTTGGCTGATGTGTGTGTCCTGGCTTCAGTTGGCTGATGTGTGTGTCCTGGCTTCAGGGGGCACAAGCGAGGGTTCAGTAGCGGAGGCAGGTGCTCTGTTCAGTCCCTGAGCAGGGGCTGCTGTCCAGCATCTCTGGTCTCACACGTCCCTCCTCCTGCTTTGTTCAGGACGTGCTGGGACAGTCCTGCAGTAGGTCTCGGTGAGAGTCAGCTCACACGTGGGAAGTGTCCCTGGAGACGAGGATAGATGAACATTTTCTTGCAGGCTTAGCCTGTGAGGGGCCTATCTGTGCTTAGGAGAGGGCAGGACAAGGGCTGTCGTTGAGTGAGCTTTACTGACCGCACGAGAAGGAAGTTCTTTCTATTGGGATTAACTGCGGCCCCCATACGTCACCCTGCATGCAATGCGGCAGCCATGCTGTTTTCTCCTGGCCCCGAATCCTCTCAGTGCCTGACTCAGAACTGCTAATCTTGTGGATTTCTAAGAGTGTATGGTTTGTGAGTTATTATGAGCTCTCTCAGGGGAAGAAGGATGGGGCATGCTTTAGAGCCAAGTCAATACTTGCGGGAAACGTTCTGGGGACACTGTTCTGCAGGACACCCATGGTCTGACGTTGCTCAAGGGAGGTAACCTGTGTCTGATGAGAGGTGACATGAGGCTACCCACGTCCCCATAGGCCACCCACACAGATGGCTCCATTGCAGCTCGGGGGTCAGAATCAGTCATTTCTGCACATCTTGAAATCTACTAATGATCTCACTTCTGGAACCTGAGAGTAACCAGGGACCCGTGTGATGGAGAGAGGGAAGAGTACAAGCCGGGGGTTTCCAACCTGGGCGCTCTTAGGTGCTGAAGGGAGATGATGAGCAGCCTGGGGACGTGAGCAGACAGCTCTCAGTTCCCCTAAAATTCTGCCCCAGCTGGCACCAGACATCCAGCCACACCCGTGGGTTCACCACCCAGCTCCACCACACTCAGCGCCCAAGCTGGTCTTACCTCCCTTTCCCTACTGCTCTCAACAGCCTGGTTCAGGGAACCAGAAAACCAAGACCTGTGCTTCCTAGGGCAAGTCTGAAGAGGGACACGAAGACTGTGTTCCAGGCAGAGAAAAACAAGGAGAGAGGTGTTGCAGGTGCGAAGATGTGAGAAAAGATGAACTCCCTGGACTGGGCCACCTGAAATGCGTGGCACCTGGGACTGCTCGTTAGCGGTTTCATCTCAGTGTTATGGTGGCACAGGGGGTCTGTGGTGCCAGCATCCCGTATGGACCCTAGTTTGAGCCCCAGCTGCCCCACTTCCCATCCAGCTCCCTGCCAATGCACCCGGGAAAGCAGCAGAAGATGGCCCAACTGCTTGAGTCCTTGCCACCCATGTGGGAGACTTAGATGGCTCCTGGCTTCAGCCTGGCCCAGCCCTGGCTGTCGGGGCCATTTGGGGAGTGAACCAGTGGATGGAAGAACTCTGTCCCTACAGCCCTCTGTGGCTCTTTCAAATAAATAATTCTTTAAAAAATAAATTTTATCAACATTCACTCGAGAGAGAATGATTTATAAACAAAAAATGCAGATGCATTTTCAACAAGGGAGTATTTCTGGAGACCAGGTGACCATCTCACACCCTCACTCCTTGGTCAGAGTGAACCTAGGGAGGCAAGTCTCCCTTCACACATGTCACTGAGGATGGGAAAAACCTAGCAGTGGGGTTAAAATGTGAAGGTGACTCCAGCTTCCTGCTGATGTGCAGACCCCGGGAGGCAGTGGGTGATGGCTCACTTAGTTAAGTCCCTGCCACCCACATGGGAGACCCAGATACAGCTCCTGGCTCCTGGGTCCAGCCTACCCCAGCCCAGACTGCTGTGGGCATTTGGAGAATGAATCAACAGGTGGGAGATCTCTCTCTCTCTTTCAAATACATTAAATAAATAATTAGAAGTATTTTAACATGTGAGGATCCAGCTGATCGCCCCTCCTATCTCTATCTCTCTCTCTCTCTCTCTCTCTCTCTCTGGGTCAGCATCCCTGTGGCTAGTCCTGGTCAGAAAGTTGTTTGTGCAAAGGCTCAGCAGATCAGTTGCCTTATTGAAGCATAATTTCCATAGAAAAGAGGTCTAACATGCATGCTTGCTTTTAGAATAGGCAAACTGACACTGCAGGGGGTGTCTACTACGCATTCTGCACTTGCATGCATCGACACGGCTGCTTACTGAGACACAAAACATTTTTTATTTGAATTTATTAAAAAATTATTTAAGTTATACAAGCTTCATGTAATTCATATATACAGATTTAGGAACATAGTGACATTTCTCCCCACCCCCACCCCCTGCCTTCTAACCCTCCCTCCTGCTCCCTTTCACATTCCCACTCTTAATTTTTACAAAGATCAATTTGCAGTTTACTTAATGATCACATAGTTAACCCTACATGAAGTAAAGCAGTTCAACAGATAGAAAGAAGGAAACAAAACAAAACAAAACGCTGTTCCTCAATGGAAGAGACAAGGGCTGTAAACAATCATCGAATCTCAAAATGTCCATTTCACTGCAATACATTACATTGTAGGTACTCTGTTAGTTATCTTGGACCAGGGAAAGCATAGGATATCTGTCTTTTGGGGGACTGGTTTCTTTCATTAAGTATAAATGTTTCCAGTTATGTCCATCTTGTTGCAAGACAGGATCTCATATTATTTTTTACAGCTGAGTAACATTCCTTAGTGTATGTATACCACAATTTCTTTATCCAGTCATCAGTTGGTGGACATCTAGGTTGGTTCCATATCTTAGCTATTGTGAATTGCACTGCAGTGAACATGGGGGTACTGATAACTCTCATATGCTGCTTTCTTTTTGTTGGATAAATTCCCAGGAGTGGGACGGCTGGATTGTATGGTAGGTCTATATTCAGATTTCTGAGGAGTCTCTGTACTGTCTTCCACAGTGGCTGCACCAGTTTACATCCCCACCAACAGTGGGCCAGGGCACCTTTTCCCCCACATCCGTGCCAGCATTTGAGGCACAAAGCATTCAAGGCTGTACTGACGCCAACCACGGTGCATGGCACAGACTTGGCCGGCCACAGCTCACCCTGAGGGACGGCTGGACCATCTGTATAGAGGTCACTGCGGGACAGCCCAGGCCAACTACTTCCCACATGTCTGGGTCTCACAGATGAGGAAAACTCCAGATGAAAACCCCGGAGGATAGCAAATGGTCGCCTATTGTTTTATTTTGGCTGGTAAGGGCTCAAAATAGAAATTTCCAACTTTTACCATATTATTTCAGAAGCACTGCTAAAAACATCTCTGTTGACGAAGCTTCCGAGGCCCCTCCCCCAGTGGTGTAAGATCCTAAGCAGCTCCCAGGTAAGTGTCCTCATGGGATTCCCCCGAGAGTCTTTGCCACCACCAACATGTTGTAGGTAGCACTGCATTTTTCTGGGGGAGCCTGAAGCCATCTGGGAATATTGGGGGTACAAGGACATCAACCCTGGGCCAAACTAAAGCAGCGTACACCTCCCACAGGGGGATGGGCTGACAGCAGTTCATACAGACTTCCTTTGGTGGGTAGCTAACTATGCCAGGAAAGGCAGGGTGTGGGGTCATGCTTGGACCTAGGTGGTATCACACATCCTTCTAGGGAGCTCAGAGGCCTGGCAAGGTCTCCAAGGCACTAGGCCTGGCCTCCTGGAGAGGGGAGTGTTGGCCCTGAAGTGTCATTGAACCTAGAGGCACTAGTGGCTGTAGACCGCACTGCCCTGACATGGCCACGCATTTGCAAGGGTAACAGGCCACGGCAGAGTGTCTGATGGACTGGTGAAGCTGCTGCAAACCTAAGGTTTATTTGTAATGATAATTTATTGAAAGCTCTCTGTTTCAAATGTCTTCACCCAAGCCAGGTGTCCAGGAAGGATGATGTCATGTCTTTTCTCTGCCTAGAAGTGGGGCGCCCCCACCCCCAAATGCCGCCACGGCCTACAGCATGGCCTATGAGAGTGATATTGAGCTTCATAGTCCCTGGAAGATGGGAGGGCCCATTTCAATGTCAGACCAGTCTAGGAATTTTTCTAAGGACTGATTTGTTTTATTTGAAAGGCAGAGTGACAGAGAGAGAGAGAGACTTTCCATCTTCTGATTTACTCCCCAAATGGCTGCAGCAGCCAGGGCTGGGCCAAGTCAAAGCCAGGAGCAAGGATCTCCATTTGGGTCTCCCACATGGGTAGCAGGAACTCAAGTACGTGGGCCATCTTCTGCCTCCGGATGCATGCGCTGGAAGCTGGATCAGAAGCATGGAGTAGCCAAGACTTGAACCCGGGCTCCAGTATGGCCAGTGGTCTGCCGCTGATCTAGAATTTCTGAGCAGGCACTGACAAAGACCCCCCAGCATACTGAAGATGCCAGAGCTGGGGTCTCCCCTGCTTCTTGGCTGCCCTGAGACTGAGGCTCCTGTCTCCAGTCTCCAACTCTTGAGTTTGAAGAATGACGTCTGTATTGCATAACGTTCTTGCACATGTTCAATCTGACTACCTAGGAAAGGAAGTTGACCATTTAATGGATTGGTAAACCAAGGCGGCTTTTGAGGATTTGCTGAGTCACGGCTAAGGCTATCATTTTAGTGACCTCACCACCCAAACAAAAGGAACCATAGCCCTAAAGCAAATTCTTTCCTGAATTATTTTTTCTTTAAATTTGTTTATTTAAAAGGCAGAATGCTGGGGCTGGCGCTGTGGCACAGTGGGTTAAAGCTGCGTCCTGCAGGCCAGCATCCCCTATGGGCGCTGGTTCAAGTCCTAGCTGCTCCACTTCCAATCCAGCTCCCTGCTGATGGCCTGGGAAAGCAGCAGAAGATGGCCCAAGTCCTTGGACCCCTGCACCCTTGTGGGAGACCCAGAAGAAACTCCTGTCTCCTGTCTTTGGATCGACACAGCTCCGGCCATTGCGGCCAGTTCAGGAGTAAACCAGAGGATGGAAGACCTCTCTCTTTCTCTCTGGCTCTACCTCTCTGTATAACTTTGTCTTTCAAATAAATAAAATGAATCTTTAAAAATAAAAAAAGAAAAGGCAGAGTGACAGAGAAAGATGGAGAAACAGAGAAAAGGAACTCTTCCATCAGCTCTTTCACTCCCTAAATGGTTGAGACAGCCTGTGCTGGGCCAGGTTGAATCCAGGAGCCAGGAGCTCAATGCTGGCCTCCCACATGGATGGCAGGGCCCGAGCACTTGGGTCATCCTCCTCAGGGAGCTGGATTGAAAGTGGAGCAGCTTGGGCTGGCGCCGCGGCTCACTAGGCTAACCCTCTGCCTTGCGGCGCCGGCACACCGGGTTCTAGTCCCGGGCGGGGCGCCGGATTCTGTCCCGGTTGCCCCTCTTCCAGGCCAGCCCTCTGCTGTGGCCAGGGAGTGCAGTGGAGGATGGCCCAGGTGCTTGGGCCCTGCACCCCATGGGAGACCAGGAAAAGCACCTGGCTCCTGGCTCCTGCCATCGGATCAGCGCGGTGCGCCGGCCGCAGCGCGCCGGCTGCGGCGGCCATTGGAGGGTGAACCAACGGCAAAGGAAGACCTTTCTCTCTGTCTCTCTCTCTCACTGTCCACTTGGCCTGTCAAAAAAAAATAAATAAATAAATAAAAAAAAAAAAAAAAGAAAGTGGAGCAGCTGGAACTCAGGACTCGAACTGTACCCTGTGATATGGGATGTTGGCATCAAAAGACAAGGCTAAACCCGTTGCTGCACAAAGCCAGCCCCTTTATTGAATTTTTATTTTAAGGGATTTATTTATTTGAAAGTCAGTGTTACAGAGAGAGAGAAAGAGAGAGAGAGAGGAGAGACAGAGATCTTCCATCTACTGGCTCACTCCCCAAATGGCTGCAACGGCTGGGGCTGGGTCAGGCTGAAGCTGGGTCAGGGTACTCTTTTGGGTCTCCCACATGGGTACAAGGGACCAAAGACTTGGGCCATTCTCCACTGCTTTCCCAGGTGCATTATCAGAGAGCTGGATCCGAAGCAGAGCATCTGGGATTTGAACTGGCGCCCATATGGGATGCTGGTGCTGCAGGCTGTGGCTTAACCTGCTGTCCCACAGCGCCGGCCCCTTTTCTTGAATTCTTATTGAAAAAGCTCATGGTTTTTAAGAATTGAGCCTTGTTTGGTTGTGTGTTTCATGAATTACTTTAACGAAATGAATAGCGTTGGTGTCTTGGTCAGCTTTGGTTCTTATAACTAAAATACCCGAGAGAAGCTACTCATGATGGTGGGTTTGTTGGGACTCATAGTTTGGGGGGTTCAGTGTCCAGGCCCTGGTGGCCCTGTTAGTCTGGCATCTGATGAAGAGTGGCAGAAGGCATGTGGGGGGTGGGGTACATGGCTAGTGGAAGGCAGACAGCGACAGGGAGCTCACTCATCCTCTGAACCGTGCGTCTCCCTCAGCACGCAGTTCATCAGCATGGTCTAACCTCCGGAACCTCACCACTCTAATAGCACCTTCAGACACCACAACCAGATTAAGCCTCCACCCTTGTTCAATTCACCATTAATATCAGATTTTGGGGACCAAGCCTGTATGTCATGGGCCTTTGGGGGCACCCACACTAGTATCCACCCTATCGCAGTTGGTAACAGCATCTGACTTCTAGTTTGGTATTTTTTCTGCAAAATATGCAGTGTGTCCAACTCAGGACTCTGCAGAGTAAGAAGTGGCAACAGTTATCTCAGCTGGACCGTCCTGCGCACAAGGACTTGGAGACCTGTCTTTCTGAAGAGGAAGTGCAAAGTGGCCTGGGGAGCTGGCACCATGCCTGGTCCTCTCTGGGCCCTTGGCTGGCAGCCCCACACAGGAGCAGCTTCCTGCTGTGTGTCCCCAGCTACTCTGCCACTCACACATCAAGTCACCTTATCTCTGCCTGGCTGGCACGGGGGCGCTCTCTCTCACTTTTGCACTTTGTCCTGGGCATTTTTGACAGGTGACTGCACTCGTCCTCGGAACTTCCTTCCGTCTCCTCCTTTCCCGACTGCTGTCTCCATGGAGACTTAGATGCAGGGCACAGAGCAAGTGGAGCTGTTAGCCCAGCCTGCCCCAGGCCATGCGAGAGGACCCTAGGGTGTCATTCCTGCGGTCCGAGAGGCTGTATTTCACATTGAAACTGCTGTAGGGTCTTGTAGGACTAATGAAATGAAAAAATCGGCTCTTAAGGCAGGTTTGCAGAGCTGCCACACAGATGTCAAATGGAGCTGACTCTGTAAGCTCTTCCTGTTTTCTTCCTTTGGCTTCCCCACTGCAGCAGCTCCTATATCTTGGGGATTTTTTTTTTTTTTTGGATTTTGTTTGCTTCCCAAATTGCCGGCCCAGAACTTCTGCTGTTCACTTCTGCTGAGTGAAGAGTTGCCGTTTTGACTTAATTAGAGATGGCTTCTGTCTCTGCACATCAAGGGTCCCATTCATCCCGAACTCCTGCCTGCAGCCTCTGATAAGAAGACAGCTTCCCACCTGCAGAGGGGCTGACCGAGTGAGCTGGGCACGGCACTGGACACTGGCTTCCTTCCTGGAGACAGGAGCCGTGGCCCACAGTCAGGTGGAGTCTGACAGAACGTGTCCAGTAGGTCCAAAGCCTGGTCATGACCTCGGGGGAAGCAGCCCTGTGCAAGGGTCCTTTCCCCCACTCCCCCCTTACACCTGTCCTCGTCTAATGAGCATCCGCTTCACGTCTGGCCCCCTGCAGGGCTCCTATACAACCTTGTCCTTGACCGGAGGACCTTAAAACCAGGTGGGGAGGCCGAAGACAACGCCACAAAGCCCGGCAGCCAGAGGTGGAACACACAAAATGCTGACTCAGCAGGAATTGGGAAGAAGGGAGGGGTGGCTCACCTGCAGATGAGGCCGGGCTGGAGCGAGGATTACGAGTGGGATCTTCTGGGCAGTGGGGTCGGGGCCCAAGCAGAGGCTGGAGGGCCCTGGAGGCCACGTGGCTGGAGCCCGGGCCCTGCATCAGACTGTCCGGGCCGGGGCTGTGAGGGTGGCTACCATACAACATGAGCATGTGGCCCTCTCTCTCTCCAGGGTAGGGGAGCCGATTCTGGGGTGGGTGTGAGTGTCCAGAGAATACAGAACCTCAGAGGGTGATATCCATATGCTGAGACATAGCAGAAAATACAAGGGACTTCAAAAAGTTCTTGGAAATTTTGGTGCCAAGATTTTGAAATTCACTCATAGTTTCTGCATAATACATATTCTCCATGAACATTTTAAAAACCATGCCTATTCATGAATTTCAAAATGTTTTTTTTTTTGGCACCATGTTAAACTTCTATTTTCATTTCCATGAACTTTTTGAAGTACACTTATTTATGAAAAGCGTATTTGACATGACAAAGAGAGACTGAAATTAATCAATTACAAGTGACCCTTGGGGTGAGTACAGCAGTTAAGATGTCACTTGGGGGGCCGGCGCTGTGGCGCAGTGGGTTAATCCTCTGCCTGCTGCGCCGGTTCTAGTCCTGGCTGCTCCTCTTCCGATCCAGCTCCTGCTGTGGCCTGGGAAAGCAGTAGAAGATGGCCCAAGTCCTTGGGCCCCTGCACCCACGTGGGAGACCCAGAAGAGGCTCCTGGCTTCAGGTTGGTGCAGCTCCAGTTGTTGTGGCCATCTGGGGAGTGAACCAGTGGATGGAAGACCTCTATCTCTGTCTCTACCTCTCTCTGTAACTCTGTCTTTCAAATAAATAAAATAAATCTTTAAGATGTCACTTGGGACCACTGCATTCTATGTCAGAGTGTCTGGGTTTGCACCCCAGCTCTGCTCCCAGTTCCAGCTTCCTGCCAATGTCTGCAAAGTCCCTGCTGCCCATGCAGGAGACTGTGTCAAGCTCCTGGGCTCTGGCCTGGGCTAGCCCAGACCTAGCTGTTGTAGGCATTTGTAGAGTGAATCGACAGATGGAACATCTCTCTCTCTCTCTCTCTCTCTCTGCCTTTCAAATGAAAATGGGGAAAAATGACACTAGAGGATGCTACAACGATCCCACTACTGGATATTTGTCCAAAGGAAATGATATCAATGGGCTGAAGAGACGTCTTCACTCCTAGAGTTACTGCCACAATGTTCACAATAGCCGGAAAATGGAAACAACTTGAATGTTTGTCCACTGATGAATGGATACTGAAAATGTGTGCGTATACACAATGGGATATTTCTAAGCCATAAAAAGGATGAAATGCTGTCATCTGGGACAACATGAATGAAACTGGAGGACATCAGAGTCACTGAAATAAACCAGGCACACAAAGATAAATACTGCATGATCTCACTTACATGTGGCGTCTGAGCAGTTGTTCTCATTGAAGCCGAGATAGGAGAGTGGTGACCCAGGCTGGGGACGGTGGTGGGGAGGGAAGGAAGGGAAGGCTGATCCATGAGCACTGAGTCACCGTTAGGTAGGAGAAACAAGTTCTAGTGTTCTGTTGGACAGGGTGACTACAGATGAAAATAATGGGCTGTATAATTAAAAAAAAAGCCAGAATAGCCGGCGCCGCGGCTCACTAGGCTAATCCTCCGCCTAGCGGCGCCGGCACACCGGGTTCTAGCCCTGGTCGGGGTGCCGGATTCTGTCCCGGTTGCCCCTCTTCCAGGCCAGCTCTCTGCTGTGGCCAGGGAGTGCAGTGGAGGATGGCCCAAGTGCTTGGGCCCTGCACCCTCATGGGAGACCAGGAGAAGCACCTGGCTCCTGGCTCCTGCCATTGGATCAGCGCGGTGCGCCGGCCGCAGCGCGCCGACCGCGGCGGCCATTGGAGGGTGAACCAACAGCAAGGGAAGACCTTTCTCTCTGTCTCTCTCTCTCTCACTGTCCACTCTGCCTGTCAAAAAAAAAAAAAAAAAAAAAAGCCAGAATAAAGGATTTTTTTTTTTTAAAAGAAAAGATTTATTTATTTGGAAGTCAGAGTTACAGAGAGAGAGAGACAAACAGAGAGATCTTTCATCCACTGGTTCGCCTCCCAGATGGCCATGACAGCCAGGACTGGACCAGGCTGAAGCCAGGAGCTTCTTCCAGGTGTCCCATGGGAGTGGCAGGGGCCCAAGTACTTGGTCCATCTTCTGCTGCTTTCCCAGGCCATGAACAAGGAGCTGGATTGGAAGTGGAGCATTGAGGACACAAACTGGCACCCGTACAGGATACTAGGCCACAATGCTGGCCCCAAAGAAAGGATTTTGAATATTTTCATCATAAAGAAATGATGAACGTTTGAGTAGATGGATGTGTTTGCCATGATTTTAACATTATGCAATGTTTATAGGAATCAAGATGTCACATGGTACCCCCAAAATTCTAGGGCTCTTCAAAAAGTCCACAGAAAATGCATATTTTTTTCATGGAAAAACAATCCATGATTTTCAGTTTTTTGCATCAAATTAAACATCATTTAATTCCATTTTCCATGAACTTTTTTTTGAAATCCTCTTGTATTTTATTTGTACATTTAAAAAATTCAGTAAGTGATACTAGAGAGAAGAGAGAGAAAGCAGGGGCAGGTGCATCCTCCCAAAGGTTTCAGAGGATATTACACTGACAAAAACCAGAATGTTATGCCACAAAGGAAAATAATTAGGCAATTGGAAAGGACTCTTGAAAATCAGAATCTTGACTTTCAAAATAATAAATTCAGTGTAAAGTTTGGAAGATAACATATGGAAATAGCCAAGAGAGAAGTAAATGATAAGAAACTTTAAAGAACAACTCGTGGTTCCAATATCTTTTTTTTTTTTTTTTTTTTGACAGGCAGAGCGGGCAGTGAGAGAGAGAGACAGAGAGAAAGGTCTTCCTTTTGCCGTTGGTTCACCCTCCAATGGCCGCCGCGGCCGGCGCGCTGCGGCCAGCACACCGCGCTGATCCGATGGCAGGAGCCAGGAGCCAGGTGCTTTTCCTGGTCTCCCATGGGGTGCAGGGCCCAAGCACCTGGGCCATCCTCCACTGCACTCCCTGGCCACAGCAGAGAGCTGGCCTGGAAGAGGGGCCACCAGGACAGAATCCAGCGCCCCGACCAGGACTAGAACCCGGTGTGCCGGCGCCGCTAGGCAGAGGATTAGCCTAGTGAGCAGCGGTGCCGGCCTCCAATATCTTACTAACAGGAATTATGGATTAAGAATAGAGAAAATGGGGGTGGGATTGAAGCAGTGCTTTGATAGTATTTACAAAGGGATGATTTCAGATGTGACAGTGCGTTCAAGTTATTTTGCATATTCATGACTGCACATTATTTTTCTTTGATGTAGTCTTTTGTATTTTATTTACTTAGAAAGCATTTTTATTTATTTGAAAGGCAAAGGGAGACACAGAGAAAGAGAGAGACAAGGAGAGGCCGAGGGAGAAAGATCTCACATCTGCTATCCACTCCCCAAATGCTAGCAAAAGCCCAAGCTGGGCCAGGAGCCAGGAACTCTATCCAAGGACTCAAGCACTGGAGCCATCACCTGTTCCCTCCCAAGGAGGGCTGGAATTAGCAGGAGCTGGAATACAGAGCAGACCTGGGACTGAAACCCAGGTCCTCCGACGTAGGGTGCAAGTGTCTCAAGCTGTGTTCTAATTACTGTGCCAAATACCCACCCAGCTGTATTCTGTTTTAGAAATATACTTGAGGATGTACCTGAAGGAAATAGAGGAGCCACTCCACAGACAGAAGGCGTGACTCAACATGGAATTCAAGAAATAACCTAGCCCAGGCCCCTGAAGCTAGAGCCCATGAGAGCCACGCTCTGCGCTCGAGCAGACCACGGTCCTGCAGTGTGGGGGGAGAGGGATGCAGCTCCCAGGAAAGGATGATCTCTGTGCTGGGTAAAACAGAGTTTATAGAAAGGGCTGAGAATACACAGATGGCAGGAAGTGCAAGAGCGAAAAAGATAATTTAGAAAGAAAAACAAGAAGCTGAACATCAAAGGGAAAGGCAATCTAAATACTACCCAGCTATGTAATGAACTTTACATTTTTATCATAACGCCAATACTGTGTTCAGTTAACATCATGATTTAAGGAGGTATAAAGGCGAAGTCTATTCTCAAAGCAGAAGTCAATATAAGAATACACCATTGGCGGCCGGTGCTGTGGCTCACTAGGCTAATCCTCCGCCTGCAGCGCTGGCACACCGGGTTCTAGTCCCGGTTGGGGCGCCAGATTCTGTCCCGGTTGCTCCTCTTCCAGGCCAGCTCTCTGCTGTGGCCCGGGAGTGCAGTGGAGGATGGCCCAAGTCCCTGGGCCCTGCACCCCATGGGAGACCAGGAGAAGCACCTGGCTCCTGCCTTCGGATCATCGCGGTGTGCCAGCGGTAGCTGCCACTGGAGGGTGAACCAACGGAAAAAGGAAGACCTTTCTCTCTGTCTCTCTCTCTCACTGTCCACTCTGCCTGCCAATAAATAAATAAATAAATAAAATTAAAGAATACACCATTGGCAAATCAAGAATCAGCATTCGAAGACTATCTCTCGTTAGGCACGCGATGATAATGATCAGAAATACTGGTGATGAGGGTGCAGAGGTCGCCTTTTGGCGGTGGGTGGGGCTCCAGATGGACGGGCCGAGGGAGGGTCTTCTACTGTGTTCCATCTTCACACTGTTTGGTGGTGTTTTCACAATCCCGGGTGTGCTTCGACTTCCTTAGCATTTCCCAGAGATCGTTGCGGCTTCTGTGATTGGTCTTTATGGTGATGTTTTTGTTGTTACCATTTTTGGCTCACTGCAAGCCTTTTAGCCAGAAGACGAGTTTATGGTTCACAGCGCGTGGTTTGCAGTCTATGGCTCCTGAGGCGGCGCAGCTGGCGCTCTGAGCAGCAGCCCAGACACGTCACAATGAGAAATGAAAAATGGCTGCACCCGTGTGGGAGGGTGTGCTGGCTTGCCAAACGTGCTCCTCCCAAGCCACAGGCAGGCCTCATGCAGCCCGAGAGCCTATGGTTGTGGGGCAGACATCACTGGGGCTCCTGCCCCTTCCTCGAGGCAGGTGGAGGGAGCCATAGGGATCAGGGAGTAGGCAGTGCAGGGTCGAGTGTTCCTGTCTCAGAGCAAAGCCACTGGGTCCTAGCATGTGCTTCTCCAGGAAGGCTAACCTTTAACCCAACCGCCTCCTTGCCCTCTACTAAATTACTGCTCATTCACAGGGAGACAGCTGGGAGAACTCCCTCTGTGTTCACATAGCCTGGGGTCAGTTCCCTGCTGCAAGCTACCTAACTTCTCAAAGCTTGGTTTCTTCATCAGCAAAGTGGGTATAATGACAGTGCTTCCTCCCAGGCTACCGGGATGACTGAGGGAGATAGTGCATCCATGGCTTTCTTGGTGTGTAGAAAACCTTCAGCGAGTGTTGCTTGCTATTACTGATGTTGTTATGTTTCCCAAAGGCTGTCATGTGTAGAACATTGTGCACCCGTGGTTGGCGTGCAGAGAGAGAGAGTGGACAGCCCCTGTCCCCAAGGAGCTCACGATTCATCTGAGGTCATTGACTTAACCACACCACATGGTCTTTATTTACTCAACACACTTTGGTTGGAGGGCCTCTGCTTTCAGACTCCAGGGCAGGCGCTGAGAGCCACGGAGGAGCTGGGGGTGTTGCAGAGGCATGGCCTCGAGAAAACTGGGAGGCTGGGACCCCGTGGCCCAGCAGGGAGGACAGACGCGCGGGTCTCTGCTGCCGCTCGTACTTACAAGTGAGATTTGGCCTCAGTGGCGTACAGATCAGGCTCATGTCAGCTCCAGCATGCAGAGGAAGCAAGTGCCTGCTTGGGCGTTGGTGCTCGGTCCCTGGGCAAGTCCTGATTGCTCACTGGACTATTTCGGGCATTGCTTTAAAGGCCACATGCTCTGAGCTCTCGCAGCAGGAATTCAGTAGGAGGATGGTTCCTTCTAGAGTTTACATTTTTCTTCTCCTAAATATTCGAGACAGAGTCTATAGTCTGGGGCCCCACACACTAAAAAATAAGCTCCCACTTGAACTTTGTAAGCTCTCTGGCTTTATATTTATATAAGCAATGGTCAGACTATGCAGAGCCCATCAGAACCTGTAGGTAGAGGACCTAAGCCCAACAGACTCAGAGGCCTGGACTCTTGGACGAGAAGCTGTTGCCCTTGGCGGCTGGTTCCTCCATAATGCCTGGGGTATGTGCCATGGGGAGCCATGTGGGGCGCTTTGCCAACAATGAGATGGTCCAAGGTTGGCTGGGCCCAGGAAATCCTGAGGCCAGTTTTCAGCACGGGTGTGTGGAATTTGGTCTTGTATATATTTGCCGCTGTGATTGGTAAGATTTTTCATATATTCAGACATGGTCCAGGCTGCAGTGAGAAGCTCAGAATTAAACAAAAAAGAAAAAGAGTACAGAGGAGATTAAGAGGAAACAGATAAGTAAGCAAGAGAAGGCAAGCGTTGAGGACGGGAAGAATGTCACAAAGGACTGCAAGCACTTGAGAGGTTGCATGGATCTTGGCACATCTGCTACAGTAAGCAGCTAGATCTGGGGTTGGAGGACATGGCTTAAGGTCTTGGCCTTACCACTCAGGGATGATGGGAAAAATATGTATAACCTTCTCATTTCTATTTAATTTTATTTGAAGGGGGAAGAGAGAGCAAGCACTCACACCCACTGGTTTACTCCCGGGGTGTCTGCAACAGCCAGGGTGTGGCCAAACCCATTGCCACTAGCCGAGAGCTCAGTCTGGGTCCCCCAGCTGAGGGGCAGGGACCCAGGCACTTGAGTCAACACCTGGCTGTCTCCCAGAATATGCATTCAAAGGAAGCTGGACTTGGGATCAAGGATCTAAAACCAATTCCTGGAGCAAGGACAGTCTATTCAATAAATGGTGCTGGGAAAACTGGATTTCCATGTGCAGAAGCATGAAGCAAGACCCCTACCTTATACCTTACACAAAAATCCACTCAACATGGATTAAACCTAAATCTACGACCTGACACCATCAAGTTATTAGAGAACATTGGAGAAACCCTTCAAGATATTGGCACAGGCAAAGAGTTTCTGGAAAAGACCCGGGAGGCACAGGCAGTCAAAGCCAAAATCAACTATTGGGATTGCATCAAATTGAGAAGTTTCTGTACTGCAAAAGAAACAGGAGAGTGAAGAGACAACCGACAGAATGGGAAAAATATTTGCAAACTATGCAACAGATAAAGGGTTAATAATCAGAATCTACAAAGAGATCAAGAAACTCCACAAAAACAAAACAAACAACCCCACTTAAGAGATGGGCCAAGGACCTCAATAGACATTTTTCAAAAGAGGAAATCCAAATGGCCAACAGGCACATGAAAAAATGTTCAAGATCACTAGCAATCAGGAAAATGCAAATCAAAACCACAATGAGGTTTCACCTCACCCCAGTTAGAATGGCTCACATACAGAAATCTACCAACAACAGATGCTGGCGAGGATGTGGGGAAAAAGGGACACTAACCCACTGTTGGTGGGAATGCAAACTGGTCAAGCCACTATGGAAGTCAGTCTGGAGATTCCTCAGAAACCTGAAGATAACCCTACCGTTCGACCCAGCCATCCCACTCCTTGGAATTTACCCAAAGGAATTTAAATTGGCAAACAAAAAAGCGGTCTGCACCCTAATGTTTATTGCAGCACAATTCACAATAGCCAAGACCTGGAACCAACCTAAATGCCCATCAACGGTAGACTGGATAAAGAAATTATGGGATATGTACTCTTTAGAATACTATACCACAGTAAGAAACAATGGAATCCAGTCATTTGCAACAAAATGGAGGAATCTGGAACACATCATGCTGAGTGAAATAAGCCAGTCCCAAAGGGACAAATATCATATGTTCTCCCTGATCAGTGACAACTGACTGAACACCAAAAAGGAAACCTGTTGAAGTGAAATGGACACTATGAGAAATGGTGACTTGATCAGCATAGCCCTGTTAATGAACAACTTAATACATTATCCCTCTTAGTATTTCTTTTTGTCTGTTCTACTTAATATGACTGGTTTAATTCTGTAATTAATACACAGTTATTCTTAAGTGTTGAAATTTAACTGAAATGTGATCCCTGTTAAACATAAGAGTGGGAATAACAGAGGGAAGAGATGTACAATTTGGGACATGCTCAAGCTGACTTGCCCCAAATGGTAGAGTTAGAAACATACCAGGGGACTCCAGTTCAATCCCATCAAGGTGGTGTGTACCAATGCCATCTCACTAGTCCAAGTGATCAATTTCAGTTCACAATTGATCATAATGAAAGGACTAAGAGTCAAAGGGAGCACTTAAACAAGTCTAGTACCTGCTAATACTAACTGATAGAATAAATAAAGGGGAAAAAAAAAGAATAAATAAAGGGGAGAGTGATCCAACATGGGAAGCGAGATACTCAGCAGACTCATAGAATGGCAGATGTCCTAAATAGCACTCTGGCCTCAGAATCAGCGCTAAAGGCATTCGGATCTGGCTGAAAAGCCCATGAGAGTATTTCAGGCATGGAAAGCCAAGACACTCTGGCAAAACAAAACAAAACAAAACAACAACAACAACAACAAGAAACCTAAATGAAAGATCTCTGTGAGTGAGATCCCAGTGGAAAGAACAGGTCTTCAAAGAAGGAGGTACCTTTCTCTGAAGGGAGGAGAGAACCTCCACTTTGACTATGACCTTGTCTAAACAAGATAAGAGTCGGAGAACTCAAAAGGCTTCCATAGTCTTGGAAACTCATGACTGGAGCATAGGGAGATTACTGATGCCATAAACAGGAGTGTCAATTTGTAAAGTCAACAACAGGAGGCACTGTGCACTTACTCCTCGTGTAGGATCTCTGTCCTTAATGTGCTGTACATTGAGATTTAATGCTATAATGAGTACTCAAACAATATATTTCACTTTGTGTTTCTATGGGGGTGCAAACTGTTGAAATATTTACTTAATGTAAACTAAACTGATCTTCTGTAAAAAAAAAAAAAAAAAGAAATTATCAATTCCCAACTTGACTCTCACTGGGATTAAACATGACAATAGGTCTGATCTGATTTCATGATCATTTAAAAAATCATCTATTATTTTTCACTTTATGTTTCTGTGTGGGAGCAAACTGTTGAACTCTTTACTTAATGTATGCTAAACTGATCTTCTGTATATAAAGAGAATCAAAAATGAATCTTGATGTGAATGGAAGAGGAGAGGGAGTGGGAAAGGGGAGGGTTGCGGGTGGGAGGGATGTTATGGGGGGGAAGCCATTGTAATCCATAAGCTGTACTTTGGAAATTTATATTCATTAAATAAAAGTTAAAAAAAAAGAAAAAAAATTAAGCACACACACACACACACAAAAAAAAAAAAAAAAAAACAAAGGAAGCTGGACTTGGAAGCAGAGCCTTGAACCCAGGCCTTCCAAGGTGGGAAGTGGATGTTCCCAGTGGCATCTTAACTGCTGAGCCAGGCTCTGCCCCTGTAACTAAATCTGTTATTGAATTTGGCTGGTACGAACCAAACAGAAAGCAAACAGTCAACGTGAATTCAGCTGCTCCCAGCCGAGTAAATGTTAGGTCCACGTGGAGGTGCAGCTCCTTTCCCACATACGGGAGACTCACGACGACACTTTCTCTTCCCGCCGCTTGGCTTCTGCTCTGGGCTGCCCCCTCACTTCTCTGGATTCTCCATTACCTTCTCCGGGACCTGATCTAGGGACTGTGTTGAGAATTTTCCTTCCAAAGTCCCATCATTGATACTAAACTGATCTTCTGTATATATAGAAAACTGAAAATGAATCTTGATATGAATGGTAGGGGAGAGAGAGTGGGAAAGGGGAGGGTTGCGGGTGGGAGGGAAGTCATCGGAGGGGGGTGGGGGAAGCCAATGTAGTCCATAAGCTGTACTTTGGAAATCTATATTCATTAAATAAAAGTTAAAAAAAAAAGTCCCATCATCGTCTTGATCTTTCTTCCCATCAGAGGATCGAATTTTATCTCCTTGTGGGATAGAAAACTTCTCTATTCTTTCTGGCTCCGTGATTTATGATGCGAGCTCAGTGCCTGGGAACATCTTGGCCCTTCAGTTCGTGGAGCTCAAGAGAGCAATTCTCTCTTAAGGAGACTGGTGCTTCAGCTCTCAAGATTCCGAGCCGGAGAGGCGATTTTTAAAAAACCAATTTAAAAACCGATGAACTTCTCTTCCCAGCTTGATCAGACTCCCTCTACCCCAAGCCTTCGGTAGCAAATTCCAGGACTCAGTTGGCCGCTTTGGGAAAATTTTCAAGGAGAGAGAAATGCTCTCAGTTGTTTTGCCATAGCCCACTTTGGTGACCTTTGTTCCTTTTCTTTTTCTGAAGTAATGAGACTGTATTGGGGACAAGGCATCCTTCAGAATGGAAGGGACAGAGGACAAACAGAGCGCCCAGTCACTGGGACGCAGGGAGAGAGCGAGGTTATGTGGTTGAGTGGAGAGAACACACCTGGGCAGGCCAGGCGGGCGGCTCAACAGAGAGCAGAGGGCTGGGGGCGCCTTCTGTTTAGACTCCCTAGGTTTTTAAGGGAGCCTGTTTACCCACTTCCCGCCTCCTCCAGGACAAAGGATGGGGAGTCCTGGCAGAAGGGTTTGCTGGATGAAAATTAGCAAAATTCCTCCCCAGATTTGCTGGCTCCCACAGAGTAGGGGGGCTTCCCTTAGGGCTCTGTGAAGGTTTTGCTGCCCCATGTTATCAGGTAACCCCTTTGGTCCTGAGGAGAGAGAATTCTACCGGGAGCTTTCCTTGGGGGAAGGGCTGGGACCACCTGGGAGGTCATCAGGGTCTGGGCAGGACTTTGGAGTACCAGATGGGGGGCTTCTGGGGCTCCCCCAGTGGGTGCTGGTCTTCAGGCCTGTCACACACACACACTGACTTCCTACCTAACATATCCCCCTCAAGATGAAATACCCATAATCTTATGGTGATTAATGACCAGAGGTCTGTCTTCTGTAGCTACTTTGAAGCTGACAAATGGGCGTAGAGATGGATATGGGTATTTTTCTCTTGCTATCTGTCCTATGGTGTTTGAGAGTGACCTCAGGAAGCATTGTCCTCCTTGGTCCGGCGGGTGGGGCACCTTGTCTGAGGTAGGCTGGAAGCCATGTCCTAGAAGCACCTGGAGCCAGACGGCTTGTCTTCTGTTAGAGACAGAGCAAACAAGGATGTTAAAGCAGAATAGTCTGCAGAGAGCAGAAAGAAAGTGGCCGCTCTGTCGCCAAGGAGAGGCCATGACCAGGATTTCCATGACCAGATGTGATGCTAGGCTGCGTATTTTAGCCTTGTCTGACCTGGTCCTGGAGTTGTCTGGCCTTGTCCAGGAAAGCATGGACAGGGTCTTGTATCCATCTAGTTTGACCCTAGTTTGGGGCACTTTCTTGGGCAGCAGGTAGCAGCGGTAGGGCCTGCCTGTTTGAAGGACTGAATTAGCAATCCCTTTGGGAGAGCCTAGTCCTGGCAGCTTTGCAGTGGATGAAAGCTGTGTGCTGTTTGTTTTTCCCAAAGGAGGGGGCTCTGCTTTGGCTCCCTGTTGAGAGGTGGTTTAGGAACTGTGCTGTTTCCCTGTATTTAGGAGTCTATAACTTGTTAGGGAAATGCTGGGACTGCCTGAAGTTTGCAGAGGTAGGAGTTTGCTGCACGGCCCATATCCTCTCTCAGGCTAGTTTTCTCTCCCCAGAGATGAGAATAAGGGTTAAAAATTAACTCTCTAGTGACTGGCTATATGTTTTTCTCTGGATACCTAGTAGCTAGTTTTGTTAAGAAGTTAAGCTAATTTATAAGACCAGAGTCTCAGTCTGGGGAAGGAAATAGACGAATAAATCACTAACATTTAACCATCTACATTTTGGATTATTGTGCACTCCCCTCAAGAGATAGGTCCTTTAAGTCCTTGGTGAGGACCCATCCAAATAGGTGCAGGACTAAGTTAACTGTTACTCAAAGCCCTGTTTTTAGGAACTGGCAGGAAGGGCTTTTTAAGCTTAATAATATTTGGATAGGCTCTAAGGCCTGGCTGGATGTGTGAGGCCCAGACCTATCCATGGGGTGCTGGAAGAGAATTGCAAGAGATGTGCATCTCCTTAAGGAGGCACCCTGTTGACTCCCATCGTGTGGCTGGACTAGGAAGAGACATGAATAGGAGGCTGATAGAAATAGGCAACTTGCGTTTCACTGACCCTAGGCCATCCCCTCAATAGCAGTGGCTGGAGCTGGAAACTGGGCAGAGGCTGGGCAGAGCCAATGGCGTTTTAGCTCGGGGCCACAGGGTCTGCGGTTCTGAACCAGGAGTCCTTTGACCCCCAGGGCAGTTCCGTGTCCAGTGACCGTGCTCTTGGCAGAGCTGACAGAAGGCATTTACTGTCATGACAGCTGTTTGCCCAATGCCCTGGCTCCTTATATCAGCAACAGGTGCCGTTTGGGGTGCACTGGCCTTGCTGGGTCTCCTTGATGGCAGATCACCATGCAAAGCAGCCATTGATTGGCCTGTTGCCTATCCTTACATTGCTCCTGGTGCTGGCTTGCTCCTCGTTCTCCTGGTTTCTAATAAAGTAGACCACGGAAGCAGCCTCTATGATGTCAGTCAAGGGGGTGCTCAAACCAACCCTGATTTTTGAAGATTTCATTAATATCATCAGGGTGAGCTAGAAAGCTATGGTCATGGGCAAATTCTGATACTTAGTATTTTCCTGTGAGTTAAAACTGTGCCCATGAGGGGAACTATGGCCTTTCAGGTAAGTTAAATGTGGTGACCTGTTTGTATATATTTTGAGGTCATCAGAACAACTTTCTATCTTCCTCTCAATTTGGTTTAAAAGTAGAGTTCTGTCGATTTACCATGTACACAGAAAAATCGATGTAGCTGTAACATTATTTTATAGCTTAACCTCTCATTTTCTGGCTGTGCTACTTGGTCCACTCTACTGTGGCCAGGCATTATTACAGAAAAGGTCAGTCATCCTTTATACAAGGTCGGGGGATCAAACCGTACATCACAGTGGAGAGTCCTGCAGAACAGTAGTAACTTCCCTTCTAGAAGAGAAAAGAGGAGAAGGGAGGCAGCGAGTCGGGTCTCTCTGGTTGCTTAGCCTGACTTCCTGGGCTTTCAGATTTAACTGGCATTTAACCAGCACTTACTGCGTAGCCTGACTTAGAGGAGAAATTGTGGCAGACGTCTCTGCCATCCTTTGGCTTCCGGACATTTACCATGTGGCCAATAGGTTATGGGCCTGGGTTGCTGGGTTTAACTAGTGTTACCGTGTAACCCATAAGTTTAAGTTTTTGGGCTTCTGGGTTTTCACCGTGTAGCCTGTGGACACTAGAGCTTTCTTGGGCTCCTGGAACCCAGTTCTCTAGCATCTGCCACATAACCATCTCCCGTCGTCTCTAAGTCTCTTTTGGAACACTTTCTCCCTTTTGACTGGACCTCTGATCCACATTTTGAACTGGCAATGCCTGGTTATTCAGCGTTAGCTGGATGGAGACTTTGTCAGTCCCTCTTTGAAGAATCTGGTTTCTGAGCCAGAGACTGGAACAGCTCGAAAGAAACATGTTTCTAATTGAAGTTTAGCATCATTCACATCTTGGCAACACCTTTAATCCAAAGAGCCCGATTGGTTATTATCCCTGCAAGATGAGAGATATCTCTTTTGACCTCTCCAGGGGCCCCTCTGGAGATATCAAAAGTCCGGAGAATTTAGAACTTTGATTTTCAGAAAGTCTTTTAAAGATGCCAAGATAACTTAAAGTATCCGATCAAAATAGAATTCCTTAGTATCTTGAAATTATATCCATCCATTGAGTCAGGGTGATTTTAACACTTTTAGACCAGATTTAATCATAATGATATTTAAAATAAAACTTTTAAGACTCAATGCTTTTCATCAATCAGAACTTAACAGAGACAGTAGAGTACACAATAGATTACTTTGGCAGAACACAAATTTTATGTCTCTTGTTGTCAAATAAACCAGAAATAAAAACCCTGAACATCAGAGTTAGCACAGGAAATCATTGCATAACCTGGAACAATTTAACAGAGTCAAAAAGAACTCACAGGACCCAACTCCAGAAATGGCACAGAGTAACCAATTAGACAGACACTGTTAAAAGGAGACGTTACAGCCGGCGCCGTGGCTCAATAGGCTAATCCTCCACCTTGCGGCGCCGGCACACCGGGTTCTAGTCCCGGTCGGGGCGCCGGATTCTGTCCCGGTTGCCCCTCTTCCAGGCCAGCTCTCTGCTATGGCCAGGGAGTGCAGTGGAGGATGGCCCAGGTGCTTGGGCCCTGCACCCCATGGGAGACCAGGAAAAAGCACCTGGATCCTGGCTCCTGCCATCGGATCAGCGCGGTGCGCCGGCTGCAGCGGCGGCCATTGGAGGGTGAACCAACGGCAAAGGAAGACCTTTCTCTCTGTCTCTCTCTCTCTCACTGTCCACTCTGCCTGTCAAAAAAAAAAAAAAAAAAAGGAGACGTTACAGTTTTTGTAAAAACAGATTTTGGGATTTATGATCAAGACCATTTTTAGATATTTACTAGCATATTAATATGCATTTTTCAAAAACCTTGTCATAACAGAAGATCGGACTTCAATTTTAGGTCAGTGTAACTTTGGCATTAACACTCAACTTATAGAAAACTCTGTTAACAATATTTTAAAATCATGGATTTTTCCTCTAAGGTTTATTTCTCTCAAACTTTTTGTGACTTGCTCACACCTTCTGAAACTTAAACCTGGAGTTACTTTTAAGCAGTCTTGAATTGTCATGTATGGACAACCTATGAGGATACATGTTAACAAGCCCGAAGAGTCTCCCTTACAGAATTTAAGATGTTAAAAGCACACATAATACATTTTCTCAAGTTTTACTTAGCAATGATGTTTAGATGACTTAAGACACAGAGATATTAAGGAATCACACTATTATTTGAATTTTTAAGGTCAAAGTTAATTTCCATGTTCTTAAGTAACTGATAAGGATAACATCTCTTGAACAGTAAACACAGATACTAGTGTATGTTTACAATTTTGAAAAGATCTTCATCTTTTAAAGAAACAAGTTTAAAGCATATCAAAGACACACAAAACTGAGCGAACCAAAGGGCATTTGGATTAACCCAATTTTATGAACCAATCTGTATTGACCTAGTTTAGTTAACAACATAAAGGCTCGTATACACAGAATTTACTCTCATTTTTATAAAACCACTCTAGCTGGAAAGCAATAACATGAATACAACATAGGTCTGACATCATTTATAACCTTTTAATGTACTTCACATAATCTGAATTGACTCAGACAGCTGTTATTTTTAACAAATTTGGAGTCTCATTCTTTTAGAGTTCGAGGGATCTGACTGGAAGACTCGGTTTAGAACTTAAACTGTTAAACTGTTTAGCCAAAATAGTACATTTAACCTGAGCATTTTAACCCAGGCTGTGGGCTAGATCTGATCAGAGTTAAGGTAATGACTCAAATAGGCAGGTAACGTAAACAGCTATGAGCAGTTCTCTCAATCAAGACTCAGTACTGGCAATAGAAAAACACGAAACCTCAAGACACGTGAAAACTCTCATCAGCTAAGTCAGCTACAGCAGTACAGATAAGAACTGATTATCAGCTATGAGCCCATTACTTAGGACAGTGAAACAAAGAGGCAGAGAAGGAGGGACTCCCGTGAGACTGAAGGAAAAGTTTCCATTAACTGCAGAGAAGAGAGAAACCCATCCATCGGGTTGAGGAGGGGAACTGAACTGGAAATGGAGAGTGCTCATCTCTCTGCAGAGACAGCTGGCTGTGCCTGCGTGGGTGCAGCAGCTGTGCTGACTGGGCGAGAGCACAGGGAAAGGCCGTGGTGCCCAGCTTACAGGGGAGACCGGGCACGCCTGGGCCTCGCAGGCTGGCTGTGGGGTTGGGTAGGCACACTGCTTCACCGAGTGCTGGGAACCTCCTACCGCTCACGATTGCCCACTACCTAGTTGTCCGAGTTTACCTAGGCGACCAATATTGGCCTTGACTGTAGCTAAGCCCCGCTGGCGTAGCAGTAGGCAGTGTGACCAGGCGTCCCTCCAAGACAGAGGCAGGTCCTCGGGTCGCAGCCCGGCTGCTGGAAAGCCAAAGTGAGCTCAGGGTGTCTCCAGGCTCTCAGACAACTGCCCTTCCTAGTTGCCCTCACGCTTTCTTTACAATCCTGAAGCTACACGGTGGCCAGGGGGACTCTGCGTTCTCGGAGAGCTGTGGGGCGCCAGACGATCAATGGCCGTCCCCACAGATCCGTCCTGCTTGAGGGACCAATACTGACCTCTGATATCTTCTTAAAATCCCTTTGTGGTTACCAGAAATGTCTCCAGAGGAAAGGCCGTGGAAGCCGTGGGATTCTTGTTTGCATGCAAGAAAGAATTCAGGCGTGAGACAGAGAGCAGAGCCATAAGGCTTTACTGGGGACAGGGCATCCGACAGGACGGAAGGGACAGAGAGAGGGCCCAGTCACTGGGACTGGAGGAGAGCGAGGTTACAGGGTTGAGTGGAGAGAACACACCCGGGCAGGCCAGGCGGGTGGCTCAGCAGAGAGCAGAGGGCTGAGCGCCTGAACTTTGTTCCTTGTAAAGAATCTTAACTTCCATTTAGTTATGTCTCCACCTAAAAAATGAGAACCATCTGTCTATTCTGATTCTTCCCCTCAGTCTCCTGTAATACCGCAGTTACGACTTCTTCATCTGTTGGTGGGTGAAGTGCAGACTCTTCTCCACTGATTGTCAGCCGTCCAGCTACCTGCACAAGGCCAGAGCACTGTAGGAAGAAAGGGTTTTCATGAATGCCATAGGAAAGATGTATGTCTTTGCCAATCCCATCCATGTTCCTCCCTTGTAATATGGTGTAGCAGAGGTCTCAGGAATCCACAGTTGTTTTTCAAATATGCCAGGTGATCCCGATCTTTGAGAAATACTGTTCTATTTGGTGACGATTGGCCAACCTAAGCACAGCTTCTCTGTTAAGGAGTTTGAATAGGATATATGCAGAACATACCTGCAGGCAACAGGGTCCCAGACACTAAGGGACACAGAACAGACGGCAGCAAACCCAAGTTATGAGGTGGGGCATGCCACGTAGGTAACACAGGATGGAAAGCAAGGTGGTTGAAAGAAAAGCAGAGGTGGGAGAGAGGAGTCGTGCGGGCGGTGGAGTTTCAGAGCTGCCTGTTGGTCACCGTAAGTGCTAGGTAACTCCTGGGCTCTCCTTATGTCCTGAATGGGCCATGGACCACGTCTGGGTTCTCTGTCAGATCCTACAGAGGCTACCTCACCCTTGATTTCCATATCATTTCAATAAATGCTTCAGTTAAGAGCCCCAGGAGGTCTCTAGTGCCTGTCAGTAGGACGCACCTAACTCATAAGTGGATTGAATCCCTTCATAAGGAATGCACTGGTTGGAAATGCTTTTGGCAGAAATGAACAGGATTGCAGCTTTTAATAGTGTCAATGAGTAAAGGTTTATTTTTATTTATCTCGTACTAAAGAAACCCAGGAGAAGGTGACGCTGACACTGGTCCGGTGATTTGATTTCACTGAATTCTTTTGAAATTCTCCTAAGTTTTTCTTCAGGCTTCTTCCCACCAAACTTTGTATGTATCATCCAGGCAGGAAGAGAAAAAACCAGAGATAGACGTTCTTGCTTATCTATTATTGAAAAAGCAAAGATTCTTGGGAGTCACACTTAGCGACTTCTGTTCACTTTGCATCAGTGAGACCTGTGTAATGTGGCTGGCTCCCCTGGTGAGACCAATACCAAGCCAAGGTTAGATCAAAGACTAGCCAAGGATTGACCAGTCCCTTGCTAGAGCTGGCTCATGCTGGCTTACAAGAGCCAATGTGAAGTTTTGAAAGCCAGTTGTAAAATACAGTCATAATTAAAAATCAAATTCGATTACCCTGAAATAATTATAGCAAGAAAAGTATATGAATAAATTTAAAACAAGCATAAGAAATACTGAAAACTCTTTTTTAAAACTATTTATGTTTTGGGGACTTTTCACATCTGTTGCAGCCATATGGTGGAAAGCTGGGTGGTGAGAGTATTGAATCATGGAAATTGACAAATTTACCAATCAGGCTCATCCTGTGCAATCAGGGATTCATCTGGCCTTGGTGTTAGTTCCAGGAGGCAGCCTCTAAGTCCTTGGAATTTCATGAATGATGGGAATGACTCCTCTCAGTTCAGGCTAACAAGGTGACTCATGGTGCACCCTCTGATAGTTTATGCCAATGAGATGATTTAGGGTGCGGACTGGTCATGCCAGAGAGATTACAGCACTCAGGCTTTGAGCCACATGATACCAACCCAGCGTTCTGGGAACAACAGGGGCATGAGACAGCTCAAACCCGTGACCAGTGATACAATTGGTCATGATTGTGTAATGAACCCCGAAAAAGCCCAGGACACCAAAGGTCAAAGGTGAGCTCCCTGGTTGTGTCGTGGGACTGCTACTGGGGCAGACTGCCATTGGATGGCTGAGTGCAGGTTATTGTCTACAACACAAGAAATAATTTGAGAACGAGTTTTATTTGCATACAAAGCAAAGGTACACACTCCAGAGGGACTATGGGTATGCCTGGAGGTGAATTTCACTCTAGAGGCATCCTTTTGTATGATCTGGAGGCACAGTGCAAGATGTATGGGGCAGGTTTAATTGAATATTCACAGATGGCAGAGTATTGCCCACTCACTGCCTTGCCCATTTTTGGAAATTTTAGAAGTGTCATGGTGCCAGGTGTGCTCTGGGAGTAGGAGCGTCAGCCATAGTAATTTTATTATAATGACAGTATAATCAGCTAAATGTCAGCACAGGAACACAGTAGGCAGCCACGTTGGTTATTTTGGCTGGCACCAGTTGTGAGTAGTGGTTTTGCAGAAGTTGCCAGGGTCTGGTTTGATTGGAGAAGGCAGGACTGAAAGTAGGGGCTGGCAACCCCAGCTCCTTCTTGCTAGCTGCCTCTTTGCCTATATCAGTTGGAAACGTTCTCAGTGTTGTCCCAGGTCACTTTGCTGGGCAGGTGACGCATCCTAACTCTGAGGGACCCCTTTCAGGCCTCACCCTTGGTGGTTCTTCTTTCTGCTGATTCTTTGTTTTGTTTTGGTTTTTTAATTAATTAGTTTATTTGAAAGGCAGAGTTACAAAGAGGCAGAGAGAGAAAGAGAGAGAGGTCTTCCATCTGCTGGTTCACTCCCCAGTTGGCCGCAGTGGCTGGAGCTGTGCCTATCTGAAGCCAGGAGCCAGGAGCTTCTTTCAGGTCTCCCACGTGGGTGCAGGGGCCCAAGCACTTGGGCCATCCTCTACTGCTTTCCCAGGCCACAGCAGAGAGCTGGATGGGAAGAGGAGCAGCCAAACCGGTGCCCAAATGGGATGCCGGCACTGCAGGCAGCGACTTTACCTGCTATGCCACAGTGCCGGCCCCTATAATAATCATTTATGTGCATATATGCATCCACTTGTTCCCCAGAGAGCTGATTGCTAAATATTTATCAGTGCAGCACTGGCAACAGATAAGGAGAGGGTTGTATTTGGATTACTGGGCCAATCACGACTTATCTTGTAGGGTCTAGGGTAAGAGTCTCCCCTCTCTGTTATCAAAACATCCCCCTGTGACCTGCATAAACAGACTCTTCTTATCAGATGAGAAGGTGGATCTGGACATTATCAATAATCACAAAGTTTGAATGTGTTGTGTCTTATGTCTTGGTCTCAAGTTTTACCAGCTGTGTTCGATTTCCCGCAGTGAGCAGCACAAGGTGGGGGGATGGGCATGGTAGGGTGAGAGAGAAACAGACATTATGCCAGAACTCAGAGGGTTCTTTGCTAAGTCCCTGGGGTGCCTTCTGCCAGTGATGCAAGCCTCTGGTCTCCTTTCCCTCACCCGTGAGAGGAAAAGACTGTAGCAGTCGATCCCTGGAGCCCCTCCTGTTCTGAAGCCGTGGGTGCCAATGAGATTCGCTCCTGTCCCACTCCCATGTCTGTGTGGGGTGGCTCCTGTCCTGCATCAGTTACCCCGGTAAGCACTCATCCAGGTGCCGCTCTGAAGGTCTTCTAGCTCCCATCAGCGGATTTTAGGTAAAGGAGCGCGTCTCTATAATTGCAGGACTTCATCCAGTCGGTAGAACAATCGTAAAAGCAGACGTTGAGGCTTCCCTGAAGAGGGAGAGACTCTGCCTCAGGACGGTCACACAGATGTCCTGCCTCGGTTTCCAGCCCGTCGGCCTGTCTTGCAGACTGTGCATTTGCCAGACCCATAATGGCAAGGCCGAGTTCCTGGGAAGAATGTCTCCACCCCCCCACTGAGATGGAATCCACATCTACACTGACATGTACGCCTCTGTTGCCACCTCTGCCTTCTGGATCTAATCCACATCCACGTTAGCACCTAAGTAGCCACAGCTCTTGAATTTCTCTCTCTCTCTTTTTAAGATTTTATTTATTTACTTGAAAGTCAGAGTTACTGAGAGGCAGAGGCAGAGAGAGAGAGAGAGAGAGAGAGAGAGATCTTCCTCCTGCTGGTTCACTCCCCAGATGGCTGCAATGGCTGGAACTGTGCTGATTTCAAGCCAGGAGCCAGGAGCTTCTTCCAGGTCTCCCACGTGGGTGCAGGGGCCCAAGCACTTGGGCCATCTTCTACTGCTTTCCCAGGCCATAGCAGAGAGCTGGATAGGAAGTGAAGTAGCTGGGATTCGAATCGGTGCCCATATGGGATGCCGGCACTGCAGGCGGCAGCTTTACCCACTACACCACAGCGCCGGCCCCAGCTCTTGCGTTTCTCTTGCTTGCCGGCTTTGTTTCTCTGGAGGATGCTGACTGATACACAGTGACTTGTGAGAGTGAGACAGCATTTCATTCAGGGAAAATGTTCTGTTCATAGCGGTTAAGCTGGAAGGATTCTGTTTAGGCTGGTTTGCAATCTGGGGGGGAAACTGGAGGATTCGCATACGCTTTTATGGTTTGTCCTCGATTCAGTTAGGCAAAGGCCAGAGATCCGGACTTCCAGCCACAGAGGCGCAGTGGCTGGAGGAACAAGCACTCACTTGGAAATCCGAACGTGACACTTCGGGCCTGGGCAGCCTCTCTGACACTGTGTGATGCAGAGCCTGTCTCGTGATCTTTTAGTTTTAGCCTCACTTTTGAAGGAACCGAGTTAACCATGCAATGAAATTACACACACAACCCACGACCCCGCGGTAGAGACAGCAGCCGCTTTGCAGACAGAAAACACACACACACACGCTGTTTCTACTACAAGAGCCCTCTGGAGGCCCAGAGCGGTCAGATGTGTGAGACGTGGTTGTGCGTCTTCTGAGCTGAGCTTCTGAAATCTATAAGATGGATCGTTGCAGAATTACTGTGCAGCATTGCTGTTGAGTGATGGCACGGTCATTATGCAGGCCAGATTCCATGTTAGCAAATTACTGTATACATAGTTTGGGTATGACCACAAGCTGATTCATAATCCTTAGCGTAAGACCCTCTAACTGGAATATCCACACGATAAAATTCCGGGAGTCACTTGTTTTCAGGGTCAAGGATTCCTAAGATAAGAACACGGGTTAGAATGCAATGACACGGGTCAGGCTAGGCTGGGCAGGTTCCTCCCTTCCCCACATCAAGGGCAGGGGAGTAATTTAAGTTTTCTTTTATAAACTTGGACTTTGTATGGTTCCCAGAACAGCTACTCATATGGTGTTTAGACACCCTCTGGGGTGACCATCTGTGCCTTGGAGGTGGGAGCTACACAGGAGCGAGGGAGGAAGCTGGAGGCAGCACATGGAGCCGTCATTCTAGCTGCGGTGCCCGACCCTGAGTGCATGTTAGAAGGACCTGGGAGCTTGGACCATCCTGATGCCTGTGCTCAGCCCCAGCCCACCTCAGCCTAAACACAGAGAGCAGCGGGGCTCCATGTGGGGCCTGCAGGTGGATCCACGGAGCAGCCAGCGCAGAGGGGCAGCAGATGGTCACATTAGGTTCACTGCATCCCACCCCTTGGCTGCCTGGCACCTGTTTATGCATATTCATCTCCCTGTACATGAAACCTCTAGGCCCCCTCACACCGCAGGAGAAACCCGAGTCTAGAAAGCAAGGCTCAGGAGGAGGTACCCTGATGAAATGCACGGCCCATCAGTGGCAGCCCCAGTGCTGCCGACGGCAGTGAGAAGGGAAACAGTTCGAGAGAGAACAGGAGTCACTCCGATGGGACCCCTTCCAGAAGCACAGCTCTTGTTGTCCATCAGCAGGGTGTACTCGGTGTCATGGAGACTGCAGGCCCTTCCCACGAGCTCTGTGTCAGGCGGCAGGTTGCCTGTGGTCCCTGCCCCCCTCCGCTGTGGTACTTTGTGGTTGAGGCACCACGTGACTGGAGGATGTGTGTTGCTGGCATCTGGGGTGTGGGCTGGGTCTTGTCTTAGGGGAAGAAGGGAGTATGTGATTGCTTGTAACTGGGCTAAGGACATTCCTCAAGACCCATCCGTCACCGTGGGTTACCTCTGATTCCAAGGCCCCACCTGGCACGTGGCATAGCGGCATGGGTGAGGAGGCCGGAGGGAGTGGTGCCCCTCTCAGCCCTCAAATTGGTCAACAATCTCTCTTTTTTTCTTTTTCTTTTCTTTTTTTTTTGACAGGCAGAGTGGACAGTGAGAGAGAGAGAGACAGAGAGAAAGGTCTTCCTTTGCCGTTGGTTCATCCTCCAATGGCCGCCGTGGTCGGCACGCTGCAGCCGGCACACTGCACTGATCCGAAGCCAGGAGCCAGGTGCTTCTCCTGGTCTCCCATGGGGTGCAGGGCCCAAGGACTTGGGCCATCCTCCACTGCACTCCCTGGCCACAGCAGAGAGCTGGCCTGGAAGAGGGGCAACCGGGACAGAATCCGGCGCCCCAACCGGGACTAGAACCCCATGTGCTGGCGCTGCAGGTGGAGGATTAACCTTAGTGAGCCGCGGCGCCAGCCAACAATCTCTCTGTATTTAAAGTTCCTCCGTGGTAAAGAGGGGGTTGAATTACCTGGCCCCTGAGGATTCTGCCATGGTAGAATCAAGCCAAATTCCTTTCCACCCCCAGGTTCTTAGAAGACAGGTTACTATTCGTTATTACACCCCTAATGATGTCACTGCGGATGTATCAACATTATAGTAAGTTCACGTGATCGCAATAACTAAACATGGAAACCCGAATTGCAGAAAGATACCTCCTTCTGGCGACTACTTGTGGAGTCTGAGCAGTGTGTCTCCATCGGTCCTCACGCAAGGCGTGCTGCAGGTGGACTCCTCCAGGTGGGGGCCTAAGCACCCTGTGTGTCTTGGCTGTCACCTGCGTCTCTTCCTGCCTAGGGGTCAGGATTGTTCCTGGCTCTCTCTAAAACGCTTTAGTGCCTTTCCCTTATTTGCCATGGAAATCCTTCCACCTCTTAAACTGCGTGCTCACTCTCTGTGGGCCGTGAGAGGAGTGAGCCCAGAGGGCCTAGGCAGGACAGCCTCTTCAGGGCCATGTGCAAGGCCTGGTGCACCTGTCTGGAAGTCACGGCTTGGGGCTTCCTTGCTCCCAGACCTCCCTGATCTGTGGGTCCCAGCCCTGGACCTATGGATGGGCTTCAGGGAGTCCCTGATCTCCTTTAAGCCGATGCTCCCCAATATATGCGTGTACCCTTGCCTGGGGATAAGGGATGCAGGTTACACCTAGTGGTCTCTTACAAGGGCAGGTCTTGTTGGACATAGTGAGACACCAGGGTCAACATCACACAGGGTTGTTGGACACGGGTCCTGTTGGACATAGCGAGACACCAGGGTCAACATCACAAAGGGTTGTTGGACACGGGTCCTGTTGGATATAGCAAGACAAAAGGGTCAACATCACACAGGATTGTTGGACATGGGTCCTGTTGGACATAGCGAGACACCAGGGTCAACATCACACAGGATTGTTGGACACAGGTCCTGTTGGACATAGGAGGACACCAGGGTCAACATCACACAGGGCTGTTGGACATGGGTCTTGTTGGATGTAGACACCAGGGTCAACATCACACAAATTGTTGGACACGGGTCCTGTTGGACATAGGGAGACACCAGGGTCCACATCACACAGGGTTGTTGGACACAGGTCTTCTTGGACATAGACACCAGGGTCAATCAACATCACACAGGATTGTTGGACAGGGGTCTTGCGGATATAGACACCAGGGTCAACATCACACAGGGTTGTTGGACACAGGTCTTGTTGGACATAGTGAGACACCAGGGTCAACATCACACAGGGTTGTTGGACACAGGTCTTGTGGACATAGCGAGACACCAGGGTCAACATCACAAAGGGTTGTTGGACACAGGTCTTGTTGGACATAGTGAGACACCACGGTCAACATCACACAGGGTTGTTGGACACAGGTCTTGTTGGACATAGTGAGACACCAGGGTCAACATCACACAGGGTTGTCCTACATGGGTCCTGTTGGACATAGGGAGACACCAGGGTCAACATCACACAGGGTTGTTGGACACGGGTACTGTTAGACATAGTGAGACATCAGGGTCAACATCACAAAGGGTTGTTGGACACAGGTCTTGTTGGACATAGTGAGACACCACAGTCAACATCACACAGGGTTGTTGGACACGGGTCCTGTTGGACATAGCGAGACACCAGGGTCCACATCACACAGGGTTGTTGGACATGGGTCTTGTTGGATGTAGACACCAGGGTCAACATCACACAGGGTTGTTGGACATGGGTCTTGTTGGACATAGTGAGACACCATGTCAACATCACACAGGGTTGTTGGACACAGGTCTTATTGGACATAGTGAGACACCAGGGTCAACATCACAAAGGGTTGTTGGACACAGGTCTTGTGGACATAGCGAGACACCAGGGTCAACATCACACAGGACTGTTGGACATGGGTCTTGTTGGACATAGTGAGACACCACGGTCAACATCACACAGGGTTGTTGGACACGGGTACTGTTGGACATAGCGAGACACCAGGGCCAACATCACACAGGGTTGTTGGACACGGGTTCTGTTGGACATAGCGAGACAAAAGGGTCAACATTACACAGGATTGTTGGACACGGGTCCTGTTGGACATAGCGAGACACCAGGGTCAACATCACACAGGATTGTTGGACAGGGGTCTTGTGGATATAGACACCAGGGTCAACATCACACAGGGTTGTTGGACATGGGTCTTGTTGGACATAGTGAGACACCAGGGCCAACATCACAAAGGGTTGTTGGACACGGGTCCTGTTGGACATAGGGAGACACCAGGGTCCACATCACACAGGGTTGTTGGACATGGGTCTTGTTGGACGTAGACACCAGGGTCAACATCACACAGGATTGTTGGACAGGGGTCTTGTGGATATAGACACCAGGGTCAACATCACACAGGGTTGTTGGACACAGGTCTTGTTGGACATAGTGAGACACCACGGTCAACATCACACAGGGTTGTTGGACACAGGTCTTGTGGACATAGCGAGACACCAGGGTCAACATCACACAGGGTTGTTGGACACAGGTCTTGTTGGACATAGTGACACACCAGGGTGAATATCACACAGGGTTGTTGGACACGGGTACTGTTGGACATAGTGAGACATCAGGGTCAACATCTCATAGCGTTGTCCTACATGGGTCCTGTTGGACATAGAGAGACACCAGGGTCAACATCACACAGGGTTGTTGGACACGGGTACTGTTGGACATAGTGAGACACCAGGGTCAACATCACAAAGGGTTGTTGGACACAGGTCTTGTGGACATAGCGAGACACCAGGGTCAACATCACACAGGACTGTTGGACATGGGTCTTGTTGGACATAGCGAGACACCAGGGTCAACATCACACAGGGTTGTTGGACACGGGTCCTGTTGGACACAGGGAGACATCAGGGTCCACATCACACAGGGTTGGCCTCATCCAGTGCTTTCTGAGCTGGGGGCCAGGGCTGGTGTGCACTGGAGGCAGGTGCAGACAGAACTGCCTAAGAAGAAAACACTGCTCAGGAGAGTGAGCTCCCCTCTTCCTCAGGACGTAAGCGTTTCCTTTTTCTCAAAATAGGAAAAATTCTTATTATTTCTCCTGAATGTTGAAGTCTGTCTGCTTCCTTCTCCCGCCCTCTTTCTCTTCCCATCTCTGAATGTATGCTTAGTGCAGTTCTACCAGGTGTCATGCTCTCGTGAACGCTGGGGAAGAGTACAAAGTCCTCGCCATCACAGAACTAACATTTTGGTGGATTTACTAATAAAACACAATTATGCCGGCGCCGCGGCTCACTAGGCTAATACTCCGCCTAGCGGCGCCGGCACACCGGGTTCTAGTCCCGGTTGGGGCGCCAGATTCTGTCCCGGTTGCCCCTCTTCCAGGCCAGCTCTCTGCTGTGGCCAGGGAGTGCAGTGGAGGATGGCCCAGGTGCTTGGGCCCTGCACCCCATGGGAGACCAGGAAAAGCACCTGGCTCCTGGCTCCTGCCATCGGATCAGCGCGGTGCGCCGGCCGCAGCGCGCCGGCCGCGGCGGCCATTGGAGGGTGAACCAACAGCAAAGGAAGACCTTTCTCTCTGTCTCTCTCTCTCACTGTCCACTCTGCCTGTCAAAACAAAACAAAACAAAACAAAACAAAACAAAACAAAAACAGAAAAACACACAATTATGTTATGAGTAAGATAAATCATTAATAAGTTATTTTTCAAATGAAGATTTCCTTCTAATCCTTCCCTCTCTGCCTTTCTTCTTTCCTTCTTCCTTCCTTTTTAAAAATTTTTTCTCTATATTCTTTTATAAATTGGCTTTAAACCTATAAACTCGTTCTGGGAGGGGATCTTCCTTTGAGACTATAAAGGAGCCCACAGTATTGCCTGGTTTAATTCCCCACCAAGTCCGTGGGACCGCTGGTCCTCCCAGAGGTTCTGCAGAGTCTCCTTCAGGGCTGGGCCCAGACCCCTGTCTTGGAGGAGTTGAAGAGTGGGGAGGGGTTTCCCAGGGGAGGGGGCACACTGCAGTGAGAAAGCTGAGCCTGCACGGTGCAGGCCCACACAGGGTGTGCTCCAGAGACCCTCTCTGCATCCAAGTTCCCTCCTTGGTCAATGGGATTGAGTCAGGCGGTCCCCAAGGACCCTGCCATCACAGAATGCAGTCAGATGCCCCCCTCTTCAGACTCTGGGAAGACAGGCTCCTTGCTCTGACACCCCTGAAGATGTCATTGGAGAGGCATCAAATTTTATAGTAAGTTCACCAGTTGTCCTTGCGCTGTGAGCACAATAATAAAAAATGAAAACCCAGTTCAGAGAAAGATGCTGCTTTTAGCTAACACTGGTGGAGTCTGAACAGTGCCCTTGGATCATCTGCTCACGCAGTGGTGCTGGGGTGAGCAGGGGAATTCCTCCAGGTTGGTCTTGGCTGTTATTTGCATTTCCTGCTTAGAGTAAGGCCTCTCCCAGGAGGCCAGAACATGCTTATTTTTTTAAAAAAAATATTTATTTGAAAGATAAAGAGAGGTATCTCTTCTTCCATCCACTGGGTCACCCCCTACCCCTGAATTGCCCCCAACAGTTGGGGCTGGACCAGGCTGAAGCCAGGAGCCAGGAACTGAGTCCAAGACTCCCACGTAGGTGGCAGGGGCCCAATCACTTGAGCCAGGGTCTGCATCAGCAGGAAGCTGGAATCAGAAGCCGGAGCTGGGTATTGAACCTAGGCCCTCTGATGCCGGGCATGGGCATCTTGACTGCTAGGCTGACTGCCCACCCACCGCGGGAGGCCACGGTGAATCTAAATGTCCCCGTGCATCGGTTCGTCTGTTCAGTGACAGCTTCCCTACCTGCTGCTGCTACTGCACACTCCTGGTGTACTACAATTTAAGCCACGGAGTTCCTACGCTGGATCCTAACATCCCTCCCCTTTCTCTCTTGCACTTGTCTTCAAACACAGGTGGATGGGCTTTGCTATCTTTCTCCTTTGTTGCGCTCCGAGAAATTCTTGCACTCAGGAGTTAACACCAGAAGTCTTGTCCTCAAAGCTTTCTAAGTCCCCCAACACTCTCTTCTCCTCTCTGATACTGTTCTCTGCTATTTTGGTAAACACAGTGCACAGTGCCCAAACTGTCATTCCTGGTGTTCTAAAAGCAGATGTCTGAGAAGCAGGAGTGCATAGTTTCCTCCACAAAGATGACTAATCCTTACATGCTTAGATGGAAAGATAAAGCACCCATTAATTGTCTGCACTCCGCAACGGTTTCCCAATCAGCTGGAAGTTGTCAGCGGGAAGTTACGTGAGCTCTGGCTCTCTCAGCTGCTTAAGTAGGGCAGACACAGCGAAAAGCCGGCCTGCGCGGGTGCTGCTGGTGCCTCGGCTCCTGCGTTGTTGTTCCGGGCCCACGGGTCTCACTGTGCAGCCTTCATCCGTGTTCTGCGCCGGGATGAGTTTTGCAAGGACTGAAGAACAGGGGAGATGGGAGGGGCCCGTCAAAGCCAGGAAGTCCACCCTGACTTGCCTCGCTGCAAATCTTTCAAGGATGTCAGAGCCAAGGACTCCCTGGAGCAGCCACATCTTTGTCTCCAGCGTTCTCTTCTGGGGAGGAGGGAGACAGTCAGAGACTCAGGTCACGTGAATTCTTGTGAGAGAGCTCTTCCCAGCTGGAGGTGGGTGAGGTCCACGTTGTAGACCTGGAACACATGGTTCTTAGCAGAGCACTTGACCTCCAGGGGCTTTTTCTGGCCAGGAAGCTGTGAGGTTGACCATCCTTGTGTGGCATCGATGACGCTACCCTCTGGAGCGGGGGCTCTCGGTTGACTGCTTGGTCCTGATTAAGACTTAGGTGCACCTGCTGTTGGGGAACCTAGCGCTCCCTGGCCCCAAGCCCTATACCTGCAGAATGTCCAGGGTGATTCCACTCCTGCTGCTTGCTTTTCTAAGATTTATTTTCTTGAAAGACAGAATTGGGGGGGGGGTAGAGATGAAGAGAGAGAGATCTTCACTGTTGCCTTACTCCCCAAACGGTCACCATGTCCTGGGCTGGGTCAGGCTGAAGCCAGGAGCCTGGAACTCCTCCCAGGTCTGCCGTGTTGGTGGCAGGGACCCAGGCATTCAGGCCACCCTCTGCGGCTTTTCCAGGCACATGAGCAGGGAGCTGGATTGGAAGTGGAGCAGCCAGGACTCAACTGTTGCCCATATGGGATGAGAGCGCTGCAAACGATGGCTTTAGCTGCCTTGCCACAGCGCCCGCCCCTAAACTTATCTTTTAATTCCACTTTTCTACAAATCCTTTGACGTACCTTCCTGTTGGTAGCCAGACACCCCACATCTTGCCTACGTGTTCTAGCAAGAAGACTAGACAGAATATCTGTTTCCTGCACTGATAATCTTTTTGCTATTTTTTCTTGCATCTTTAAACTATTTCTCCTTTTTAAAAAGTCTTCATTAGGAATATTTGACTTGTATTAGCATAAAAATTCTCTTTGTCAAGAGAAATGTTTTAAGACTTTAGTTATACCATATTACCATTAAGAAAATCTTTGAATTATTTTCACTGCATTTGTGTATAGTGATAATATATAAATGTGAAAGTGAAGTGTTCTAGTGCCATTTATTTTAGATAACAATTTTAACAACAGCACATGGTTGAATTTTGTGTTTAGAGTCAATCTGAAGTTTTTCCCCTAAAAGACATTAACCTACTATTTTAAAAATTGTATCTAAGAAGTAATTCCTCCCTTATCAGTAATTACTTTAAATATAAATGGACTGGCACTGGCGCTGTGGCATGGAAGGTAAAGCTGCTGCCTGTGGTGCTGGTATCCCATGTAGGCACCAGTTCAAGTACCGGCTGGTCCACTTCCCATGTAGCTCTCTGCTGGTGCACTTGGGAGGGCAGTGGAGGATGGCCCAAGTGCCTGGGCCCCTGCACCTACGTAGCAGACCCGGAGGAGGCTCCTGGCTTCAGATCGGCCCAGCTCTGGCCGTTGTAGCCATTTGGGGAGTGAACCAGTGGAAGGAAAACCTCTCTCTCCCTCTCGGTGTCTCTCCCTCTCTCTCTGTAACTCTTCTGATTCAAATAAACTTTTTTAAAAAAGGACTATACTCTCTGATCAAAAGTTAGAGATTGTCATAATGGATAAGAAAACCATGATCCAGTCATGTGCTCTCTATGAAAGTCACAAATAAGTGGAAAGTGAAGTCAAAAAAGATACATAAAAGATGCAACCAAAAGAAAGGGTGGCTATCCTACTGTAAGAACATAGACTTTAATAAGAAGATAAGTTTACAGGAGACAAAGAAGTACATTATAAATTAATAGAAGATATAAGAAGATACAAATACAGACACTGATGCCTGTGTCGCAATAACCAAAGCGTAAATGGAAACTTAATACCCCACACTCAGATACTCCCCCTCCCCCCCATACATCTGGAACCTCAAGAGAGTGCGAAGTCAAACAACCAGTGCAAACAAGAGCAAAGCGGGAGGACTTGACACTTCCTGATTTCAAACCTGCTGCTGCTACCTGGAGCTTACATAGAAGCAGACACAGAGACCAACGGAATGGAACAGACAACCCAGAAACAAACCCTCACGCGCGTGGCCGGACGACTTTCAGCGATGGAACCAGGACCAGTCAGCGAAGCAATGGTCCTGGGAAAACTGGACGTGCCCTAACGTGCTCACTGCAGCCCGCCTCTTAAAGACTTGACTTCCTAAGCCAGGCGCATCCCCAGACAGGAGGGTTAGGACTTCCACGTGGATTTCGGGCAATGCGGCTCAGACCCGTAGCAACCCCAATCCCTGTTTACTTACTTGCACCGGCAAGATTTCCTCTTTTTAAACAAGCCACGTGTATACATTTTTACATGAATTGTAACATAAATAAGGCGAATAGAGGGCTAAAATATGTAAATACCCACATACCAAAGGCAGTCACAGGTTCGCCCTTGTCATCCCTATTGGTGCTTTGCTCTATGCATCTCCTCTTGTGCAAGGGGAAGCCTGCATTCTCTAATGAGGAGAGGTTGGAAAGGAATCCCAAATTCCCCCCACATCACAATCCCTGGCTCTCTTGGATGTGTTTATTCTCAGGGAGGAGATAACGGATGATTTGCCATTAGGGTGGAGCCCAAAACTGCAAGTAATAAAGTCTGTAATTCAGCTCTTGGGTGGGAGTAAATCCCTAACAGGCAGGTTGCTTTGGTCACACTGAAATGCTCAGATTCCATTCCCACGTAGAAGCGTGATGATGGCTCTACTTTATCAAGCACACCCGGTGATTACGAAATTGCTCCAAGAGGCCAGTGCTGTGGCGTAGAGGGTAAAGCCGCCGCCTGCAGTGCCGGTATCCCGTATGGGCGCTGGTTTGAGTCCCGGCTGTTCCACTTTGGATCCAGCTCTCTGCTATGGCCTGGGAAAGCAGTAGAGGATGACCCAACTCCCTGAGCCCCTGCACCCGTGATTTCCAATCACTGGGTGTGCTTTTCCTTCTTCTCATAATGTCAGCATTGGGGAAACCTCCCTTTTCCTGTGGGGAGGGACTCCCTGACCCCGATTCCTGGCCGTGCTGGAACACCTACTGTACCTGTAGCGACAGGACGTGTTCCCTCACCTCCTGTCTCCCTGCCCTGTCTGTCTGCCCCTGGAAGCCAGGGCTTTGCTCTCTGCACATGCGTGCCCCCAGTCCCACCCTGTAAGAGAAGACACTTACACTTAACTGTATCCGCTGAAGCAGGGGAGGATACATTGATGAACACGAATGGATAGTCCTCGGCCCCCCGTCATAATCAAGTTAATAGATTATGTATTTGCTTCCGGTATTTTTAATGCACTTACTACGAATAAAGGACTATATATATTTATATATAATTTGAAGTTCTCATTTTTTTTCACTTAATTGCATGCACATTATCTTTTCCAATTAAAAATCCATAAACATCCTTTATTTTTTCCCACAGAAACCTTTTATTTAAGGAATACAAATTTCATAAGTACAGCTTTAGGAATACAGTGATTCTTCCCACCATACCTGCCCTCCCACCCACACTCCTACCCCTCCTCCTCTCTCTCCCCTTCCCAGTCTCATTCTCCACTAAGATTCATTTTCAATTAACTTTGTACACAGAAGACCAACTCTTTACTTAGTAAAGATTTCAACAATTTGCACACGCACACGCACACGCACACACACACAAATTGTTTGAGAACAAGTTTTACAGTTAACTCTCATAATACAACTCACTGAAGTCAGGTCCTGCCTGGGGAATTAGTGCACAGTGACTCCTGTTGCTAATTTAACAATTAACACTCATAAGTATCTTTTTTTTTTAAAAAAAAAAGATTTATTTATTTGAAATAGCTACAGAGAGAGGTAGAAACAGAGAGAGAGGTCTTCCATCTGCTGGTTCACTCCCCAGATGGGCTGCAATGGCCAGAGCTGTGCTGATCCGAAGCCAGGAGCTTCTTCTGGGTCTTCCACATGGGCACAGGGGCCCAAGGACTTGGGCCATCCTCTACTGCTATCCCAAGCCATAGCAGAGAGTTGGATCGGAAGAGGGACTAGAACTGGCACCCATATGGGATGCTGGCGCTTCAGGCCAGGGCATTAACCCACTGCGCCACAGTGCCGGCCTCTAAGCATCCCTTTACTAGCCCCATTATATCCCAGTAAATGGATGTTCTATATTATTCCTTCCCCTCTTGTGTTCAGTTTTGGCTATGATGTGAATCCTTGTACATAAATATTATTTTACCGGCTTTAAGTGCAAGTTTACATGACTGATTTATTGAATTTTCATTTGAAATATCTTTGCTTGTCATTAACTTTCAAATGTTGAGATTTCCCTGGTTATTTCTTCTTTATTTAGGTGTGAGTTGCTTACATTTTAATTATTTGGTATTTTCTCGTTACCTTTTTGTTATTAGTTTCTAGTTTATTCCATTATGGCCAGAGAAATCTTCTCTGTATGATTTTATTTCTTTGAAACTCAGGAAGCGCACGGTCCATTCTGGCGAAAACTACCCGTGTGTTTAAAGCAAAACACATTCGACAACTGTTGTGTGAACTGGTCTGCTGATTGCACAGGCTTAACATTGCTGTTTCAATGTTCTTCATCCTCACTGGACTTCTTTCCCAGTTTGCTTTTCTATTGATTAGAGAGAGACAAGCATGTTTACAAAACTCCGATTATAATTACGGATTTGTCTGTTTCTTTCTAGCTCAGTTTTATTCCATGAATCTTGAAATAAATGTCTCTGTTCCTAGGTGCATTGCACACTTAGGATCCTGTGTTGTCCAGATGAGTTGACTCTTTACCACAAAAGAGGAGGAGGGACGGGATATGGAGGTGAAGGCATCCAACGTACAGAAGAGAAACAAACAGTAATCACATTGTGCCAATTATTTGCATTCTGATAGAGAGCTGGACTTTTCCCTTTTTCCAGTTCATTTGACCAAAGAGTGCTTGTCCTAAATTTTATTACTCAATATCCTTTGCTAGGTGAGTAATTGGATCATGTAATTTGTGCTGCATTATTAATGGTTTACTTGGCAGAGTTAATTACAGCAAGGAATGCATGATGGTGGGAATTTTAGGTTGCAAGTTCCAAGAGAGCTATTTTGAGGTTGGTAAATGCCTCTCAGATCACACAGGGCAGTTAACTCTTGCCTCTGCTTTCAGTTACTTTTTTAAGGCTTATTTATTTGAAAGAGAGAGCTACAGAGATCGAGAGATCGAGAGAGAGAGTCAGTCTTCCATCTGCTGGCTCACTCCCCAAATGGCTGCAATGGCCAGAGCTGAGTCAATAGGAAGCCAGGAGCCAGGAGCTTCTTCTAGGTCTTTCACGCAGGTGCAGGGGCCCAAGCACTTGGGCCATCTTCTATTGCTTTCCCAGGCACATTCGCAGGGAGCTGGATCAGAAAAGGAGCAGCCAGGACTTGAACCGGTGCCCATATGGGATGCTGGCACTGCAGGCAGTGGCTTTACCTGCTACGCCACAGCGCCAGCCCCTATATAACATATTTTAACCTGACCAATGTTATAACTGCATGTGTGCCATTTTTGTAAGCAATAAAGGTACCTAGTTTTAATGTTCTTTTTCTTAATAGAGGATATAACTTTTTCCTTAAAGAGTTTGTCCTTTATAATTTTTTTTGTACACTGGGTAATGGCTTTCCAACTCCATGGCACAAGGTTGGCCCTGGACAGATGGACAGCTGGCCCTCGTGGCGGCCAACTCCAAAGCACATGGTGGACCCTGAGCAGGTGGACAGCAGCTGCTCAGGGTGTCAACTCCAGGAAACACAGTGGTCCTTGGGCAGATAGACAGCAGGCCCTTGTGGTGGCCAACTCCAGGGCACATTCACACCCAAGGCTGAATGAGCTGTGCTCTCTTGGGCTGTGCCAAGGACAACAGGGTCGCCTCTTCTATAAGGCTGTCGTCAGTGAGATCCCGATGGATAAGGCAGCAGCTGTGGCTCGGTACAGACACAGGTTTCGTCCAGGCGGGGGCCCTGTGGAGAGTGCTCAGTGCTGTCACTAATACTCTATATTGGTTGCACAGGTGCAGACCAGCCATGCACCTCCCGTACATCTCCCCGTCTTCTCCCATTGCTCCCGCGGTTACATCTGTGCTGCGGGGGTTTTGCCAGCCAGAGTTCCTGGGATCTGCTGTGGGGGCTAACAGCCTTGCTCCCACCCAGAGCTCTTTGTGTGCATAAGTACACGCTGAAATGCAGTTAGGTCCAGGTGGCAAAAGAAAGAATGAGAGGAGCCCTTGGACAATGCCCTTTGGTATGGGAAAGCTTCTATAGGATAGGAAAAACTTAAAGCTTTTAGTTCCTGAAAAAAATTCCCACAAGACAGATGTAGGCATGGAATGATTCTGCAGACTAATATTTTAAAAACCAATGTACCAGGGCCAGTGTTGTTGTGTAGTGGGGTTAAGCAGCTACCAGTGATGCCAGCATCCCATATGGGCACCGGTTCAAGTCCTGGCTGCTCCACTTCTGATCAAGGTCTCTGCTAATGTGACTTGGAAGGCAGCAGAGGACGGCACAAGTACTTGGGCCCCTGCCCACCCATGTGGGAGGCCTGGATAAAGCTCCTGGCTCCTGGCTTCAGCTTGGCTGGGCTGGACCATTACAGTCATTTGGGGAGTAGACCAGAGGATGGAACATTTCTCTCTCTCTCCTCTCTCTCTGTACCTCTATCTTTCAGACAATTATTTAAAAATTACTCAAAAATAAGCTGCAATGTATCTACTGTATTCTAGAAACATTAAGGGCAAAGGGCAAACTCCATTTTAAGGTCTATTGTGGGCAGGAGATGAGATTGCAATGGTCATTATAGCTTTAATGTGTAGGCAACCCCCAAGTCCTGGGACACACATTATCTTCACATTGTCTCTTTCCTTTTTAAAGATTTATTTGAGAGAGAGAGTTAGAGAGAGAGGAAAAGACAGAGAGGTCTTCCATCGGCCGGTTCACTACCCAGATGGCTGCAACAGCTGGAACTGGGCTGATCCAAAGCCCAGAGCTTCTTCTGGGTCTCCCATGTGGGTGCAGGGGCCCAAGGACTTGGGCCATCTTCTGCTGCTTTCCCAGGCCACAGCAGAGAGCTGGATCGGAAGTGGAGCAGCCAGGACTTGAACTGGTGCCCATGTGGGATGCAGGTGGCAGCTTTACCTGCTACACCACAGTGCAGACCCCGACATTGTCTCTTTCGTAAACTACCCCTGCTCTGTGGCCTGCAGACCATGGCCAGTGGACGGATGCCCGCCCCTGTCTCCCCCTCTCTCCATCAGTCAAGGAGCTGCTGAGCCAATCTGCCTCAACTCTGTCCCTTCTTCCCCTGAAGCCTTGCACGGCCCCCGCCTCCCTTAAGAAGCCAGCTTTTGCCTCCTACACAGCATGGTCCCTCCTGCCAACCTGACCTGTCAGTCCACGCATGCCTCCTGTCACTCCCCTTCAGGGACGGAGCATAGCCCCAGATACCTGCACCCGCCTCCACACTGCCCTGTGTTGAAGTCTGTCTGTTCATCAGCTCCACTCATCCTCTCGCACCTAATTCAAGTTTCGTGTTTCCTTCCAAGCCTCTTTTTCCCTCGCTGAGAATGGCCACAGGCCACAGGCTCTCAGTGCTGTTTTTCAATGCTCATGTGCTATCTCGTGGTTAGATGGACAGACGGACAGTGATGAGACACTGTAGACAGACGTGGGTGATCACAATATGTGCTTGGTGATCCACGACCACTGACTCCATTCCTAGAGTAGTGGATGAGCAAAAGTGCAAAGTCCACGAGGGATTTTTTTTTATTGGAAAGGGAAGAAGGGGAAGAGTCAGAGAATGAATCTTGCCAAACACCTGCAGCAGCTAGGGCTGGACCAAGCTACAGTCAGGAGTCAAAAACTCAGTCTGGATCTCCTATGTGGGTAGTGGGGATCCAAGCATGGTAGCCATAACCTGCTGCCTCCCACAGTGCACGTTAGCAGGAAGCTGGAGTCAAGAGCCGACATCAGAACAGGGACTCCCATTTGGGATGCAAGTGTCTCAAACGGTATTTTTTTTTTTTTTTTAAGATTTATTTATTCTGAAGGCAGAGTTAGAGAGAGGTCTTCCATCCACTGGTTCACTCCTCAGTTGGACACAATGGCCAGAGCTGCGCTGATCTAAAGCCAGGAGCTTCTTCCAGGTCTCCCACGCAGGTTCAGGGGCCCAAGGATTTGGGCCAGCTTCTGCTTTCCCAGGCCATAGCAGAGAGCCGGATTGGAAGTGGAGCAAACGGGTCTCAAACCGGGACCCATATGGGATGCTGGCACCTCAGGCGGTGGCTTTACCTGCTATGCCCCTATCAAGAAGAATTTTCAGTAATTTGGATCCCTTGGCTGGTGCTTCCTGGACAGTGCAGAGGCACCCATGCATGTGGTAGTGCACACCATTCCTTTCCTTCTTTGTTCTCTGCTCGCCTGCACGGGGCTCAACTTTGCCTTCCCCTGGGCTGTGCCACCAGGAAAGAACACGCTGTGTAGCCCAGCCCTCAGACTCTCCTTCTCAAAGCCCAGGGTGGACTGACAGGCAGAACACTTTGGAGGGAGGGACCAGACAGAGACAGAGGAGACGCCAGGGCCCTTCCGGGGGGCACGCTTGGATGCCCCGCTGCACGCAGTTCTTACCTGGTGTTCATGTGCACGTTAAACACGTTCTGGGGGGCCAGCGCCGTGGTTCACTTGGTTAATCCTCTACCTGCGGCACCGGCATCCCATATGGGCACCGTGTTCTATTCCTGGCTGCTCCTCTTCTCTCTGCTGTGGCCCGGGAGGGCAGTAGAAGATAGCCCAAGTCCTTGGACCCCTGCACCCATGTGGGAAACCAGGAAGAAGCTCCTGGCTCCTGGCTTCGGATCAGCGCAGCTCCGGCTGTCACGGCCATTTGGGGGAGTGAACCAACCGAAGGAAGACCTTTCTGCTTCTCTCTCTCTGTCTAAAACTCTACCTGCCAAATAAAAAACCAAAAAACCAACAACAAAAAAACCCAAACACATTCTGGTCCTGTAAAAGCTAGGCTTAGATTAGACTGTGTCTGCACATGATCCAGCCATGCTTTGCAGGGAGGTGCAAACCGCTGAACCACTGTGCGTGTGTGCGTGTGGGGGGGGGCTTACATATATGGCATGCTTGCAAAAGTGGGAGAAGCAAGTACTTATTTCATGGCTTGGAAGTCAGATTTTCCATGATTGAATATTTAAACCACCGTGGGTTGGGTCTTTAAGGTGCATTACCTTGAAGTGTAGCTTTCTTAGGCTTTAGTCTCACGTAGCACCTCACTGAGAACAGGCAAAACCTAAGATCTGAAAAAAGAGTTTGGACCCTCTTGGTCTCATTATTTTGTAGTTATATTATTTTTTTTAAAAATATTTATTCATCTGAAAGAGCTACACAGAGAGAGGGGTCTTCCATCCACTGGTCATTCCCCAGTTGGCCGCAACACCCAGAGCTGTGCCAATCCAAAGCCAGGAGCTTCTTCCTGGTCTCCCACATGGTACAGGGACCCAAGGACTTGGGCCATCTACTGCTTTCCCAGGCCACAGCAGAGAGCTGGATCGGAAGTGGAGCAGCCGGGACTTGAACCAGCGCCCATATGGGATGCCGGCACCGCAGGTGGCAGCTTTACCCACTACACCAGCCCTAGCAGCTGGTTTCCCCTTCTTGTTTCCTCAATTCGTGCTGTTGGACAGAAGTAGCTTCACAGGCAATCCCCATAAAGCCCTGTGGGGCGGGAGTTGACACTAGAGTGTGCGTCCCGGGGAGGCGGAGCGGGGGCTGAGTGTCCTAAGCGAGGACACCAGCTGCCGCCCAGAGCCACCTGCTCCACTTTCCTTATTAAACCTTCAGGGAGCATAAAGGAAGCGAGCGTCCCTTCCCTCCGCATCTTCCAATCAATACTGCCCTGTATAAAAGAAGCCCTACATCCTTTGTACTGTTCACATCCCCACGCGGTGGGTGCTCGGGCACCCGGCGGTTGGCAACACAGTGCCGATGACGACAACAACGCAGAGAACACCAGGCCTCCGCTGGGCAGCGGCTCCCGGCCCCGGCCCCCCATTTCCCCAGAATAAAAGAGTTCATTTGTAAAATCCAGCTCCTTATGCATACCAGAGAGGGCAGGCAGTGCCGTTCCTGGGGCAAGGCGGAGGCTCGGCTTCCAAGCGGAAACAAAGACAATTTCTGGAAAGGTGAGGCGCTCCTCATCCCCCACAATAAGACTCGCAGATTAAAGCGAGCGGTGTCCTAGAACCCACCAGGAGAGAGGGAAGCATATGGCAGTGCTGGCACGAGGCACCGGCATGGGCTTGGTGGGAAGGTGACCTGCGCTGCCACTCTGGCAGCAAACACCTGTCCAGCAGGCATGGGCACACCTCGTGACTCAACACTCTCAAGAATTTATTCTATTTGAGTATCTGGGCAAACGAACAAATATTTGTTAAAAATAAAAAAAACCTCAAACATGTAACAATAGGGAATTGCGTGCTGTGGGATCTCATGCAGTGTTAAAAGTAATGCAGCCCCGGGGCCGGCGCTGTGGGGTAGCGGGTAAAGCCACCGCCTGCAGTGCCGGCATCCCATATGGGCACTGGTTCGAGTCCCGGCTGTTCCACTTCTGATCCAGCTCTCTGCTATGGCCTGGGAAAGCAGTAGAAGATGGCCCAAGTGCTATGGGTCCCTGTACCCATGTGGGAGAACCGGAAGAAGCTCCTGGCTTCTGATCAGTGTAGCTCTGGCTGTTGCAGCCAATTGGGAAGTGAACCAGTGGATGGAAGACCCCCCCCTCTCTCTCTGCCTCTCCTTCTCCCTTTGTAACTCTGACTCTCAAATACATAAGCCTTTAAAAAAAAATGTAGCCCAAGGGTAGGACCGCCACATTCCCACGCCCTGTCCTGGTTGAGAAAAGCAGGTGGCAGCGCCTACACACACTCAACCTGATTTCCATGGGTGAGAGAGAGGGAGGGAGGGAGGCAGGGAGCAAAGGGTGGGCGTGTGGAGCAGGGGCAAGGCCTGCGATCAGAATCCTGCATTTGCTGTAGTCACCTCTGCGGTGGGGATGGGCGTGGCCAGGGGATTTCACCTTCCAGGTAGTATCTGCCCCTCTACTTGACATTTTATAACTCATTTGTATGATTTCTGCAACCTGAGAACCCGGGAAAGTAAGCCATCTAAAAAACTGCCGTTTTGGCAAGAAGTGGCTTCCTCAGGGCGGCTCAGACCCCGCCGCGTGCCTTCAGCCCCCTCTGCAGGCTGGTGCCCCCTCCACCTATTTGGGGTATCTCCCCACATTAAGCAAGGTGGCGCTCAGCTCAGCCAGCAGACGTTACACAGAATCCCTGGAGGGCCCCGTGCCCCGCCTCTCTCCTCTCTCCCACCTGTGCTGCTCTTAGGAACCCAGAGTGCTGCTCCTGGCTCATTTCCAAGTGCAGGCCCTGGAGAATCTGAGCAGTGTGTATACTCCTCTTGCCGATGCAGCAGTGTGGCTGAGCACGGAGTGGAAGCAGGTTTTACCTGCCAGTGCTATAAACGTGACTAAGGCTCAGCGCACACACACACGCCAACAGGCATGCTCCTATGTGCACACTTGTAATACACAAAGTCTCGCATGCACACGGGCCACACCTGCGATCACGCATGCTTGTACTCCTCTCACAGACATGCACACATCCATGTACATGCATCCACACACACATGAAGTCGGTCACGCTATGGTTCTTGGGCAGGGCCCACAGCCCCAGGGCTGCCACTCATACCTCACCGTCCTCTTCTTGTGTTGGCAGGTGCCGGTCACTGTCCCAAGGGAGGGGCGGCTGCGTCCACTGTCCTCACGGGTGCTGTGTTGCACACCGCCCCCTCCAGGTGGGAAGACTTCTCGAATGTAGCAGCATGCAGCTGCAGGGGTGAGTACACCCTAGGTCCCAGGGTCTTGAATCGGGGCCAGACTGAACTCTTAGTCGGTGTACAGACAGGAAGTCAGGTTTATTGAGTATGTACAAGGTTCACTCCCACGACCCAGTGGAGTCTGCAGACATTCCACACACACTTAGGACATCTAAACCCCCGGGACCACCGGGGCACCATTCCTGTTAGCTATTCGATGCTAAGGACGAGGCCTCAGGCTGCAGTCTTCCCCTTCCCCAGGCAAGCGACTGCTCGGGCTCCAAGCAGCCCCAGCCCGTGCCTGGCTGAGAGCCTGCTCTCTATGTACAGCAGGAATGACAGATAACCACCCAGCGACCACCCTGATGACCACACCCCCAGCTGGCCGGCCGACTGCCTGTGCACCCTGGCGGCTGCTTACCACTCGATGTCCAGTGGCCCCCAGGTCCTTGGGGTCTGCTCAGGGTCATAGCGCACTGGCCACACCTGGCTGTTGACACTGCCTTTTCAGGGGAGGAAAACTGCATTTCCTCAAAACCTGAGAGCAGGCGGGGGACACGCTGATGGGCCCCTGTCTGCCCAGGTCCTACTGCGCAGGAGCGGCCAAGAGGCAGGGCTGGACCAGGGTTTCTGGCTTCCACCTGCTTTTGTCTCTCTGCCAGGGTCAACAACCCTTTCCTGGGCACTTGGCTTGGGTCATCTGCTCTCCATCAGCACTCCCACCCCCCCGCCCCCATCTCCAGTGGAGCCGCTGTGGCCCCAGGTGTCTTCCACACCCACTGATGCTGCCCAATCAACCCACGGCCCTAGACAGACTTGGCCAATGATTGGTCCCTGCACGCCCACTGCTGTTGCACCTGTCTATCCTCTATCCTGCCATACTTTTCCTGGATGTGGTCTTTCCCCCCCAAGGAGATACTGGCAGGGCAGGAGGCCTCCATCCTCGCCACTCCCTGCTCTGGCATGCGGGCGTCTACAGTGCTACAGAACAAAGGTTTTGCTGCTTCCATTTGCAGGGGGGGACAAGTAGGGACAAAAGTGCTCAGAACACAGAGGCCGGCGGCTGAGGTGTCTGCACTGGGCTTGTGCAGTCTTTGGGGTCTGCAGGGACAAGGACTTGACACAGGGAACGGGGACGGTGCCCACAGGCCCCCCTCCCACCCTGCACACCCCCTCATGTGGCTGCTGCAGCCATATCCCCCGGAACCACCTCTGCAAGCCTATGCAAATCCAAGGGAACCTAAGCTAGGCTGCTGCTTGCCCACCAGAGAGGAGCATTTGATGCAGTTTGATGTGTGGATAAAGTAATTCTCCATTTAAACAGAAACGCCCTTACTATGGTTTTCACCAAAAGGAGAACAGGCCTCCCATTTCCACCTGCTAGTGTCCCTGTGCCCCCAGGACCCCACCCCCGATGAGGATGTCTGACTGCAGCTGTGGCTCCTACAGGGTGGCAGCGGAGGCCAGTGAGGGGCCCCCCTCACCACCTGCAAGGCCACGAAGGTGCTGGACTTTACCCTGTAAGACCACTGCCCTCTGGCTGAGGGACCCCGCCGAAGGGTCAGTGCCCTCCCGCAAAGATCTCACTGTTACCGTCTAGTGGTCTTGGGGGTTTTCCTTGGGGAGGAGAACGGCCCCATGGGAATGCTGGGCTGGGGTGCTGTGGCGCAGAGGTAGGGAGGGGACTGTTAGGCAGGGCAGGACCCTGGGAGAGGCGGGGCTGCTCCTCTGCTGATTTTTCCTGGCCCACCTCGGGCACTAAGACCCCGTCCCCAGTTCAGGCCTTCAGTCCCACTGACCGGACGTGGTTTTTACAAGAGGCAACACACCAAGTCCAAACCCTCTTGTGTTGCTTTAGCAGCCGTGGGCCATGGCTCTGGGCCCCCTCCTAGCCCCTGTTCTCTTGACAACCGATCCATCTACAGGGCTGAACATCATCATGAACAAACTCATCTACATGCTGGAGTTTCACAATCATCCGCCAAGTCAATGACAAGGTGACCCCAGTTCCGCACACGGCAAGCAGCTGACAACCTGATGGGTGGGGCCATCGCGCCCGCGGAACAGGAGGAAGCGAGCACACGACGCGTGGTGGAAACTCCATGCAACACGGCAGGGCCTAGATGACCGAGGTCTCTGTCTGCAGGAAGGACTGGGCGCGGGAGCCTCGGTGGAACTGCAGGGCGCTCTCCGAGCCGTGCCGGGACATGGACGAGCCGTGGAGTCTGTAGTCCCGGCTCCTTGGCTGGGTCGGGCACAGGCCTCGCCACTTTCTTTTGAGCTCACTCTGCACCTGGGGGAGGTCAAGGTGTCAGCACACGGCCCAGATAATCACCCACCAGCTCTCCCCCTTCTGCCTGGGTATGTGTCCCAACCAGATGGGTGGAGACAGAGGCTGGCGCTGGGGAGGAGAGATGGTGGCGGCAGCCAGGACTGTGCTCCTACTACTGGGTGGGTGGTGAGAGACCACAGCCAGGGCTGCTCAGCTTGCAGCACCAGGGTCGGGCAAGGGGCTTGGAGATGGAGTGGGGTCAGCTCTGGCAAAGTGTTTCTCACTGATGGGTGGGGCGAGCTGTGGAGCAAAGTCAGGAAGGGGCAGAGGCTGCAGCCACGTGCCCGAGAGAGGCGGGCATGGAGCAGGTTTAGGGGGGTGGATTATGGGGGCTGGTGAGATGCACTGCATGGGGGCACAGAGACCCCCATGCTTTATCGGCAAAGACCCGACTCAGGCATCTCCCAACCTCCTGGGTTCAGAGCAGTAGGGGAAGTGTCCAAGCCCCCATCTCCACCTAGACTTCTTGGGACTCCCATGTCATGGGATCAAGGAGCCAGATGTGGCCCCCAAAGAGGGATCTACACAGGGCTGGGCATCCGGCATGCATGGCGTGGCGGGGGTCTAGGGCTTGAGGATGGACACTGGGAAGGACAGCAGGCCGCTGTGCCAGGCTGAGAAAAGCCGACAGCCTGGGCAGTGGGGCTGGCCCCCGGGGAGCCAGCCCCTTCTCTGGGCGGGGGACGTCTCTGAGCCCTCCGACAGACCCAGTTGTGCCCGGTTCCCCAGGCAAGGAGGGGGCGTACCTCGCTGTTCAGGAAGCAGTAGAGAACCGCCACGACCAGGCCCTACAACGAGAAAGGCCGATCAGTGCCGCCACCACCCACACCGCTGGGGACTGGCCGGCTCCGCCGCACGCCAGACGCACCTGGAAGGACCCGATGCACAGCTCGAACAGGATCTGGTACTTGGAGGAGATGCCGATGGGGAACACGGCAAACACCATGTAGTGCACGCCAAACAGCGGGATGAGCAGCAGCGTGGACTTGGCGAGTCTCCTGCACCGGGGAGGAAGAGAAGCCCCGCTGAGCGGGCAGCCGGCGCACGCCTGTGGACGGCTGCTGTCTGCTTTGCAAGTGGCCAAACTGCTGGACGTGGGGGCCAGGCTCTGAGGCTCCGCTCTCCCTGTGCTCAGCTCATTCTCCCTCTGGATTTACGGGCAGGAGATGCAGGGCCCCGGGAGGGCATCTGGCAGGACCCACCAAGGGCAGAACAGGACCTATTCCCGATGCAGCTAAAAGCGGTGTGCTCACAGCACAGGGCAGTTCTCATCAGCACCACTGCAGAGGGGATCCTGAAAGAGAGGGTGGGCCTGGCAGGTGCCACCCAGAACCTCCCTTGTCGGCTGGGACACTCTGAGTTCTGCACGGTCAGGTGCATGGGGCTGGAGGCCACGTGTTGTCCACTCCACTCCAGAGTTATCACTGCCCCTCGTCAAAGTGGATTTTCTGCTCATTATATTCAATGTTGGAAATGAAACCACCACACTCGATTCTCCCACCCCTACAGCCCCAGTGTTGGCCTCTGTTCCCTATGCCCCAACCAGGCAAACACATGTCAGTTTATCTAAACTGGCGCTTCTCAAATGCCAACCATATCCGAATCCCATGGAGGCCTTGTTAAAAATGCAGGTTTCCCTGGGGCTGGCGTTGTGGCACGGTGGGTTAGCCCACCGCCTGCAACACAGGCATCCCATACGGTGCTGGTTGAGTCCCCGCTGCTCCATTTCCAATCCTGCTCCCTGCTAACGTACCTGGGAAAGTAGCAGGAGATGGCCCAGGTCCTCGGACCCCTGCATCCACGTGGGAGACCCGGAAGAAGCTCCTGGCTCCTGGCTTTGGCCACCTAGCCCAGGCTGTTGTGACCATTTGGGGAGTGAACCAGTGGATGGAAGATCTCTCTCTCTCAAATAAATAAATAAATAAATATTTAAAACAATGCAGACTCCCAGCCCCACCACCGAGTTGCTGGTTCAGACGTGGGGGCTCTGGCCCGAGAGTGCATTTCTATCCAGCTATGAGGCACGCGGCAGCCACCTGGGGGCTTCCTCAGGTCCGGCCCTCGCTCCTCCAGTTACATCAGGGGAACCAAGGTGGGCTGGGCATCAGGAGCCGGGTTACCTGCGGCTCCAGCCCTGGTACTCAGGTGCTCCCTGAGCCTCTGAATAAATATCCTACTATCAATAAACACCTCTGAGTCACCCGGGCTGGCTACTGTGGGAAAACCGGGAGCTGAAGGGAACCGAACAGAGAGGCCCTGGCCTCCCGCTGTCTCTCACTGGTCACCTCCCCAGCACGCAGGACAGCCCCCAATTTCCTTGAAGCTCTTTCTGAGCTAACTTCCTCCAATCTAGCACTCACAGCCTGGGAGGGTAAGTTCTAGAAGTGTGTGTGTTTCTCTTAACCCACCCCTCCCAGGAGAACACGCCATCTCCTGTGGACTTCACAGTAAATAGGATCTTCCCCACGTGGGGGGATGTGCATAAACCCCAGAAGTGCAGCCCCTTCCAGACAGGAGTGGCCGAGCCACAAGCACGCAAGTCATGGCCACTGCCCTGCTACCAGCATGCACGTGGACTCCCAGCGACCCCTGGGCATGCTAACGGCTCAGCAGGCTTAGCCGGGGCACAAAGCTGGGCTCCTTGGGAGCTGTGCCTTTAAAAAAATTTTTTTGCGGGGGTAAAGATTTATTAGAGGCAGAGGGAGAGAGAGAAAGATATACTCCATCTACCGGTTCACTCCCAAACTGGCTGCAATGACCAAGGTTGTGCCAGGCAGAAGCCAGGAGCCAGGAACTCCTGCCAGGTCTCCCACATGGGTGCAGGGGCCCAAGGACTTGGACTACCACCATCTGCTTCCCCAGGCACATCAGCAGGGAGCTGGATCAGAAGCGGAACAGCCAGGACTTGAACTGGCGCTCGTATGGGATGGCAGCATCGCAGGCAGCTTCTCAACCCACTGTGCCACAATGCCGGCCGGGGGAGCAGATGTTACAGAGGACCTACTCACGTTCCCATCACTAGCGTGCCCCAAGTTTGCTATTGCACAGTCTCTAGAGAAGAGGCTTGGGCGAGGCTGTGGCCCTTGGCCCCGGTCCAGGCAGGCTTGGCTGGACAGAGAGCAGACAGAAAGGACAGCGCAGGGCCCTCTGCCCTTTCTGCCGTCTTGGAAAAGAACCGATTTCATTATCCCCACTTAATTTTGTTTCCAAACTAAAAGCATCCATCTCGGAGATCTGCTTAACTCACATTCTCACAGAGCCCAAAGCAAAGGTCAGCACAGTAGCTAAACACGATTTGCAGAAAATCAAAATTCAATTTCAAGGGCGGCCAAGAATGCTCTTATCCTTGTTTTTCCCGCAGCTGCAGGCCCAGCGCCCAGGCCTGGCCCGGCCCACACCTTACCGCTCACGGTGGACTTGGAATCCTGTCTCCTTGGGCGGCTGTGCAATTAGAAACACTCCTTGGCCTCCACGTACCGCACGGCACAGCCGTATTTATCTGCTCACCAAAAGCCTCCACAGTGCTTCCGGTGCCAGATGCTAAGTGCCTCTCAAACCCTCACTCAGTGAACCCTCATACACTTAGTGCCAGACACAATGGTTGTTCCCATCTTACAGATGAAGAAACTGAGGCACACAGACCCCCCTCCTGCCCCTGGCTGCTACGTGAACTCTGCACTAGGGCCCCTTGCCGGATGCACCGCTGTGTGTTCTGGAGGAGGGGAGGAGGAAGCGCTGAGCCAGGCCCGGGTGACCCGTCCAGGTGACGACGCTCGGCTTGGTTGCTATTCCAGCCTGGTCTGTGTGAGCCCGAGATGCCTCGGCTGGGCCACCACTGCCCTGGGGAAGTAGCTTTAGGCTGCACCTGAGTTGTGGACTGGATGGAACTTTCTGGAACCTCTTTCTTTCTAGATGCCTCAGAGCGTCACTGACTGTGGTTGTGGGGGTTACTTATCCCAGGCTCTCTTCCTTCACCCACTGGAGAGGATGACGACTTTTCCCACACCGTCACCGAGGCCACAGACACCGACTGACTTATTCCCAAGAGCAGGGCCTGGTGGACACACGGCCAAGGGACCGTGGGATCTGCTAGGGAGATGACAGCACACACACAAAACAAGGTGTGGCCAAGGAGAGAACACCGACCCCACCACAAGAAAGTGGCCAGCCGTTAAACAAGCATGTCCACCAAACAGGATGTCCTTGTGGCTTCTAAGATAAAAGAACAGGTGCACCCTACGCATCAGCACGATGCAAATGCTGCCACGTGACCTTGGATAAAAGGAGAGCCCTGGATACCAGCCGAGGGCCACGCCTGGGACCACTCAGACCCGGGCCCTGGACCCCTGTGCCCATCTCTCTAGATCGCAAGCCTTCAAGGACCTTCCTGGCCAGTCAGTACCGGCTTCTTTTTGATTCCCACACACCTCCCCTCCCCAGGGCTGCTGTCCACTCCGGGCAGTGGGGGGCAGCAAGAGACGAACACATACTCACTTATACTGCGACTGGTCATTGCCGCCCACGTCAGGAGACGTCAGCTTCTGCAGCAAAATCCTTATGATACTAACAAAAAGGACAAAATTGACCTGCACGAGGGAGGTGAGATTTTAGTGTGTGGCTTCCCACGGCAGGGCAGCGGGCCCACGGTCCTCTGCTTGGCTCGCTGCCACCTGCCGCGAGCAGGGCTCCCACACGGCCCTTCCCAAGGGCTGGGCACCCAGCACCTGCTCCGCCCGCCACACTGGAGCTGGACAAGCCACCACTGCGGGCCTCACGAGGCAGCACAGTTCAGAAAGTCAACGAACAAATGCAAATCCCCTTTGGCCCTAAAATGCAGCTGCTCTCGATTCGCCACCCAGCCCCCTCTTCCTCCCTTCTGGGGTGCTCTCTGCCCAAGGGTGCAACTCAATAGGCTACTTCATGTTTCCATACAGACGTTACTTACTATAATAGAAATTAAAATTGGTATTCGTATAACCCACCAGGGAACACTGTGGTCGTTGGTATCCCAGCAACTGTGGAAGAAAAGGAAAATTGTGTCACCGCTGACTTCATCCGCAAATCAAGCGCGCAGGGGCCTGTGTGCACCTGTGGGTTTGCTGCTCACACAGGGCCTGCAGAACAGAACCCTGCCAAGCAGCAGCCACCGCTCCCACTCGTGTCGTCTGACCCCCCGAGCTGCTCTAAGACACACTGTCACACTGCACGTAGGAATCCTGATGCCACCTGTCCCACACTCAACTCTCCTCCGTGGGCCAGTCTGTCACAGAAAGCCTAGCCACTCTGTGGGTTGCTTATTCATGAAAGAGAGAGTGAGAGAGATCGGGAGAGAGCTTCTATGTGCTGGCTCACTTCTCAAATGCCAACAGCCAGGGCCGGGCTAGGTTGAAGCCAGGAGCCCAGCATGCCATCCAGGTTTCACACTTGGGCGGCAGGGACCCAACTACTTGAGACATCACCTGCTGCCTCCCAGTGTGTGCATGGGCAGGAAGCTGGATTTGAACCCAGGCCCTCTGCCATGCGGTGCAGGCTTCCCAAGGGTCTCATAACTACTGCAGCATATGCTGGCCGCTCTGTGTGTCCTAACTCACAAGGGGACAAAAACCCATGCTCATGCCTGCTCCAAATAACATCACAGAGTTTTGTCACCAGAAAATCAGTTTCCCCTCATTTTCCAAGTGGACTGACTGTAGCCATATCTGAGAGGAAGGTTCCAGAACTGTCTTTGAAATAACGGAGATTGGCACGGTCAGGAATGTCCCACCCAGCAAGGTTTTCGGTTGTGACTTTCAGCGTAGGCACTGTCCCCGCAGGAAGCCTCAGCATTGGCTCCTGCAGCCACTGCTCTGGGCAGGGTCTACTTCCTCAGGCCCTGGGTCCTGTTTGGCAACAGGATGCAGCCAGGAGGTCCCTTCTAGGGTGTGGAGCCAAGTCCCGCTCCCTGTGGACACACAGCGGGGGGCTCTGGGCCCTGCGCCCCGCTGCCCACTTCACCCGATCGCCAACACTTGCTCTGGGGAACGCCACTTGCGTTTTGCTCGATTTCTTTTTGTGCATTAGCACACCGTCTGAGAGGCTGACCCCCTGTCTGTCCCTGCCTGGTTTAGACCAGTGTTACTGGGCTGAAGAACTGACAGCTCTCATAGGCCTTCCTTCAAGTCCTCCAACCCAAACGACCCCCCCACCACCACCATGGACCTCACTCTCACGTACACTTCCCATGCACACACGCTCACTCCTGTGCCTCCCAGGGCCGGCTGCAGAAGCTTCCTGGCCCTCTACCCAGGTAGTGCACCTCTCTCCCGGTGCCAGATGCATAACCACGGTGCGCTACGTCCTCTGCCAGCACTTACCCTGTGTCTTCTAAAGACAGCCTGGCCACGGTCCATGCGCCTATGCAGACGGTGGGGACTCCTGCAGAGAGACGCCTGGTTACACCACCCTGGCGTCTCTTACCACGAGCAGCAGCTCAGACCCCAGTGTGTGCCTCGAGAACCAGAAACGGCCAGGGTGAGTTTCCTGAGCCACTCTGGCTCCAAGTTCTCACCCCCAGAGCTGAGTGCAAGCCCATGTCTTACTCAGCCGTGCTTGAAAGCCGAGCATCTGTACAGGACGGGTTGTTACTGCAGACCCTGCAGGTGTGTGTGAAAGGGGAGGAGGCGACGGCTGATTCTGCCACAGCCTCAGGAGTTCACTGCCCTTTGCTGCTTCCCGGGACAGGGCTGTGCCAAGCTGGCGCCCATTCCCGGCTCTGTGCAATATGAGGACAGCACCTGCCCCGCCCCCCTCTGGCCCCTTCTTATCTCTGCTTTTCCCACCTCTGACATTAGCTGGGCCGGGAACAGGACAAACTGTCGGCTACTTGTTAGTGGCTCAGATTCAATTTGGGATAAAAGGGATGGGAATGGGTGAGGAAAGCAGTTGAAACGAGGTTCTTAGTTACCAGAAATATTAATGAGTTAATTATATATATTAATATATGTACATAATAAATATTAATATAATTATATTCCATCCACTTACAGATATTAATATATTGGTATTAATGATGAGAAGCACTAACATGTTTCTCTGTGCAGCCCTCCAGGTAGCCTGGAGACCATGTCCATTCGAACGACACTGAAGGGCTCCCTATGTGGGCAACCACCGAGCACTGCCCCTGTGGGACAGGAGCCAGGGACCTGGAGGGTCTGTGTGCTGGCCGTGGGCGGCAGGGGCACTGCAGGCTGGGAGCCCAGGGGTCCTCACCCCATCCGATCAGCAGATAGGCCAGGAAGCATCTGTTGGGGGAGAATATGGCCACCAGGAGGGTGTGCAGGTACAGCCCCTCCACCAGGAGCCAGTAGAAGTTCGCCATGATGCAGTACTGGAAGAAGACCAGGCTCAGCTTGCAGCCAACCTGCAACACAGAGGGTGAGCGTGGGGCGGCCGTCCCATGGGATACAAACAGCCCATGGCTGCACAGCTGCGCGGGGCATACAATGGCGCTGTGTGTTTGCACAAGGAATAATGGACAGACCAGGGTGCCTTCCCACGAGAGAGATGACAAATCCAGCAGCGAGAGCATCCACTGGGAACGTGGGTTATGTGAGAGTGAGGCCCACTGTATCCAAAAACACCAGGGGACCTTACACAGAGCCCCTGAACCCCCTAGAGGATAAACACGGGGCAAAGAGGTGGACGGATGCAAGTCTCCCTGTCGCTCCCTGTCTTCGTGGAGGAACGACACAGGACCCTGCGCTGTTCTTTCGTCTGCTCGGCCCTTCCCGGGTTTGCAGCTGGTTCTTCCCGGGTTGGCTACCGACCCTTCCACCTCCGTGGAAGGGCGGTTCCCCCTGCCACATTCCCCACTTCCGCGGGGGAGTGGCACACCGCCGGCCGGCTCTCTCGGGGGCTGCACAGGTGTTCCTTCAGATAGATGTTCCCCTTAGATGTTCCTGGTGCATGTTGTCTCTCTCCTCCTTTATAGTCCTCTTCCGCCAATCCCAACTCTGCTACCCACACGCCGAGTACGCTGCTCTCCTCCAATCAGGAGCAGGTCCTGCTGTTTATTGGTTGAACTGGAGGCAGCTGTGTAGAAGCTGTTTCTCCCTTCTCAGCGCCATATTGTGGGAGAGCAGATGCATAGAATAAGTCTTAATTCCAGTAACTTAGTCTAGTCCGAGTTGCTCCCCACATCTCCCTGTGAAGCGTGGCTGCTAACTGTGGGTGCGCTCCTGAGCTTGGGGTTCTGCACGCTCCTGGGGCCCTGCTCCCTTCATCCCTCCCAAGGCTCCACCTTTTGCCCTTTATCACCGGCTCCTCCAACCCTCCCTTCTCTGTTCCTCCTCTGCTATCCACTCAAGGCCCTCTCCAGCCCAGGACGCAGCCCAGGACGCAGTGCTGGGGACGTCTGTACCAGGACGCCTGGCTCAGGGCGGCTGGGGCTCTGCCTGCTGCACCTGCAGCTCCGGGGCCTTGGTCTCTGCATCTGAACAGAGGTTGAGAGCAGGAAAAGGAGGGAGGCACAGTGGCAGCCGCAGGGGAGAAAAGTCGGGGCGGGGGGAGAGATTAACGGACCAGACCTAGAGTCCTGTGGGACTTCCCTTCACACTTGGTGACAACCTTGTGAGTCCCCCAGTTGGAGGAGAGTGGCTTCAATTAAAATGAAAACAAGAGAAGCCTGGCAAATCAACTATTTTCTCTGGTGGGAGTTTCCAAAGGATCTTCCCTGGGCAAAATGACAGATTATTCACAAACACATTATTTTAATGTCTCAAACTCACACAATTAAACATACCCGGCATTTCGACCTCATGAGCAAACACAAAAGGGCTGCATTTAATCGTTAGGTGTATACAATGTGCCCTGAAAAGGGGGAATTCTTTGATTTCCACTCTTTTTGTTTCTATATTGTATGCGGTTACATATCAGCACATCAATACAGATGTGAACATATGAGTACCTGGAAATGCTCTCTTTGTTTATATGAGATTGACACACTTGTATAGATAGAGGTGGCCATGCTTTTTATATACACATACGGGTCGCACGCATAATAAAGCTGAATATACTTAATATGCAGATTTCAAATTTGCTTGCAACAAAAGAAACAACGTTTAATTTTACTTTCCATGAACCCCTGGGAAGCATCTGAGTGGATATTCTTCGACTCACGGGTATGGGATGCAAACACGTGTGGGAATCTCATGGCACAGCCCTGGGAGTTGGCCTCTAGGGCTGTAAGGAGCGTGCTCCTAACAGCACGCTGAATCCTCTGCTGGCCTCCGTAGCACGCCCCGCTCCCTCCAGCTTGTTCTAGTTTGCCTGCCTGTCTTAAGAGATCAGAGCCTCTTCAGTGGGAAGACGCACACAACCGGGCAGCTATGCAAACAGGAAAACTAACGTCAGACGTGTGACTTCTGAGCGGCACCGTGGGAGGAACCGGGTGTTGAACGCTGCGGGAGGTGGCATCCTGGGACTGGCTCCCACCCTGCAGGTTTCTTACCTGGACGCTTCCATCCTCAAACATACGAGAGTAAACTACAGACTACTGAAGACACACAGGGACAAGCTCACAAATAAAACTCCTAACCAAGACAGGGACTGTGATGGGAGAAGCGTAGAAGGCACTTTCGATGATAGAAACATTGGAAACTTGTTATGTGGCAAAATACCCCAAAAATGACGCAAATGGAATTGTATCTACAGGAGAAAATAGAATTCATTTCTATAACGTATAGGGTCACACATGGGAGTAAGACAAAGAAGTACAGTTATTTTTTTTAAAAGATTTATTTATTTGAAAGTCAGAGTTACACACAGAGAGAGAAGGAGAGGCAGAGGCAGAGGCAGAGGCAGAGAGAGAGAGAGAGAGAGAGAGAGGTGTCTTCCATCTGCTGGTTCTTTCCCCAGTTGGTTACAATGGCCAAGTTGTGCTGATCTGAGGCCAGGGGCCAGGAGCTTCTTCTGGGTCTCCCACGCAGGTGCAGGGGCCCAAGTCCTTGGGCCATCCTCCACTGCTTTCCTAGGTCATGGCAGAGAGCTGGATCAGAAATGGAGCAGCTGGGACTCGAACTGGCGCCCATATGAGATGCCAGCACTACAGGCAGCACCTTTACCTGCTACGCCACAGAGCTGGCCCTAGGAGTATAGTTATCTTTTTAAATGGCAGAAAGGGGGCTGGCGCTGTGGCACAGTGGGTTAAAGCCCCAACCTGCAGTGCTGGCATCCCATATGGGCCCTGGTTCTAGTCCCGGCTGCTCCACTTCCGATCCAGCTCTCTGCAATGGCCTGGGAAAGCAGTAAAAGTTGGCCCAAGTCCTTGGGCATCTGTACCCACGTGGGAGACCCGGAAGAAGCTCCTGGCTTTGGTCGGGTGCAACCCCAGCCATTGTTGGCCATCTGGGAAGTGAACCAGCAGATGGAAGATCTGTCTGTCTCTCTGTAACTCTGATTTTCAAATAAATAAATCTTTTTTTAAAAGAACCCCAGTATGTAAAGACACACATCCAGCGCTGTCTGTAGAGGAAGTAAAGTGTCTAAGACTGAGAGTCTGCTCACGCCTGGACGATGTGGTTAAACGCCTTGTACTTCACCCACCAGATGGGCACTGTGCCACTGCTGGGATGGACAAACCAGCAGACTTGCAGTGTTTCTAGGATGACCCGTTGAGTGGGGGAGAAAGATGCAGGAAAAGCATACTTAATACAATGCCATTTTCTTGCTAAAACCCCTTGCTAAAAGGGGACACAATACTGTCTCTTCTTTTATTCACTGATAAGCAAACCCAGGACAGGAGGTTTGGGGGGAACAATTAGCTCTATAGCAACTTCATCTTCTGCAGCAGCCACGTTCCACAGGGTCAACAGTGTCGTGGGGGGAGGGGGCGGGCCAGGGGCACCATGGGGTCCTCCAGGGCCTGCTGCCCAGACAGGCTGGTGTTAGGACAGCAGGTCAGGAGACTCACCAGGACCAGGCGCTATCAGCAGCAGATCCCTAATCAGAGCTGTGGCCTTACGTGGGGGCCTGTGAGTGAGTGTTGTTTGTGGATATGTACGCACACATGTGTTTTTCTGCAAGTGTTCCCTCTGGTGGGCATGTGTTTGCGAGTGAACACATCTATGTTCACACGTATATGTATTGCGCCGGTGGGTGCATGGATATGTGTGCCCACGTGCCTGTGTGTTTTGCATGCACATGTGAGCTTGTGAGCAGGCGATCCCTCGCTGTGTTCTGTGCACGTCCCTGCCCCTGCTCCCTCTGCCACTCTGGGCCCTCTGTGGTGTGGTCGCTAGGATGCCGACTGGGAGGGCGCCCAGCCCAGCCTGCAGCTGGAATCTTTCGCTCTGATGTTCTTTCCAACGAGCTGTGCCAGGTCGGGGTTCTGCCTGGCTAGGTGCAGCCCTAGGACTCACAGCAAGGCCCAGGGCTGCCATGCCCATCCACTCCACCACCAGTGGGCAGGATCAGACAGAGAGAGGCCGAGGATGGCCATCTGAGTGTCCCTGAAAAGCCCGCGTGGAATCTTCTCTGGCCAACAGGGACAATAATCTTTGTGTTTGCTCCACTCCACACTGGGCACCCAGGAACCCAAGGAAACCAGAGTTCCCTGCAGGCCAGACACAAGGAGAGACTGCACCAGCCCCGGGGCCCAGGGGGACCTTTTTCATAGTCTTGGCTTCTCCCCGTGTCTCGAGACACCCACTGAGGGGGAGAAGCCAGCCCAGGAGTTCTGCTTGGGAGAGCAATGTTGGTTTGGTGAAACCCAGCTGGGTGCAAAAATGTCTGAAAAATACAACCGGAAGGTCCCTATCTTGCGTCTCAGTTAGTTAGCTGAACTCTGTTCAGTCCAAGCAGCTGTGCAAGGGATGAATCCATCTGCTTGGAATGTGAGAGTCGAGTCCACTTCCTGACTCTCTCGGTAGCTGGGATCTCGGATCAGGACTGGACTTCCAGAAGCCCACGTGCCGGAGTGCTAACCACTCGTAGAGAAAAAACTCAGGACAATGGCTTGGGAAGTGTGAGACAGCCTCTACGACATTAAACTAATACTTAAGGATGAAGTCCCTTTGCATCCCAGAGTTGGACCAAGCGCATTCACACACTTGTGACTGGGCCCCCAGCTGGGTGCTGCGTGGAGTTTACACACGACCCAGACTGACTTCCCTTAGCAACCTGGAGGGACACGTGCATGTGCTCAGAATCTGGGGGATGTAGCCAGAAAACAGCAGCGCTGTTGCAGGCTCATCCACGTCGGAAGTTTTCAACTGGGAGCTGCTGCTACTGGGTGCTGGGCTCAGGGCTCAGGGCTCGGACCCCGCCCACCCTCTCTGCCTCTGCGAGATCCTGCCCACCTGGGCCCACTCTTTCTGCACATCATCATGGGAGGCCCCAGCCTGGGAGGACCGCCTTACCCAGGAGGACGGCTGGTCGGGGCAGTGCAGCGTGCCGGAGCTGGAGTACAGGATGTCGTCTTTGACCAGCACCGACACAGCTCTCAGCATGAAGGAGAGGAACAGGTTCAGGTGGATGTAGTTCCTGGTGCAGTGCAGCTTCCTGTGGGGGCAGGGAGAGACACAGTCCACCACACTGTTGACTGCTGACAACCTTCATCTTAAGGTTTTCCTCTTTTTTAGGGAAGTTATTCAATTATCTAGCTACCCCTCTGTCGTCGTGTATCTGTTCTTTCCGGTTCTGCTTTATGATAAAGATTGTTCAGCATAAGCCTTCCCCCTTGTTTCGGGCTGTTTCCTACGCTGGGATCCTAGGAGCAATTTCAGGACACAAGTTTAAAGCCAAGCTGTGCGTGAGCCTGCCTGGCAGGTGTGCAGCCTTGGCCGCTCCCGAGCTGCCAGCGGGGGGCTGCTCCTTTGCCCCTAGCGTCCCCGACGTGGCTCTGCGGTCATCAGCAACCTCCCTCCTCTCCTGCCTCGTCTCTGTCTACCTCGTGCTCGGATTCTTCCACCCAAGACAGAGGGCAGCACCAGCCACCGTCACATCGGTGAACCGATGCCTGGGCTCGAAGGCCTTGCCTGCAGCTGTCATGTGACTTCCTCCGTCAGGTGGAGGGGCTGCCTTCCATGAAAACTGATGTTCTCCTGGTCACACTCCCGCCACGCAAGGTGAGCCCCACGCCTTCCCTCCCCCGGGAATCCCACCCCTGCTACACTGGGTCTCCCTGTCTCACGCACACAGCACAGCCACCAAGAATGCTCGGCACAACCAAACACCAGGTGGGTTCCCTCCCACCACAGCTGTGCCCCCTCTTTTTGTCACGTGGGCTGAAGCCTGCCCTCTGACCCACTCTTGACCCTTGACCTGTGCTGTCCATGTCTGCACATCACGAATGAGAGTGAAATGTGGCTAGTCTTGGGACTGCACTCACATTTCAATTTAAGTTTACAAAGTGGAAGTAGGGTGAACTATTTTGCCATTATACATAACTTCCTTGTCTTGGTGATGCTACATTTTACTTCAAATGTAGCATTCTGTGTCTTCTAATATTTCACTCACTGGCCTAGTTGACATCAGGTTAATGATTTTTTTTTTCTGATTCATGAATGGAACATTGTAATATATGAGTATTTTCTAGAGACAGCATGAAGTTTTAGTAACAACTGTGTAAGTCGCAGTCAGCTATTAAGTGGACACACTTATGTTAATTGTAACTATTCTCCTGGTTTGATTATAATTATTTTTCTGGTTTAAAGCAAAAGCAAATTTTAGAATTTCAAATGAAGAAATATTATTATATAGAATCAAATGAAGGTGAGCAAATAGCACCACGACCAGAGACACACAGACCCCGAGAGGCGGGAAGAGGCTTTTCAAGAGGCCTCATGGTGACGGTGGCTGCAATCCGCCATGGCAGAGACAAATGGAAAAGCTCTTCATTGTGTGCGGAAGACGTCTGCGACAAAGTGGATGGGCCGAAGGGATGATTTAGCGAATAGATGTTGGATTTGATAAGGAGCTTCCCATCTACTGTGAACAAATTTAAAAACTGACAAAATTAATCATCTGAAATCAATTAAAACTCCATCAAAGGTGGTCAGTGAACACAATGGAGCAGGTGCCCCCAGAACCTTCTAACACACACCCAAAACACTTGACAAAAACTGCTCCAATCAATGTTATTGCAACTCTGGGAGAGAATCAATGGTATATATAGTGGCTTATACTTTATACTTATACTCTTATATCCTGGCTTCGGATTGGCCCAGCTCTGGCCATAGCAGCCATTTGGGGAATGAGCCAGTGGATGGAAGTTCTCTCTCTCTCTCTCTCTGTAACTCTGCCTCTCAAATAAATACATAAAATTATTTTAAAGATTTTTTATTTATTTTATTTGACAGGTAGAGTTAGACAGTGAGAGAGAGAGAGAGAGAGAGAGAAAGGTCTTCCTTCCGTTGGTTCACCTCCCAAATGGTTGCTACAACTGGCGTGCTGCGCCGATCCGAAGCCAGGAGCCAGGTGCCTCCTCCTGGTCTCCCATGCAGGTGCAGGGTCCAAGCACTTGGGCCATCCTCCACTGCCTTCCAGGGCCACAGCAGAGAGCTGGACTGGAAGAGGAGCAGCCGGGACTAGAACCTGGTGCCCATATGGGATGCTGGCACCGCAGGCAGAGGATTAACCAAGTGAGCCATGGCGCGGGGCCCAGTACATAAAATCTTCAAAGATAGTTTAGAAAAGTCATTAAATAAACAACTGTAACCCACAGCAAGGGACAATAACAAATCTTTGAGAGGAAGAGAATTTGATTTCCAGAGTTATGACAACATAATATCAAAAATGCACAGTTTCATCAAAAAGTATGAATCATGAAAAGAAACAGGAAAGTATAGAGGAATTACAGGAAGTGGGTTGATTAGGAAAAGAATAAGTTAATTGTCCTAAGTATATTCAAAGGAAACCATGGAAAAAATAAGTAAAACGAATCACGAGACCGATGTCTCAACAAAGACTATCAACAAAGGTGCAGAGATCAGAGGAAGTAACCAAGCAGAAAGTTCAGCATTGCGATGTGTAACAACTGAAGTGGAAAACACACTAGAGAAGATCACAGTGGACTTGAGCAGGCAAAGGAACCAGTGACCTGTGGACGGGTCAAGTGAAATGATTCGATCTGAGAAGCAGAAAGAACAAGAATAAAGCAACTTGTGGCATACCACAAACACACCAGTGTATGGATAATGGGAGTCCCGGGAAGCTAATCCCAAATGTCATGAAATTACAAAGGATCTCAATTAGCCAGTCTCCAACAGAGGAGAGTTGAAGGAGTCATTCTCTTCATTTCAAAACCTACTACAGACTACTGTAATGTACGGCAGAGAGACCCACAGAGCATAAATGAGGGTCCAGAAGTGACCCGCACATCCATGGCCGACTGATCTCTGACAAGTGTGGCAAGAACTCGACAGGGACAGAACAGTAATTTCATTTTTTAATTTTAAAATTTTTTTTATTTATTTTTATTTTTATTTTTTGACAGGCAGAGTGGACAGTGAGAGAGAGAGACAGAGAGAAAGGTCTTCCTTTGCCGTTGGTTCACCCTCCAATAGCCGCCGCGGCCAGTGCGCTGCAGCCGGCGCACCGCGCTGATCCGATGGCAGGAGCCAGGTGCTTTTCCTGGTCTCCCATGGGGTGCAGGGCCCAAGCACCTGGGCCATCCTCCACTGCACTCCCTGGCCACAGCAGAGAGCTGGCCTGGAAGAGGGGCAACGGGACAGAATCTGGCGCCCCGACCGGGACCAGAACCCAGTGTAATTTCAACAAATTGTGCCAGGACAGTCACAGGGGGACATCATAGCCTACATAAAAATTAACTCAAAATCAAAGGCCTAAATATAAGAATTAAAATGGTAAAACTTTTATGAAAAAGCCTAGGGATTTGGCAATGGTTTCCCAAAAGCGCAAGCAACAAAAGCAAAAAATAGATGAAATGGACTTAATAAAGATTAGAAAGTTTTATGTATCAAAGGACATTATCAAAGCAGTTCAAAGAGAACTAAGAACAGGAGAAATATTTTCACATGGAATACAGGTGGTCCTCAACTTAGCAGTTTGCACTAGGATTCTTCCATTTTTTTTTTTTTATGGTACCTGCAACAAGCCACACATATTCAGGAGAAACTATACCTCAAATTTTGAATTTTTATTTTTTCTTGCTACATTCGCTATTCTCTCATGATACTGAGGAGCATCTATATCTGATGAGGGTTAATACACAGAATTTATAAAGAATTCTTAAAACTCAGCAACAAAGGCCCAAACAGCCTCATTAGAAACTGACAACGATCTGACCGTAGATTTCGGCAGAGAAGATATACAAACCAACAAGCGCATGCAACCACAACAGGATATCACATCACACTCCCCAGGAAGGCACCGGTAGTAATAATAATAATTACAAAAAGAAAACAGAAAATATCCAGTGTTGCAGAGGATGTAGCAGAATTGGGACCCTCTTCCAGCGCTGGTGAAGTGGTGTGGCCACCGTGAGAGCAGGCTGGTGGTTTCTCTGATGTCCCGGGAGAGCACCCCCAGGCATAAGCCCCAGAGCTGGAACCAGGAATTCAAGGAAGACTTGTTCACAGTAGCTCTACTCGCAACAGGAAAAGGCGGAACAACATCAGTGCCCAGCAGACGGATGGATAACCAAAAGGTGGCGTACTAATGTATTTAAATAGCAGTAAACCATGAAGACGCAAAGGGACGGACTGGCTACAGCGTGCATGGATTCATTCTTTCTCTCTTTCTCTCTTTCTCTCTTTCTCTCTTTCTTTCTCTCTCTCTCTCTCTCTCTTTCTTTCTTTCTTTCTTTCTGTATTCATTTGACAGGTAGAGTTACAGACAGTGAGAGAGACAGAGAGAAAGGTCTTCCTTCCATTGGTTCACCCCCTCAATGGCTGCCACAACCGGTGCACTGCGCCGATCTGAAGCCAGGAGCCAGGTGCTTCTCTTGGTCTCCCATGCGGGTGCAGGGCCCAAGCACTTGGGCCATCCTCCACTGCACTCCTGGGCCACAGCAGAGAGCTGGACTGGAAGAGGGGCAACCGGGACAGAATCCGGCGCCCCGACCAGGACTAGAACCCGGTGTGCCGGTGCCGCAGGCAGAGGATTAGCCTAGTGAGCCGTGGCGCCGGCCTTGCATGGATTCTTGAAAGCATTATGCTGAGTGGAGGAAGTCAGGCACAAAGGCTGCATACATTACAGGATCCTACTTCTATCTCGCAGGTGGACCCCAGAGTCGGAAGGCAGCTCAGTGGTTCCTGGCTCTGGGAGGAACACGCACAGGCGGCTGGATGTGCTGGGGTTTCTGTCTGGGATGGTAACTCTGGATCTACAGAGTGGTAACAACTGGACAACTGTACACTTTCAGATGGGTAAATAGATTTTACAGCACATGCACCTTACACCATTTAAAAAAATTCCAACAAAGAATTTTAAACAATTTTAGCTAGCTGTAAATCAATTTGGATTCCCCCCCACACAACTAATTTTTATTTAGCAACACAGTGAAAGAAACTCTTATTTATGAAAATGTTGCAGAAAAATATAAAGAGCAGACTAAAAATATTTTACAAAAAAGTGAAAATTTTTCAATTAAGCCAAATTATTGGCCATAAAATGCCAGCCCTTTCTAACATAATAAAAAAATCAATTAATTTAAAACTTGAAAAGTAGCAAGTAATTCTCTTTAGTTTCAGATGATCTGTGTGGTTAAGATAAAGTCACTGGACAATGAATACTTTGAACACATTTCATTTCAGAGGACTTCTAAATTTTTAAAGCAAATTTCACCTGGTGGCCTAGAAATTTGAAATTTTAGTATAAAGTAAATTTTCAGTTATCATCTGTCACAGATAATTTCAGCTGCATATGAAAAAGAAAAGTTTCTAGCACAACAGATACTGTTCCAGCTATGTGGGTCAAAAATCTGAATTTATTGAAATTCATTTCGCACTTAAAACACAGGAATGCATTTCCTTTGTTACTCGTTTCCATTGCGTGATGCTTTTGAAAATATGTGTGCTTGGTTTTCTGGAGCATACTCTATAAAAACCACCAGGAATGTGATAAAATCTTTCAGTACATATGTGAAATGCTATGAATCTGAGAGTTTGTGGAACAGCTAAATCAACAGCACACAATGAACTTAATTATCTCGTGTGCTTTGCCAACACTGTGGGTTGAGCCGCGGAAGAATTTTATAAGTTTCACTCTATGGTACTTTCCAAATATTCAATAATAAAAAACAATGCAAGAGTAATTATGTTTTCTCATTGCAATCTCATTCAATTTGATGCCTTGAGAAAAGGAAAGCTCACTTATGAGGCAGCTAGGCATGAAAAAATATGTTGGAGGGGCTGGTGCTGTGGCACAGCGGGTTAATGCCCTGGCCTGTGGCGAAGGCATCCCATATGGGTGCCGGTTCTAGTCCCAGCTGCTCCTTTTCCAATCCAGCTCTCTGCTATGTCCTGGGATAGCAGTGGAGGATGGCCCAAATCCTTGGGCCCCTGCACCCACATGGGCGACCCAGAGGAGGCTCCTGGCTCCTGGCTTTGGATCAGCACAACTCTGGCTGTTGCAGCCATCTGGGAAGTGAACCAGCGGATGGAAGACCTCTCTGTCTCTACCTCTCTGTAACTCTTTCAAATAAATAAAAATAAATCTAAAGAAAAAAAAATATGTTGGAATGAAAACTGATGGAATATATATTATTCTAACGTGAATCAATATTTAGACTTTTAGTTGCAACAGAATCACATAAATTGAAAAATACTGTAAACATTTGGGGCAATTTTTTTTTTCATATTGAAGAACTTAGAATTGTTCACCGACTTAGGCATTATGACTTTGAATTTGATGTGAATTAACACTGACCTGAGACAGTGACTGGTAAATCCACTGAAGTTGGGAAGATGTGATTTGAAAACAAATGTCGTGTGGCTTCAGAGTTAAACACCAGTTCTTCTAGAAAAGATAAACTGGGTTTCTCCAAGTGGATGTGACTATCAAAGAAAAGTGACCTTTGGCACCCCCCAATTCATTTGCTAGAAACTTTTATGTTTGGACAGCCGAGGTATGTCTGAAAAACGCTTCCGACTGTAATTTTTTAAAAATCTGAATGCAGATCAAGTATTTACAATAAATTTGGTACCAAATTGAGATTCTGCAACTGGTAAATCAAGACCCTGGCACAGCAGGGTAAGGCCTGGGGGTCAACACGGGGAACCCCCACTGCAGTGCCCGATTCGAGCCGCAGCTGCTCTGCCTCCCATCCAGCTCCCTGCTCATGGTCTAGGAAAGTAGTGGAAGATGACCCAAGTTGGGCCCCTGCCACCTACAGGGGAGACCAGGATGGAATTCCTGGCTCCTGACTCTGACCTGCACCAGCCCCAGCCGTTGTAGCCATCCGGGGAGTGAACCAGCAATCGGAAGCTCGCTTGTTCTCTGTCACTCTGCCTTTCAAACCAATCAATCAGCCTTTCTTAAAATATTGAGTTCTGACTACTTATTGTAGACATAAGATTGTAAAAGTTATTAATATTCTTCATATTGATCTTTTGTTGATTTGGCAATATTTTGGATCTACTTATTTAAATAAAATATATTGCTAAAATAAATTTCAGTGGTTTATGTTTTTATTTATTTATTTAATTAAAGATTCATTTACTTATTTGAAAGGCAAAGTTACAGAAAGAGAGGGCAGAGAGAGAGAGAGAGAGGGAGGTTGGTTGGTCGGTTGGTTGGTCTTCCATCTACTGGTTCACTCCCCAATGGCTGCAAATGGGCGAGAGCTGGGCCATTCCAAAGCCAGGAGCCAGGGGCTTCTTCCAGGTCTTTCATGTGGGTGCAGGGGTCCAAGTATTTGGGCCATCTTGCACTGCTTTCCCAGGTGCACTAGCAGGGAGCTGGACTGGGAGTGGAGTAGCCAGGACTTGAACTGGCGCCCATATGAGATGTACAGGCAGCAGCTTTACCAGCTATGCCACAGCACCGGCCCCTTTCTTTTTGTTTTCAAAATATGACTACTGGAACCTTTTAAATGATAGGAGTGGTTTGTCCATGGTTGTGTTGGACATCGCTGACCTGGCCCCCATCAGAGTGAGGGAGTCTGGGTAGTCTCACTTCCCTCGGGCACCGTCAAGTTGCTCAGAGCCACAGCACACTCCCTGGTCAGCTCTTCATGAAATCCTGCCCAGCTGTAGCTCCACAAACCTCACACTGGCTCCATCTGTCCAAAAGGCTGAGGCTCTTTGTCTCTCACTCATAAAATCTCTTATTTTAATTATTTTTCAATAAATACGCCCATACCCTTTCTTGCATCTGTGTGATAACCACTTTGTATATATTTAACTTGCACTTTGTTCTTCTGCCTGGAATGTACTCCCCATAAAATTCTAGCTCTTGGAATTCTGTTCTTCCTGCAAGCCCCTCATCAAATGCCAACGTGAACTTTTCGTTGAGCTTATCTTTATAGGATGCTTGCTTCTCGAAAAAACGCTGCGGACCTTTGGTTTACAACTCTCTCAAGCACTTACACTCCATTTTTGGATACTTGATGTGACTCTGAAGGCAGGGCCACCTCTAATCCATGTATCCATTTTGTCAGCACCTGCTCAGTTATTTCAGTGAAGTGAGGCAGGGCAGACGCTCATTTTATCTCTGTTGGCTTTTCTTCCCATGAGTTGAAAATTGTGAGACATTTACTTTTTTTTTTTTAAATCTTACAGAAAAATGTAGGTCTGATTTTGATGATGTGCACTGATCTCATAGATATGATTTTCAATATTTCCTAAATTACAGCAACATTTAATTGGATCATTAGGAAGCAAGATGTTCCACACAAACGCACTTTCACAGTCATCAACTTTTTAATTAACTATTAACTCTTAACAAGTCTGAAGCACATTAAAAATACATACTAGGGGCTGGCGCTGTGGCATAGCGGGTAAAGCTGCCACCTGACGTGCTGGCATCCCATATAGGCGCCAGTTCGTGTCCCGGCTGCTCCACTTCTGATCCAGCTCTCTGCTACGTCCTGGGAGAGCAGTGGAGGATGGCCCAAGTGCTTGGGCCCTGCACCCCATGGGAGACCAGGAGAAGCACCTGGCTCCTGGCTTCGGATCGGCTCAGCTCCAGCCATCGTGGTCATCTGGGGAGTGAACCAGCAGATCTCTCTGCCTCTGCCTCTCTGTAACTCTGCCTTTCAAATAAATAAATAAATACATAAATAGTTTTTTAAAGGACATACTGGAAAGACTTTGAGTGAACAGCTTATCTGACTACCTTCCCACTAAGGGGTCAGCTCGAGTTTGAAAAGTTGTCTAAGAGATCTGGAGAGCTGCAGAGGTGGTTGGGACCTGAAGGACCAGACCCTGGAGGGAGGTAAAGTCAGGCGGAGGAGCTCTTCGGGCCTCCCCAGGGTTGAGCAGACAGCAGAGGCCCAGAGCCCACACAACTCTCCCTCCACAGAGCACACAGAAACGCACAAGGGGGCCTTGGAGGTAGCAGGCGGAAGCAGCTATGACCGGTAGCACACCAAACACGGAGACGAATGCCTACAGCCCAGCCAGGGCTTGTGTTTTCCTTTCCAACGTACCCATACATTGGCTGAGGCTGAGAAATGAAGCAATGGGCAGTGGCTAACCCATCAGAAGTCCTGGAAGACATTTTAGCATCTCATGGCACTGGATGACAAAAATGGTAATCTGCCTGGGTGGCGGGGTTCCAAACTCAAGACTCCTAAGGAGCTGGGGCCCAAGATGAAAGACAAACCAGAAATAAACCACTGTGACCGAGCCTGAAATACAGCCTCGAATCAACGTAATCCCTAATTGGCTCAGGCTGCCCATTTCACCATTAAAGAAAAAAAAAAAACTATTAAATCCTCTCTAATGAGACAGCATCCAAGGCTCTACAATGTAAGTGTTTGTAATTCAGAATTAGTAGGTGTGCTGGAAACCGAGCTAAATTGAAAGCCAAGTTAAAAACAGATCCGGACATCAGAAGATCAGATACTGGCATTTTAAGACCTGGCCTATAAAATTATTCTGATATGCAAGAAAATAGATGAAGTGATGGAGAATTTTCTTAGCGAATGGAATTAAGAAAATAAAACAGAAATGTTAAACTTTGAAAAACCCTGAAACATGGGATCAGCATTGTGGAGCAGTGGGTCAAGCTGCTGCCTGCTACACTGGCACCTGATAGCTCAGCTGCTCGGCTTCCCATCCAGCTCCCTGCTAATGTGTCTGGGAAAGCAGCAGAAGACGGCCCAACTATATGGGCCTTTGCCAGCCATGTGGGAGACCTGGATGGAGCTCCTGGCTCCAGACTTTAGGCCTGGCCCAGCCCTGGCAGTTGTAGGCATCTGGGGGAGTGAACCAGTGAGTGGTCAATCTTTTTCTCTCTCTACTCTCCCCCGTCTCTGTCACTCTGCCTTTCAAATAAATAAATCAATAACTCATATATATATATATATATACACACACACACATACATATATATGAAATAAATAGGGCCAACTTTAGATTAGACACTGTAAATGAGAGCATTATGAATTGGATCAGTAGAATATGTCTGGATTAACGTAGAGAGAAACAAAATAATGGAAAAATAGAGGAGATACACAGGAAATCATGAAAATACTGAACCTAAGTCAAAATGGAGTTTTGGAAGGAAAGAAGAATGAGGAAGAAGCAATATTTGAAGAGATACCAGCCAAGAATTTTTAGAAACTGATAAATGACTGTAACAGATTAAAGAAATTTCATGAACTCCAAGGAGAAAACACACACACACACACACACACACACACACACACACACTTAGTCCCATGGGAATGAAACTGCTGCAACCTAAAGACAAATAAAAAAAGGCTTCCAAGCCCCTAGAGAACAGGACATATTACTTCACAGGAACACTGGTAAGACTGGCAGCTGACCTCAAAGCAAACAAAGACAGCATCTTCACTGCAATGCAGGTACCTGCCCACACACAAGGACAGCATCCACTGCAATGCAGGTACCTGCCCACACACAAGGACGGCATCTTCACTGCAATGCAGGTACATGCCCACAAGGCCCTCAGCACTTGGAAAACATCCTCAGAAATCACAGCAGACCAAAAATCCCACTTCACTGCCGGCAGGACTGTGCTGAAAGAACTACTGAAGGGAGAGCTCCAGGAGGGAGAAAAGCAACCTCAGGTAGAAACAGGACTCCAGGAAAGACTAAAGGGTGCCAGAAGAGATGAATGTGTGCGTGACTCTAACGAAACACTGACTTGTAAAACAAGCACCGTCCTCATCCTGTCTTCTGGGATTTAGAAGAGATGTGGAATTGGAATATGTACCAGAAACACAAAAGGCAGGAGAGGGCAAGTGGAGTTACAATGTTGCAAAGTTTTTGAGTTGACTGGGACACGGTCAAAGTAGTAATTGGAGGTTAATTCCTAGGAGAAAGGATGCCTGGTTGCATCTGAGGTGATGAGGAGGAAGCATAAAAGGTATAATTAGCAATCTAAAACGGGAACACTGGAACAACTTAAACACCCAGGCGATTCAGAAGAAAGAAGAAATGAATACTGAAGCAACAAAGAACAGTTGAGACAATTACAAAGCAAAGAAACAGAAGGTATGTTAAAGTTCAAAGTTTTCAGCAATTAGAATAAATACCAGTGTAAAAATGCTGCATTTAAAAATAAAGATTGCGAGACTAGAGATAAAAAGCAAATCCCACTTAACTGGAGCTTATAATGTTTCTCAATTAAACACAAAACACGAGGAAGTTGAAAATGATAGCATAGAAAACAATACAAAATAAAAGAAAGGTAATATATTAATACCAGGCAAAGTAGATTTTTAAGGCAAGGGGCATTACTAAACATGGTCAGTTTAACTTGGTGTGCTTCCAAAACCTAACCTTAGGTTACATCCAGCAGTGAAGGAAATAAAAGAAATAGACAAGCCTACACTTATAGTTGGAGCATAATTCTATAGTAGTGATCTAATAAGCACTTAAAACAATCAGGAGAGATTTGAAGATGAAATAACATGATTGACCAACTTGATAGAAATGATATATGGCATACCAACCAATAACTGCAGGATTTACATTGTTTTGAAGTAAAAACAAAGCTTGTACCAAAATACATCACATGCAGATTATAAAGCAAATTTCAAATAACTGAATATTGGTTCTTGGAAAACATTGATAAAATCGATAAAGTTTTATCCAGTATTCATCAAGATGAAAAAAAGATCACCAAGATCACAAGATCACCAGTAATGAAAAAATAAAGATTGATATAGGTCTTACATATATTAAAAATGTTGAAAATATAGATAAAATGGACAGATTCCTTGAAAAGAAAAATGCAACATAGGTAATGTAAGAAGAATCAGGAAATTTGAATAGTCCCATGTCTTGAAATATTTGAACTCCCAAATCAAAACCTTCTCAAAGAAAGCTCTCTGCCCAGCTGGTTTCTCTGATGAGTTCTTCCAAACAGTTAAGGAAGACTCAACCCTGCATCTATCCAAACTATTCACTTTCCTATTCGCTGGATGGGTCATTGAAACTGTTGCATCAAATAGACCTAGAACTCACAAGGAAGGAAAATTTCATGCATATAGATGCAAAAATCCTCAACAAGACCCCAGCAAAGTAAATGAAGCGTATGTTAGAAAGATACTCCATCACAGCCACGTAGGGTTAGGTTTACAGTGAAAGGTGTATTTAATGTCTGAAAATCCATCACACAACTTTTCCATATTAAATGAACAAATGATAAACAATGCTCATCTCAATATATAACTAAAATTATGATAAATTCAACAACCATTCATGACCAAAAACTCTCAGGAAATTGGAGAATGAAAGGAACTTTCTTCAACTGTCAAAGTTATTTGTTTTCAAAGTATCTATGGCAAACATTGAGTTGACAGTGAGTAACTGAAAGCTCTCATCCTGAGATCAGAAATGAAGAGCAGGATCTGCTATCACCACTTCTATTCAATACTGGACTTCACAATCAACATGAATTCCACTTAGGAGAACCCAAATGAAGTTACAGAATAATTAAAGAATTCACAAAGGAACTCAGCAAGATTGCCAAAGCAAGGTTACTGTAAGGAAATTATATTTTTCTAGAACATTAAAATATACTTTTTTAAGAAACATAATTTAACAAGTTATTTACAATAGCATAAAAATATCTATGAATGACAATCAAATATGTACATGCCTTCTACTCAAAATATCAACACATTGAGAGAAATTAAACTCAATAGGAGGATGCACTGTGATCACAAGTTGGAAGATTCCAAGTGAGGAAGACGGCCAGCATATCCAAGCTGACCTGCTGATTCAATGCAATATCAAATGATATCCCAGAATTTTTTTTTACTGCAGTTGAGTAGCTGATTTTTTTTAAATGTACACATAAATGCAAATGGCAAAGCTCTTGCCAATGAACAGGAAAAGAGTTGATGGACTTAAGATTTCTAGAACTAAAGACTCATTAAAGGTAGGGTAATTACAACAAAAATTGGACAGTGACAGACAAAAGGCAAATGGAACAGAACAATCTAGGCTCACACCTATCTAATCACCTGCTTTGGGACAAAGACGCTGCTGTGTCTTCCCAGAGAATAGTCCTGGATAATCTGAATACACATACAGAAAAAAGACAAATGAAAACCCCTACCTCACACCACACACAAAATCTACTGCAGATGATCATAAATATCAACACAGGAGGCTTAAATAAAATTTCCAGATGATGCCATGGAAGAACACGGCAAAGATTTTTTCACAGTAAGAGGAGATAAGACGACCGGAACGTGCTCAGTGGTCATGCTGGAGATGTCTCTGTGGGCATGGAAGCCTACCAGTGAGCAGGAGATGTGGCTGTAGTGCCAGGAGCCTGGTGTCGTCAGTGCTCTGCACTCCACAGCCCCGTGACCCTGGGGGCCCCCATTCTCTGCCTGGTAAACCTGGGACGGCAATAGTACTTCTCTGATGAGGATAGAACTAAACTAAATAAGCACCTGCCAGTAGCCCAGCATGGTGCCCGTTTAGCAACCCCTACCCCTTCCCGGGGTCACTGGGACCACTGTTGCCAGGCAACACCTCCCAAACAAAACTAGGTCTTGTTTCTTATCGGGGCCTACATGGCACATTTGGACTTTGTTTTCAAAGAAAGAAGCCGCTCTACTTCTCTGGGTGCAAAGAAAGAATGCAGTTACTTAACGATTTCTTAGCCATGCGTCTATCATGGACAACAAATTTTCAGTGACTGCGACAAACTGCGTTTCCTGTGTGCAATTATTGGATTGGGACAATGGAACACGTTATTTTTACATCCTAGCAAACATCACATGTTTAGTCATTGGCAAAATGACATCCAATACAGTCATGTCTTTTTCAACTGAAAAATGCCACTGACACGTGACTAGTGATGTCACCCTATAGAAGACCCGTCCAATCATTTTGCACTTACAGGACCGACATCCACACGGGCAATGATTCCAAAATGCTATTAGGCTGGCTAAGTGAATGTATCGTGCTGTACAAATGATGTATGTCAAGAATGCTGATCGTTCCATGTAGGGAAATAAGCAGAGAATTTTCTAGTTCAGCTATCCTCTGCTAGCTTTATCATTTTTTAATAAAAGATTGATTTATGGGGCTGGCGCTGTGGCATAGCAGGTGGAGACCCCACCTGCAGTGCCAGAATCACATACGGGCGCTGGTTCAAGTCCCAGCTGCTCCACTTCCAATCAAGCTCCCTGCTAATGTGCTTGGGAAAGCAGCAAAAGATGGCCCAAGTCCTTGGGCCCCTGCACTCACATGGGAGACCCTGATGGAGTCCTGGGCTCCTGCTTTCAGACTGGACCAGCCCCAGCCATTGTAGCCATTTAGAGTGAACCAGGAGATGGAAGTGTGCACTCGCTCGCTCGTTCTCTCTCTCTGCCACTCTTCTTTTCAGATAAACACAGAATGAATCTTCAAGAAAAGCCCTGATAAAATAAGCTATAAGTCATTTTATTTAGCACTAATGATGCTGAAGACATGAATTTAATCCTAATACACTCAGTAGGTTTTGCTCTAAAAAATTCTGTTCTGGGACCAAAGCCTTTATCCTTTAATCCTGATCAAGTACTTGTAAAGCAGTCGTTGATTATCAAAGAGAATAAAGGTTCATGTGGGCAGGAAACACTCAGAATTCACTACGAGCGAAAAATGAGGCAGAGTTTCAGCGCCCTTTGCACACAGTGTGTCCTGTAAGCCCTCTCCAGCCACCAACACACGGAGTCCAACAATTGTTTGAGGTAGGCTCCACCTTTTACAGCTGCACAGAGGGGTTAATTAATTTGTCCAAGGTCACACAGCTACTAAGAGACTGACTTAGGGCTTCAACCCAGGTAGTCTGACTCTTTCCTTCTTGCTCTTGAATACATTTCAGCATCTTTCAACACCAAACCCAAACCTAGGAGCTTCTGAGCGCCAGGGCAAGACCACATCAGTTCTGTATTTTCTAGCCATTTGCATAATAACTAAGTCTTTGATAAATGAGAGCCAAGCAGAATTCTCATCCAAGGCCAGTAGGGCGTCTTTATCTAAGTGCAGATTATTGAAATCAAGACATCATATTACATGCTAGCATTCTGCAAGGGTTGTTAGCACAGAGAGAGGGTGGCTCCAGGCTGGGAGGCACTGATCTGCCCCTCCTCCCTGACCCCCCAACACCTGCCCCGACGTACCCAGAAAGCCTAAGTGGGATTTGCACCTGTCTCTTGGCACCGCTGGTCATTTCCACTCCTTACCTGAACAGGCAAAGAATTATGCTTCCGGTCGCAAGGGACATCAGGGAGACACTGTAGCCCAGGGTGTAAATGGCCTTCACCAGAATATAAAAGGTGATCTACAAAGAAAGAAAAACGCATCTGTAAGCTGTCGCTGATGGCCAGCCAGCCTCGGGTCGGGGGAACCGGTCTGAGGTTTCACCATGTGTTCCCCGCCACGGACAGCCCTGGCCGGCTGACTGCCTGGAAGGCAGGGAACAGACCATCATACAGACCCACTCCTGTCCTGAGCAAAAAGATGACATTCACCACGCTGAGCATCACAGATGTCCTGTGATTATGCATGACTTCGGAGGGCTTCCTGGAAGCCAAGGGAGGAGGGCAAAGCTAGGCTGAAGCCAGGAGAGTCAGCTACGGTCCCCAGGCTGTGCCTTGGGAACAGGACCCGACCCACCTTCCGGGGGACACGTTTCCATCAGGCTCAATTGGCCCTCGGGTCTTGGTGCTCTCGAACCAGTGTGACCTCACAGGTGCACAGCTGAGGTTCTCAGAGGAGCGAACCCCCTTGGCCAGAGCTGGGGAAGGGCTGCAGCGCCCTGTACTTTTAATTTCCGTAGCATTTCTTGCTTTAGCAGACTGCGTGGCTTGATACTTTTAATCCCCACGAAATCATGGCACACAAGAGGGATGAGTGACAATCACTGGGACAGGGCTGTGGGAAGCTCTGACACACAGGGGACCCGGCCCAGAGAGGAGTGGCGTCTCGTGGAAGACGAGCCAGGCTATGTCTTCACGCCTCCCAGGGCCTGGTTCCTGGTGCACCCTTTTCTCCATGAAACCAATTCCCACCCCACAGCGAGGCCAACAGTCCATGAGTTCTTGGATCTCAGCCTTGCAGGGAGGATTGTGTGCCTCAATGGTCTGTTACTGTAACTAAACGCTTGAGGCCGGGGAACTATAAAGAAAAGAGGTTCATCTGGGAGGTCCGAGTGCCCACACCTAGCGGCTGTGTTCCTGCTGGCAAAGGTGAGACAGTGGCAGACTGTGGGGGCTCTGGTCTCTCCCTCTTCTTCTCTTCCTTCTTATTTATTTTTTTAAAGATTTTTATTCACTTGAGAGGCAGAGTTACAGCAGACAGAGGGAAAGACAGAGATCTTCCATCCTCTGGTTCACTCCCCAAATGACTGCAGCAGATGGAGCTGGGCCAACCTGAAGCCAGGAGCTTCTTCTGGGTCTCCCACATCGGTGTGGGGGCCCAGGCATCTTCCACTGCTTTCCCAGGCCATCGCAGAGAGCTGGATCAGAAGAGGAGCAGCTGGGACACAATTCAGCGCCCATAAGGGATGCCAGCACCACAGACAGAAGTTTAGCCCACTGCACCGCAGCGCCGGCCCTGGTCTCTCCCTCTCCTTATGAGCCACCAGGATTTATCAGGGGACTCCACCCCGACAGCCTGGCCTAGTCCTACTCCATAGGCAGGGTGGCGAGGGGTGTGACGGGAGAAAATCGTTCTCAGCCTCAGAGGCCCCTGGCTGAACTGCTCCTTCCCTCCCCATCGTGTGAAAGGCACTCCCTACCGCGGGCACAGAGCCCTCCAGGATGGGGCCTGGAGAGGGAGTGAACCAAGGAAAGAGTAGGAGGGTCCTGAGTGAGCAGAATGTGGGGTCATTATTTAGTGGCGACCCGGGGACACAATGGAAATGAACGTGACTGGAATCAGAATCTCCATAAACTGTGTACCTGAGCTGGGAGGCTGGGCGATCAACCACTTTGCCACAGGGGCTGGTCCCTCATGGGTCGGTGGCTGGGGCAGGTGCAGGGGCCTGGGGGTCCTGGGGGCTGGCAGAGACAAGCACTGCAGAGAGCCTGGCAGGACTGTGTCCGGCTGGGCTGATGGGGCCACCATCCCTCCCCGCCACCCCCGTCCTCACAACTCTTGCCATAGCATTGTGGGAGGGTCAGGCTTAGGAGCAGGGGAGGGAGACACCCAAGGCAGAAAACCACCTTTCAGAGCTCTGCAGGTCTTGCCCACTCTGCAAACACCTGATGTTTTCCCCAGGGGAAATTCATCATGGTTCCAGCAAGGGGCTGCTGACCCCATAGATCAGAGGCTGTGGCTATGACTCCACCATGCACCAAGGCCAGGCTATTGCTTCGGGAGCCCTGCTGCCTGGGGATGGAACACAAGCCAAGAAAGCTGGAGCGACTACAAGCCAGGGTCCCCGGAAGCCCACCGGACTCCTTCCTGGGTGGAGAAGACCTTCTCGGGTCTCCTCAGTGCTGGGGTTCTAAAGAGGCAAGGATGGGAGTGGCGGGAGGGAATTTCATTCCCTCTGGGCATGTTTCGATGTTTCTGAGCTGTTGCAGAGCCTTAGTCCTGAGAGCCCAGACCAGCGTCCCTGCTGGTCATCTCTCTGCCACTGCGCCCCCCGAGTTCCACTTGTCCCCTCCTCCCCTGCAGCAATGGCCTCAAGTCTCCCTGGGCCTGCCTGGGGGGAGGGGACTGCCAGGAGGTCCCTGCAGGACAGGGGCATGCAGGAGGGTGTGGAGGGGGTTCGTTCTCCTGGGCTCCCTGACCGCTCAGAGCTCTAGGGGGTTCCCTCCTCCAAGCTCTTTTCTTGGCATGGGATTGCTGGGAACAGGCTCTCCCCCATGGCCCTCGCTCCTCTGTCTGCCTGAGGGGTTCTGGGGGCCACGCCACATAGCCAGGCTCTGCCCCGGGGCAGCTCAGTGCAGGCTGACGTGCGCTGCCTCCCCCAGCCATCTGTGCACCGTTCTCCGCCCTCCCTACACTGAGAACTGGACTTCGATGTGATGGTATTTCAAGGATGCTTCCTCCATCCTCGTGACCACTTACAAAGGCTTCCTGGCTGGCTCATCATATTTTAGAAAGATTACATTGGCTAAAATCAACCAGCAAATTCATTAGTATGATTCGCTCAATCGGTCAAGCAATGAAGGTTAGCACACACCGTGACCTGGCACACTAATGTATTAATACGGTTACTAGAAAGGGATGCTCTTTATTTTCTGCCTTGTTAAACCTCAATAGGTAACCGAGATCCCTATTATGTGAACTGAATACTGGCACTTCCCATTGTTGCTGTATTGGTTGCTTAAATCTGAATTAATTCAAGTCCAATAAAATTTAAGCCCAGTGACTCAGCGGCAGCAGCTTCTTGTGCCAAGCTACAAGTGGCCGGCAGCTTCCAAGCTGGACAAGTGGACCAAGACTGTGTCCGCCCTCAAAGAGAGCCCTGTGAGCAGAGACCACGCGACCACCACCCATTCCAGAACTACCCCAGGTGGCACACGTGTGCTTTCACACTTCAACCTCATGACAGGAATGAAGCAACATGGGACCCCCGAACACAAGGCGTGTCGAGGGAACCACCCAGAAACGCAACCACAACCAACAACTGGGGCTCGGGTTCTGCAGTCTTGCTCCTTGTGCCCAAAGTGTGCCCCGTTCCGAGCAGCTCTGACTTTTCCATGGATGGCCCGGGGATCAGCGTGAGTGGGGAGCCCCCGCCACCCCGACACGTGGACATGACGCTCCTCTCGTGACCTCCACGCTTTCAACAAGAAAATGCTCGGCTCAGTGTGGCTATTTTAAATTTCAAAAAACATACAATAGCTCCGCTCATTACAGGCTTCTAAAAACGCCATGATTTCCCACTGGAGAGGAGGAATGAGGCAGCAGGAAGTGCACAGACACGAGAAGAAAGGGCGTGATCTAACAGCTGTGACTTCAGAGAAAAGAAAGTCATGGTCACAGCAGAAGTTAATTCCAGCACTGATTCTGGAAAGAGACGTTTGGGAGACCTTGAAGTTCTCTCTGTAGGTCCAAAGAGCCTGCCGAAACCAAAGAGAAGGGCCAGAAGTCGTGTCATCAAGCAAACGCCATCGCTTGCCCTGGCCAAAAAGCAGCAGGTGCCTCGCCAGCGGCACCGAGCCCGGGGTTATGGCACAGCACAGCAGTGGTCGGATGGTGCAGGTGCGGCCCCTTGCAGGGTTGCTCCACGGCACAGGCCCAGATGCAGGTGCCCGCTGCTCACCTGGGGTACCCACACTTGCATAGCAGCTCGCTCACAAACCAAAAAAATCAGCACAAACAGCCATGTCGCCTGAACTACGGAGCTCATCTTGTGCTAACTTGAAATACCATGGGCGCTTTTTACAAATCGGTCACACGCTTTGCCTACATTGTTTCCTTAAAGGGGACTAGGATGCATTTAAAATCTGTCAGGGAAATCCTGAATGTTTAGTCTGATAGCAGAGCCATCCGACCCCCAGGTCCGAAGTCCCTTCCCCAAGACCACCCTGCCCACAGACACACATTCCAAGAATGGGAAAAAGTCTCCCCGAGAGAATTGTGTGATTGTGTGTGTGTGTGTGTGTGTGTGCGCGCGCGCGTGTGACAGTCTGGCCTTCCCTAGCCTCTTAATTAATGCTTGGGATGATCTGGATCTTCCGTGGGTGACGGCAGCAATGGTAGGTTCAGCAGAGCCCTGGCAGGCTCACAGCAGAGCCAAGTGTGAAAGCGGCAGAACCCCTGGCCTCCGCCGCCGCCTCCTCCCCAGGCCGAGGTGGCAGGCAGCAGAGGAGCCCTCTGCCCGGGCCCCAGGAGCCCTCCAAGCATGGTCCCCAGAATAAAGCAGGTGACAGCTAGGTTCCGAAGACACTCTCGACAATGCTAATTTCGGCTTTTGTCCATTTTCGACTTCTCTTTTCTGCTTCAGGCATTATAAATAGGACGAGGGTAGAAAGGGCAGCTTTCTGACATTGCAGCTGGTGACGGAATCTGGGTTGAATGGTAGCAATGGAAGCTTTCGGCAAGGCAAGAGCGGAGATGACGATACAGTGGAGGCACGTCACCACCCACAGGTGCCAGGAGCAGTGCCTGGCGCACCTCCTGGCCTGAGCTTGGGGACTGTGGTTCCCACGCAAGCCTTCGTGTGTTCAGGACATGAACTATCTTACACACGACTCGGTCATGGTTGGTGTTGCGTCATTCTATTTTAATTAAATGGCTTTGCTCTGCGCATGGAGTCATATAATTTTGGGCCATTTCTATACTGTATTTGCTCCACCTGTCTAGCTACCACCTCCTCTCCCCCACCTGATTTTATTATTGCTTTAATTTATCAGTGTTTGCTTGGGTCTTGTCTTGCTAACATTTCTTTTTTTTTTTTTTAATTGTATTTGGGAGGCAGACATAGAGCGACAGAGATGGGAGCTTTTGGTTTTACCACAATTGTTTGTTGACTTCTCAATCTCAATGCTGCTAAGATAGTTTCGTTGTATCTATCCTCTACACTCCAGGATTCTAATTGCAGGAGTCTAATTTCTTGTTGACTATATCTATTTGATTTTCATTTTTTTTAAAAAAAGATTTGTTTATTTGAAAGTCAGAGTTACAGAGAAAGAGAGGAGGAGATGCAGAGAGAGCGAGAGAGGTCTCCCATCTGCTGGTTCACTCCCAAATTGGCTGCAACAGCTGGAGCTGCACTGATCTGAAGCCAGGAGCCAGGAGTCTCTTCCAGGTCTCCCACGTGGGTGCAGGGGCCCAAGGACTTGGGCTGTCTTCTACTGCTTTCCCAGGCCACAGCAGAGAGCTGGATAGGAAGTGGAGCAGCCGGGACTCGAACTGGTGCCCATATGGGATGCCGGCACTGCAGGCAGCAAGTTTACCTACTATGCCACAGCTCCTTTTTAAAGTGTTTTATTCTGGGCTCATATTTTCAACCTCTCCCCTTCCTTTTTTAAATTTTAAACATATGTATTTACATTCCGTGCCTGATAACTTTGTGATCTGAACTTCGGGGTGTCATTTCGCTGGTTCTCACGGGCAGGCTCTGTTCACGGTGCTTTTCCCTTGTGTACTCTGTGAATCTGGAGCACGAGCTCACGTCTGGAGTCTGCCTCCTCCCCAGCCTGTGAGGCCCGGGCCAAGATGCTTCCCTCCAGAGAGAACTGGTGCTCCCCCTCAGGTACCCACGGAGGCTACCAATTCAGTGCCGCTGGAGTCCGCGTCTCGGGCCAGGGCTTCCCGAACCAGTGAGAGAAGACAAACAGGGAAACCCACCCTGCAGGAAGGCAAGGGCCCCTGAGAAAATGTTCTTGTCATCTCCACGGTCACACGTGGACCCCAAAGGCTGCTGACCCCAAGCTGTTTGTCCCTGATTCAACAAGTGGCCAGGAGCAAGGCGCCAATGCCTGTCACCCTGGCTCTCAGGGCCTTTTGTTGCAATTTCTTAGTTTCTTGAAATCTCAGCCATGCATTTTAAAGAATCATTTGGGGTGATGTGCAGTGAGAGTTTGCAATTCCAAATTTCTAATGTAAGAGTTGTATTTCTTGCTGAATTAATTTAATTCCTTCTATTCAATGCATTACAGAACACTCCAGTCAGTCTCGATACTGCGCACAGTATTGTGGGAAATACAAGGAGGACTGCGAGATGCCCACCACCAATAAGCCACATCCCCACTCCACAAACTTTGTCCCGGGAGGCAAAATATGAGCTAGCAGTTGAGATCCGTGCGAGTTCAAAGTTCTATCTCTGTGTTCACCAAAGGAACTAGGAATGTCCACATTTCCACTGACACGGGTTGCTCAGAGCCGGTATAGATTTTACACACCCAGGTAGGCCAGCGCTTAAGGAGGCTGAATCGGGTGACTCAAACGCGCTGCTTTAGGGCCTCCGGGAAGCTGAGCAGGCTGTGTGGCAAGCTGGAAGCCTGTCACCCTGCGGGTTGGGAAGGTCTTCTGGACCTCTCAGAGAGACAGGGCCTTCCCAGCAAATGCCCGGCTCTGAGGGTCTCCGTGGTGCCAGTTCCCCAGGAGTCTTGGGCATCAGGATTCCCAAGTTCTCTGCTTCCCCGGCCCCTGCTCGCCGATGCACCTGGTTTTAACCCAACAGCTCAAGGAGCGGTGAGCCGGTGAGCCGTAAGAAGTACACCCTTAAACATTAGCAAGATCGTTTCTAATATTTACAAGAGAAAAGACGGGGAGAGCTTTCTTTTTTAGCTTCAGAAAGGGCCAATGAAGAAGTCAGGTGCAAGCCCAAGCCTCCTGGTAAACTGGAATTCATCACGTATGACGTAGGCACAGAGAAAGCTGAGTTGGGTTGCCTGCACCAGGGGTGGGAGCCTTTTTTTATTTTCTGCCAAGGGCCATTGGGCATCTGTACCGTCATTCACGGGCCATAGGAAATTATCAACCTGAAAAATTAGCCTGCCACCAATCTACTGACTGTCAGGAGCCACCTGCGGCTCTGGCAGGGCCGGGCCAAGTGACTGCACAGGGCTCCGTGGCCCGTGGGCCAGCTGTCCCCACTCGGGGACAACACCTGGGCAAGGAGATTTATGCCCTGATTCTGCAAGGCTTGCGGAATACGATGCATACGGTGATCACATTCCAAAGAGCCGTAACACTGACGAGTGGCCAACTTATTTTCTAAACAGGCAAGAAACTGAAAAAACAGCACACTTATTTGAGAAATCAAGACAATGGTAACATTTCCAAAACCATAATCAGTGGCATAATTACGGCCTGAAGTGCCTTTGTTATTAAATTTAAGAAAATAAAGCACTTAGCTAAAGAAGCCAGAAAGGAGGAGGAAAGACTACGATCAAGCCCAGAAGGAGAGGGTCAGGCTGGTTCCTTCCAGGGGGCGGGGAGGGGGCCAGAGCCCATCAGGCCAAGGCTTTGTGCTGTGTTTACTGATGTCCGGCCAAAGCCCGGCACAGCGCTGGCATACACTGATGCCCAACAACTCCTTATTACAGTGAGTAAATTAGCAAATGCTCAGACTTACAACGGACCCACAGAATGCTTGTCTGTTTTTAGTAGTGGCTAATACAACAGATTATGTTCACTCCCAAATGGCCCCAACAGCTGAACTGGGCTGATCTGAAGCTAGGAGCCTGGAGCCTCTTCCAGGTCTCCCATGTGGGTGCAGGGACCCATGGACTAGGTCCATCCTTTGCTGCTTTCCCAGGCACATTGGCAGGGAGCTGGATCAGAAGCGGAGCAGCCAGGACTCACACCAGAGCCCATATGGGATGCCGGCACTGCAGGCGGTGGTGCCGGCCCCAAGGAACTGATATCTTGTTTCTGTTTTCCCAGCAACTTTTTGAAGCCCCTCACACATTTTTGTTGTAAAACTGGTGAGAACGGAGAACACATGAGGCTTTGTGCTGTCGAGTGCGTGCTGTGGTTTGGAGGTTTGGGTCCCCCTTCTCCCAGTTCACGGGCTGACATCTAACACCCGCAGTGATGGCGTTAAGGGCACGGCCTTCGAGAGGGGAAACAAGGAGTTTGTGTTTGTCGAAATAACTTCCTGTGTGTCATGCTGTCTTTATCATGTCTTTCATTACATAAGCTTCACCAGTGAAAGACCTAAAGTTCATTGATTTATTTTTTAAAGAATTATTTTTATTATTTATTTGACAGGCAGAGTGTGTGTGTGGGGGGGGAGAGAATATCTTCCACCTTCTGTCTCACTCCCCAAATGGCCGGGATCGGGCCAGCCCACAGCCATGAGCCTAGAACTCCATCTGGTCTCCCATGTGGGTGCAGGGACCCAAGCACTTGGGCCACCTTTCGCTGTTTTCCCAGGCACACTGGCAGGGAGCTGGATCAGAAGCAGAGCAGCCGGGACACAAACTGGCGCTCGGATATAGGATGCTGGAGTTGCAGGTTGCAGCTTAACAGGTTGTGCCGTAAAGCCAGCCCCATTTACTTATTTACTTATTTAACAACTACGTAACTCTGTTTTTGCCTTTGAAATCCTTGTTACTTTCATTAAAAACTACCTACCTGTGATCTTATTTAATCAAGTGTTTTGAGTCTGTTGACATTTTTGACAAACTTCTCTGAATCAAATTCTAAATGAAATCTTTTTCCATCTCAAACTAAGTTTAGGATTTTCCAGAGGGTCCCTGGTGAATCTCATAATAATTTGTTCTCTCACCTTATAGGATTAGAGATGGTAAACTAATTAGGCTTATCTGATGTTCAATTGCATGGAAATCCTTTTCCGATAAAGGTGACGTATTTGTGTAGCTATCCTATTAACATAAATGTCCCCAAAACTGTGTGACCTTCCTGGAACTCTGATATGACCCGGTATAACGTCAGTCATAATTACAGATGTTATCCTAAGATGCTAATAATGAACCCTTATCAGATCTCCCACCACGGCCATTCTAGGTATCATCCAGAGAGTCACTGTGTTGTTCTGCAGTTTCTCTGAAAGCAGCCATGATGGCAACTTGCAGGAAGCCTCATGGAAAAGACCGGCACGGCTTTCACGTCCCCATGCCGCTGGGTGCCCCCGGACTGGGTGAGAATTTCCAAGACTTTATTGAAAAACCAATGAATTCATCAAAGTGCTAACCCAAGACCACGCAGCACGAGAAGTAACCACGTGGAACTAAATGAACTGATGGGGACACCACAATTTTCCTGTTTTTTTTTTTTTTTTTTTTTTTTGTTAGAAATGCTGCTGGTTCTTTAATACTTTGCTTACCAGATTTAAAGATTGTGTTCCCTCTTCTCGTTTAATCTACCTATAATTCTGAGTGCATCAGAGAATTTTGCTTTTGTAAACAAAAATGGAGCATTTATATTTTTTTTCCGTACCTGACCACTCCAGAGTTCAGAATCTCTTACCGAGTAGTTTCATTTTCAATATAGTTATTGATATAAACTCAAAAAGGATCGATCTGCTTCATAAACAGGATCCAACTGCTGAGTCCTTGGCTTGCCTCTTAACCTAGGGAGGCTTTCAAAAGTCTAATTTGGGGCCCGCGCTGTGGTGTAGTGGGCTAAGCCTCTGCCTGCAGTGCTGGCATCCCACAGAGAGGTCGGTTTGTGTCCCAGCTGCTCCACTTCTGATCCAGCTCTCTGCTATGGGGTGGGAAAGCAGTGCAAGATGGCCCAAGTGTTGGGCCCTTGCACCTCCATGGGAGAGCTGGAAGAAACTCCTGGCTTCTGATTGGCTCAGCTCCAGCCACTGCAGCCACCTGGGGAGTGAAACAGTGGATTGAAGATTGTCACTCTCTCTGTCTCACCCTCTGTCTGCAACTCTATCTTGCAGATAAATAAAAATCTTCACACACACAAAAATGTCTAGTGTGAGGTTTCTTAGAGAGTTCTAAGGAACCAGTGGAGCTAATGATTCTCCTTGGATATTATCAAAACTTTGACTGGAATGTCATATTTGAAAATGTGCATACTCACTCACCCCCTGTCACTGTTAAAGTGATCAGCCCAAGTTCAATGAGACTAGATGATCCTGCAACATGATTGTATCTGGTACAAACAGAGGTGAATGCAGAGAGAATAATTATGTCCCAGAAAACCAGAGTGCACCTGTTACCATATTCTAGCCCCGTCCAATGTCTGAGGTCTGTTGTCCATCTGACGTGGGCTGGATCTCAAGTTTTTCTGTGTTCCTCTAATGTCAGGCTATGACTTTCCAAATCACCAATTCCAATTTTCTTCTACCCTTCTCATGTGCAGTTACTAAAAACTAAAACTGCCCTTTCTCTTCAGCCCTGCAAATTGAAGGGAAGCTTAATATAAACTTCAGAGGAAACACCCTAACAGCCACGTGTGGACACTTTCATTCCTGTTGCTGTGTGAGCCACTTAAGACTTCCAGAATCCCTGATGAATCACCAAAGACATTCAAACTGGAGACCAGGAGAAGCTATCAGATTGAAATTGCAGCCCAGCCGGCGCCGCGGCTCACTAGGCTAATCCTCCGCCTAGCGGCGCCGGCACACCGGGTTCTAGTCCCGGTTGGGGCGCCGGATTCTGTCCCGTTGCCCCTCTTCCAGGCCAGCTCTCTGCTGTGGCCAGGGAGTGCAGTGGAGGATGGCCCAGGTGCTTGGGCCCTGCACCCCATGGGAGACCAGGAGAAGCACCTGGCTCCTGGCTCCTGCCATCGGATCAGCGCGGTGCGCCGGCCGCAGCGCGCCGGCCGTGGCGGCCATTGGAGGGTGAACCAACGGCAAAGGAAGACCTTTCTCTCTGTCTCTCTCTCTCACTGTCCACTCTGCCTGTCAAAAAAAAAAAAAAAAAAAAAAAAAAAAAAGAAAGAAAGAAATTGCAGCCCCAAGTCCACTACCTAAAGATGTGTTGAGGGGCCGGTGCTGTGGCATAGCAGGTAAGGCCGCCACCTGCAGTGCTGGCATCCCATAAGGGCACCATTTCAAGTCCAGCTGCTCCATTTCAGCACCGGAAGGCGATATTCAAAGGATTATTCTCGCCACACATAAGAAGTTTCCTGTGATCTGCTTCTGACAGAAAGCAATGTGTCCCATCCTGTAGCGCTTGGAGATTAGTTTACTGGTTAACACACCAACAAGAGACTGTTCCTCTGCTGGCAGGGGCCTCTCCTACTACAAAATCTTTTTAAGATTTTATTTATTTGACAGGTAGAGCTACACAGTGAGAAAGAGACAGAGAAAAAGGTCTTCCAACTGATGGTTCACTCCCCAAATGGCCGCAATGGCTGGAGCTGTGCTGATCCAAAGCCAGGAGCTTCTTCCTGGTCTCCCACGTGGGTGCAGGGGCCCAAGGACTTGGGCCATCTTCTACTGCTTTCCCAGGCCACAGCAGAGAGCTGGATTGGAGGAGCAGCCAGAACTAGAACTGGCGCCCATATGGGATGCTGGCATCGCAGGTGCAGGATTAACCACGTGAGCCACGGCACTGGCCCCTCCTGCTACAAAATCTTACCAATTCCAGCAGAATCTGTAAACCATTGTTGCCAATTTGTAATAAACAATAACATGGCCTGAGAGGATTCCTAACTAGATAAGGACCACGTGTGACACCATGTTGCGCTTATGGAAATAACTAATGGAAAACTAAAACTCAATTAGCCACTTTGCAGAACAGGCACACTCACTGGCTTGGAAAAGTGAAGTGTGACTCTGGCTACAGCCCACTTGATCTTTCTGGCTGGTTACACCGGAGCCAGCGGGCACCCTGGCTTCAGGGCCACAGGGGTTACCCGGACAGCAACAGTCAGGACTGGATCCACTTGAGCGTCCACTGATGTGGCAAATGGTTTCCACGAGAATGAAACAATGAAACCCATCCATGAAAAAAGCTGTCCGAAAAACCTGCCTAGATTCTGGTTTGCGACTTTTGGATGTCCCTGGTAGAAGGAGCATCATGTGGTGACCGAGAGTAACGCCAGGTGGTTGGCTGCACTTTCAGTCCCAATAATCATTAAAAATAAAAATCAAAAACAAAGGGAGAATAGGAACTCCTCCTCTGATGGTCAGGCTCCCAGCAGTGCATCAACGATCACACAGATCTGACCCCACCGGAGAGACACAGCTTGAGTTTCTTTCCCTGTGAGCGGGGCTCAGCACATCGGGGCCCGTGGGTAACAGCCTAGAGTCGCCCAGCTCAAGTGCCCGCTTCCACAGACTGTAAGCTTTACCGTCACCTTCATGAGACGAGCTTCTTCGCATTTTGATTTTGAGAGCTCCATGTGCACAGCTTTTCTCGCTCAATAAAACATTCGCTATCAAGCAATGCTCTGTGAATTCTGTCTTGACAGCCCTAGGCTGTTCATTGTACCCATCCGGAGCCTGGCACGGTGTTCAGAGAGGATCTGTGGCTGGATGCTTTTATTCTGCAGTCCAAAGCAGAGTTCACTATGATCAAACAGAAAGCCTTTCGTTATACCCCTTAGTTACATTACACCGTGCTCAGGGTTATAGAACTGGGTTTCAGACTCAATCCAGCTCTGTGAGCGAGCTAGGGAAAGCTAATACTTGGGGTGTTTTGGCTGTTTCTCCCTGGAACCATCACATCCCTTTTGGACAGGACATTTTGAAAGGAGTAAAACAGCCTAGGTGCAAATGACATGAAGAAAACCCTTGCTAGCTGATTATCTGATGCCAACGTCAGTTTCCAGCACGTTTCTAGGAGACAGCAGAGCACTCCCAGCTCCTCTTAGTTACCCGATTTGCTCACCTACTTCCTCCGGACTTCTAAGAGAGTAGACAGGTTGTGCATAAAACAGATGGACAGGCAGAATGTGCTACCATGGAGTGTGGGCGGAGGCCATTCCCCCTGTGGGCACCCGTGGTGTTAGAGAGATTAAGTCCTTAATTAAATGCAAACGCACCTAGCCAGCCACCTGCAAAGTTTTGGTGTGATGACACAGGATGCCTTCTCAACGCTGACGTCAACTGTGTCGGTTTCCACAACAGAACAGACAGGGAGAGTTCAGGGCTGCGATGCTGAATGTGGACACACACGTCCCCAGGTCTTTGTGGAGCACCTGCCCCCCGGCCGGCCCTCAGATGCTGGACACAGTCACTGACCTGGTCTCCATCCTGGACCAGCTCTGCAGCTCACGTGGCAAGGCCCAAGCCTTCTCCTTGGCTCCCTGGAGCCCCCGGGCCCCACCTTTACTCTGAACAAAGACCTCTCCTGCTGCATCCAGAACACTGGATGAACATCTGAACACAGCAGGTGCTTCGATTCCTGTCCCGCTTGCAAACGTGCCTTCCACGTGCCTGGCCTGTTTTCCTCCCATGTCTGCCGCTGCCCCCTGCCCTGGTCCCATCCAGTCTCCCCACGGGTCAGCCTCAGCTCAGTCTGAAATCAGGTTCAAGAATCCCACCCTCCCCTCTCCCACCAGCCTCGGTGCCTTCCTGCACACCCTGCCCTTGGCGGGGCACCTGCTGCCACTCAGGTGACAGCTCCATCGTGGGGCTCACACGAGGCCCCTGCTGGCCCACAGAGCCTCAGCGTGCACCCAGCGCTCCCAGACACACGGCGCTCCTTGTCTCTTTTCCTGGCCTCCACGTGTTCCATTGGCAGCCTCTCTGGGCCACCCCTGTCCCTGTGGGACCTCACGCTTACGGGGTCCTGAGGACAGTCAGACCAGAGCCCCCAATCTCCCCTGCCCCTCCAGACCTCACTCCTGGAGGCCTCTGGACAGCTCCACCTCCACGCTCCTGAGTAGCACAGACACAGCAAGCTGAAAACCCAACGCACACAGTGGTGTTTCTCTGCCCACTTCCCCGTAATCCACACACCACCTGTCACCGAACAGAACTATGGCGTCTTCTCCATCTCCGTCCTCCGTGTGGCCAGCAAACCCTCCCAGGTCGGGCAGGGCTGGTTCTTCCCCAAACTCCTCCTCTCTCCCTGAGAATCAGATGTGACCTGGGCTCTCAGTGGGGCAGCTGGCCTCTGCGAGTCAGAACTGCCAAGGCCCAGACCCCCATGCACAGACTCTAATCCAGGGGTCTTGCTTAGGGCCTAGACACTGGCACAGCCTACCAGGTCCCCAGCTGGTCCCTGCTGAGCTGCCATGAGAGAACCATGTCCTTATAATCCACCCAGATCAGTGGCTCTTACGGGGTTACGCTGGGTGCAGCAGGATCAGCCTCACTCGGAAGCTTGTCAGGAATTTGAACCTCGAGGAGGCCCACAGCTTTGCTGGAGGGGGCCTGCCCATCAGCTTCTCAGCAAGCTCCCCAGGTGACCGAGCCAGCCAAGTTCAAGGTGGTCCACACAGCACAAAGCTTGAACCACAAACCCTCCAGGCAGCCCCATCCCTCCCGAAACAAACACTGCCCCAACTGGCTAAGCCACCATTTGGGAAGGCCACACCCCTTACCAGGGTGCCTGGCGTACAGTCCTGCCTCCATGTCCAATCCAGCTCCCTCTGGTGCACACTGTGGGAGGCAGCAGATGAGGCTCAAATGCTTGGGCCCCTGCCACCCTGTGGGAGACCCAGACGGAGTTCCTGGCTCCGGGCTTCAGCCTGACCCAGCCCCAGCTGTTTATGGGCATCTGGGTAGTGAACCAGCGAATGGAAGATTTCTTTCCCCTACCCCTTACACATAAATAAAACATTAAAAAAAAAACCAAAACAAAAGCCCATGCTCTTTAAGGAGGCACCTGCTCCCTGGTCCCAGGCCTTTGCCACGGCCCCTCCTCCCACCATATCCTGACAGTGAGCCGTCTGCATGTCCACGCCTCCTCACTGCCTCTGTCCACCCAGACCTGGCCGTACTCCTGCCACCCCTCAGCATCTACCACAGCTCACGCCCCCAGGACACCTTCCTGCCCCAGCTCTGTCCCTCACTCCCTGGCTCAAGCTGAGGAGATGGGGGGCTCTGATGCAGACGCACCTGCTCACCACCATCCCCGTTCCAGCCCAGTTCTGGACACGCAGCAGCCCCAGTGTGCAGCCACGAGGCTGACAGGCTTCAGAGTCCCTCTTGTGTCACGTGGTCTTCACCGCAGAGGTGAGGCGAGGAGGGCTGGCATGGATACCGTCACTTGGCGGCCACAGCATTCGGGCAGATGGAAATGCTAACCAGCCCGATTGGATCGGCACATATTAAAGGTATGTGGAATGATCAAGCTGTGTAAAGACAGGAAACTCAGGGGCAGCAGCGAGCCCAGGGCTAATCTTCCCCTCCCCTACTCCCCAGGGGCCACGTGGCTCTCCTTGCCCAGGGGACGTCTGAAATGGTAGTCACCGCCTCCGGGCTCTGTGCATCTCTCAGCTGCTGCCTCTCACTCGCCCTCCGGGGCTCCCGGCTGGGGTGTTCAGGCCGGCAAGTTGCTGCCTCCTCTGAAGACATCATCCATCCATTATCCGCCACTCCGGAGTGGGAAAGCGAGGGAGGCGCGGCCGGCTTCAGTACGTCCATAAAATGTGACTGCCCAGGAAATGACCATAAACCCGTCAAGGCTTTTCCTCCCCATGCAGGGTGACAACTTAAAGCCCCGCTCAGCCAGCTGGGCCAATCAGGGGCCAGGCTTGCCTTTTATTCCAGTGAACAGATTTAACACATTTCCTATCCTTCGACCACAGGAGCCAACTTCAAGCCTGGATTCTGGCTGCACCTGTAATCCTGGAATGACACAGTGGCCGGAACGATGCAGAGAACCTGCGTCCAGGAGCCAGGAGACCTGACTTGACACAGTCAGACTGCTGATACTCCGGGCCATAGCTTCCCAACCAGCCAAGCGATCAGTCCAGGAGCCCTTGCTGCTGGGACCCAGAGCCGGGAAGTGCACAATCAGGAGGTATTGCCATGGAAATCTCTGGCAATCACCTGGAGATATTGTGATGTTCCATGCTCCAGTAACCTGAGACTTCAGTTTTTAACCCCTAATGTTCAGTTAGAGAGAAAGGGAGTGATAGAGCGCCATCTTCCACCTGCTGGTTCATTCCCTAGATGGCTGCAATGGCCAGCCCTGGGCCAGGCTGAAGCCAGGAGCTTCACTGGGTCTTCCACATAAGTGTAGAGGCCCAAGGACTTGGGCCATCTTCTGTTGCCTTCCCAGGCACATGAGCAGGGAGCTAGATTGGAAGTGGAGCAGCCAGGATTGAAGTGGTGCCCATATGGGATTCCGGTGTTGCAGGCAGTGGCTTTATCCGCTGCACCACAACACCAGCCCCTAATTTTGTTTTTTCAATATTGCATTCTTTTCCTTAAAAGAGATTTATGGGGGTGGCTCTGTAGCATAGCAGGTAAAGCCACTGCCAGCAGTTCCAGCATCCCATATATGCACTGGTTCGTGTCCTGGCTGCTCCACTTCTGATCCAGCTTTCTGCTATGGCCTGGGAAAGCAGTGGAAAATGGTCCAAGTTCTTGGGAACCTGCATCCATATAGGAGACCTGGAGGAGGCTCCTGGCTTTGGATTGGCACAGTTCCAGCCATGTGGCCATTTGGGGAGTGAACCAGCAGATGGAAGACTTCTCTCTTTCTGCCTCTCTGTAACTCTGCCTATCAAATACATTTAAAAAAAAAAACAGCTTTGGGGGGGGGGGCCGGCACCGTGGCACAGCAGGTTAAGCCACTGCCTGCAGTGCCGGCATCCCATAAGGGCACTGTTTCAAGTCCAGCTGCTCCATTTCCAATCAGCTCCCTGTTAATAAGCCTGGGAAAGCAGTGGAGGTTGTCCCAAGTGCTTGGGCCCCTACACCCATGTAGGAGACCCAGAAGAAGCTCCTGGCTCCTGGTTTTGGATTGGCCCAGCTTTGGCCATTGCCATTGTTTGGGGAGTGAACCAGCGGATGGAATATCTGCCTCTCTCTTTCAAATAAATAAATCTTAAAACAAAACAAAACAGCTTTAGGCCCTACTGGCTGGTTGCTGCAGGTGCAGCTATGGCCTAGGGGAAAAGAGCTGAAGAGGTTCCTGCCCAAGTAGTGTGGAGTTGAGGACGCCTCCTGCTCATCTGGCAATGGAGATGGCTATGAGGCCAGCCAGAGCAGCTCTCCCTGTAGGCCTGTGCCACTCTGGGGCATCAGAACCTTCCAGACACTGGCGCGGGCTCTGTGGAGAGAGTGACCAAGTGCCCGCATTCCCTCACGCTCAGCATGGCCCAGCGCGGTGTCGCCACATCCCCCGCAAATGCGAGCAGCAGGTGTCTTGGCAGCGCACAGGCTCAGCAGGTGAGGAGCTCGCAAGCAGAGCCCCCGTGCTACAACCACGAGCGTGGGGCTGTCATGCACCCAGAATCGCCATGGAACATGCGAGGCCAGAGTCCAAGGCGAGTGTCCCCTTCTCCGCACCTCCAGGGGCCCTGCAGCTCACAGCTCAGCATCAGACAACTTCATACCCAGCCCTGAACACCAAGGACCTCCCTGGAGAGCAGCCGGGGTCCCAGAAGCAAAGTGGGGGGCATCTTTTCCTCACTTGCGACCCTGAGCAGCTGGCCTTTGGGGCTGTTTCCCAATCTCTAAAATGAGATTAGACAAGGTGCGCTCTGAACTTCCCACCCACTCCTGACTTCCCAGCAGAATGACAGCGGCAGAGCCCTTCCCAAGATCACTGGGCTACACTCACGGCTCCCAGCGGGCCAGAGGTTTTCCCAGGCCAGGCACGGTCCCGGGGAGTCATCAATAGCTCCCCTTCCTCTCTAGACATGCTTTACTGTCTCCCTATTTATAATCTTGCTGTCAGTTTGTGGGTAACGGGTGATGATTAAAAAGGAGGGGCAGGTGTTTGGCCTAGAAGTTACCCTGCTTGGGACACCCACATCCCTTATCACAATGCCTGGGTCCGAGTTCTGACGGTGCCTCCCATTCCAGCTCCCAGACCCTGGGAGAACGTAGGTGACGGCTCAAGTAGTTGGGTGCCTGCCACCCACAAGGGAGACCACCACTGAGCTCCTGGATCCTGGTTGTTGGCCTGGCTCAGCCCCAGCTGTCGTGGCCATTTAGGGAGTGAACCTCTCTCTTCTGTCTCTAAAATAAGTTAAAATTGATTAATTAATTAAAGTGAGCCAGGAACGACAGTCCGTGCTTGCACTGTGGTGAGTGTGTTTCTAACCATGGGTCTCACACAAATAGGTACAAAGCCCCTTGGCAAGGCCACCAGCAGCGCCTGAGGCTTCCCACCTGGTGCTGTGGGTGGCAGGGTCTCCGCCTCACTCTGCCCTCTCCCCTCCTCCTCTAGCTGGTCTGCAAGTCGGAGAGGCGGACGCTGCGATGCGTCTGACGGGGACCTACTCTGTCTGCCCGTGGTGGCCCTCATCACTGGGTGGAAAGTGACCGCTTTCAGGGCCCTGCAGGTGTGAGCAAATCTCTACCACCTGACACTGCCACATCCAGCTCACAGATCGAGAGCTGGCCCACTCTTGGACAAACCAGACGGACATACGCCATGACGCAGGAACAGGGGCCGAAGCGCTCTCTCTGCTGAGTTCTGCAGCAGATCAAAGGTAGGCGGAACGTTCAGACGCCATGGCCAAGGCACAAGCAGGGGCGGGAGCTCGCTTCGGGTGGCAGCCACCTCAGGAGCACTTAGCAAGTGAGGGGACAGGTGGCCGGGAAGCCTGGGGCAGGGGCGGCACAGGCGGGAGGAGACAGGCGGGACGTTCAGGCTCCCCTGGTCCTGCTTCTGTTCCCTCTGCCACGTCCTGTCCCCAGACACCTGCAGAGGTGCTACTGAGTGGGCTCCCTGGGCAACAGAGGGCCAAGCCTGGTCAGCGTTGGCAGGGGCCCTGAGCACTCAGCTTCACGCTTGCACCTCAGTGGGGACCCCCAAGGGTGGAGATCTGTCCGGAGGCCCTCGCCTTGTATTGGCTTTGGAGCAAGCTGCAGGATGGACTGACTCTGGGAGCCCTGGGGCAGCAGCTCTCCCTGGAGCCTGTTCTAACCAGTTCCAGGGGGCGGGAGACTGGCAAAGGCTTGGCAGAGCCGGAGCCCTGCCCTGCATAGCTTCTGCCCTTACGGGAGCCACGGGAGGGGGGTGGGGTGTGGCACATGACCTCGTGGCTTCTATGAGTCTGGGAATAATGAGACACGCTCGCAACCCCAGGGTGGGTCGGTGTGCAGTTCCTCTCTACACGGGCCGTCTGGGCGGGGGATCTAGACTGATTTCTCGTCAGCAAACCGCACAGGCCTCTCAGACCAGCACATGCTGCGACACTGGCCGTGCCCTTCTAACAAGACCCTGTTCCTTGGACCGGATCCTCCTCCCACGGTTCCTCTGGCTCCTTATCGGTACTGTTATCGACAATCACGTCAAAAGTGCAAACGTGACGCGTTTCACTTAAATGGCAAAAGTGAGTCTTGGACATCGGCTTATGATGCCAGCAGTTTGTCCCTAGCTCCTGCTACGAAACAAATGCCAGCGTTCATCTCACATGGCCTAGAGGACGGCCACAGAGTTGTGAGGTGGACGCTGTCACAGCTCTAATGGCTCAAGCAAGCAACACCCAGGAATGCAGGCAGTGACGAAGCAGACGGAAGCCTGCGTGGAATCCCAGGGCAGGGCAGGGCAGGGCGCAAGGCCCCCAGCTGTGTCTCCACTCCTGCAAACGCTGGGAGCTGCTGTGCCCGAGAAAGACAGCAAGGATCCCCTGGTTTTCCGGATAAGCTGAGGTTGGTTCTTCCTCTGCCTACTACCCCAGGGCATCGTCCATTCGCCTCGGACTGCCACTCAGCGCTGCCAGGCCACAGAGCACGGCTACGGCCCGGGACACAGAGGACACATCTGCCACTGGGCTCAGCAGACCGCCAAGCAACCACATCACGGTGAGTGACAGGACGGCACAGCGTCTCCCAGCCGGGCTAACTCCTGATGTGAGGAGGGGCTTCTCCCATGATGAACCTGACCTTGATTATCATCTTTGTTCCAGGCTCTGGGACATCTGCCCTGACTGGGAACAAACAGGGTGCCACTCGGAGGGTGGGGGAGCACCACAGGGTAAGGGCAAAGCGAATGACAGCCGTGACGCTGGAGTCCACTCTGGGTCAATCACTACCTGGTAACCCCGGCCTGTCTCTGCCTTGGTTTCCCCATCTGAGAAATGTGGACAGCTCCCGTCTTGCAGCGTTGCTGGGCATTAAATCATACACTGCAAAGAAAAGTGCTCAGAATGGAATACGTCCTTCATGAATATTACTATCATTGTAGCTAACGTTATTAGTGCATTCCAGACGTTAAAGAAACGCTACTGGTTTTCGCTAACAAGGAAACATTTTACAACTCATTTTTCTCCATCTGTAAACTGAAACACCGAAAAGCACCGGGCTGTCCCACGGCCTCCAAGAGTAAACGGGAGCCTAACAGCTCACGCTGATTTACTGGCTGCGTGCTACACACAGGGTAATGATGAAGCCTTCCAGGCACACACGGGCTGACGCCGCCATCGGCACAGGGATCGCCGCAGGGAGAGGGAGAAATCACCGTGCAGGGGATGGAAAGGCACCTGGGAAAGAAACCAGACCTTGAGCCAGGAGCGTGGGGCCATCGGGCAGTTTCCAGGCCTCATCACTGCCGGATCGAATCTGGCTATGGTTATTTAGCAGGCATGGCTGAGCTGGAGGTGAAGGGGGGGAGGATGTGACAAACTTCACTCATCACTGAAAAAAGACACGGTGTGTATGGTGTGTATGGGGGGCAGTCCTCTGCCTCGAGCCCCCTCCCGCAATGGTAAAGCCCCCCAGGCTCAGCACTCGGCAGCTCTTATGATCTGAGATCTCAACCCTCCCCCAGGAGCAGGCATTGGGGCACAGTGGGTGGAGCAGCCGCGTGGGGACGCCCATACCCCATCCTGGAGTGCCTGGTTTGAGTCTCTGCTACTCCGTGCTTCCAATCCAGTCCCTGTTAACGCGCCTGAGATGCAGTGGAAGATGGCCAAGTGTTTGGGCCCCTGCCACCCAGGGTGGGAGACCTGGATGCAGCTCCTGGCTTCAGCCTGGCCCAGCCCCAGTTATTGTGGCCATTTGGCGTGTGAACCAGTAGACGGAAGATCTCTCTCCCTTGCTCTCTACTTCTCCCCTAGTCCCTCCTCCCTCATCACTCTGCCTTTCAAGAACACAAATTAAAATCTAAAAATATATAGCCCCTGTTTAGCTTCAAAAACCACGCCACGCCCGTGTGAACACTGTCTGCTTCTCTTATGTCCTCAACCCAAGAAAAAGGCACCTGGACACTAGTGCCACTGGCTCGCCTCCGTGGTCAGATACGTGGAACACCCCACTCTCTGCTGTTCTTCCTGGGACAGGACGCCACGCTTTTGTGACAAGAAGAGACAAGATACGGCGTGACCATGGCAGAGCTGCTGGGCTCACATTCTGTTTGCTTCTCTCTCCTTGCAGAGACAGAGACCAGGGTCCCACACTAACCACACCTGGCTTGCCTAGGGGGCTACCATTTACCCAGGAGCCCGCGCCACCCGGCAGAGAGGTAGGACCTCGAGCCGGGCAGCGCCACTCTGAGCAGGTGGTGCAGGGCGCAGGGGTGGGGCGGGGCGAGGGCCTCCGGCTGCAGCTCCAGTTCTCCTGTAACTGACAAGCGCCACGGGAAGGGGTTGGGAGCCGGGAGCCCTCCGATCGACAAAGCCACCCTTTTCATCCCCCTGACAACCTGTGCTGCCTGGGGGGAGTTGGGGGGAGCCGGCGGGAGCCTGGGCTGCAGGCAGTCCCAGTGGAACTGGATGTGAGGGAAGCCCTGGTGCTGTCTCGTCCTCCCACTGCCAAAGCCTGACTCTGCAGGCTGAGCCCAGAGCGAGCAAGACCACGAGGCCGGCGTTAAATCAGGTAATCTCGCCCGTGAGGCAGCTGAGAACACCACGTGCAAAGGCCACAGGTGCCACGCCCTGCCGCCTGGCCGAGCGCCGAGTGACCTTGTCAGAACGGGGACCAGCCACTACTGACACCATCGCTCCCCCCACCCTTTCCTCTGGGCTGCTCTGCTCAGAACGGAAGAGTGGCAGGTGAGCCTCTGGATTCTGGCCTGCCACTGTCCGCTGCCAACAGGGACCTTCTCACCTTCACTGGCTCTCCCACCCCACCCCCGTTTAACTACAGAGTTCTGACTCCATCCCTCACACATCTCTGTGCCAGCACAGCCCGAACCAGTGCACCCAGACAACCCCCTTCCATCGGAGCTCCCGGATGCTTCTTGCCAGACTTGTTTCTCTGAGGTTTTATGTAAGAGGCACATGGTCCGTGTGCGATCAAGTTCAGGGGTGTTTGCAGGGGCACGGTAACCACCCAGGCTGTGCACTGCCTCTGGCACACACAGTGAGTGAGCTGCAGCTTCTCCCAGGGAGGAGGTGACAGAAGCCTGGGGGCAAGTCAAGGTCAATCCACGCAAGACAAAGATGCGGCTCCAACGTCCAGGGAGGCAGCCGGGGACCAGAGCATGGCAGGTGACAAAGCACCAATCTGCAGTCACCCCTGCAGTTGTCTTGGGCTTCATGAAGTCATTGAGGGCGCTGGTGGAAGGCGCGGAGGGCTCATGTCACCCCCAGCTCCCGGCTTTGTCAGCCGTCTCTCTGCCCAGCTGATAGGTCTTGTTCAAAGATGGGGATTTCTCCGCTTTTCCCAGCATCTACACACTAGCCCACCGTCCACGACAATGGCCACATCCCCGGGCTGCAGGCTCTGCTCTTGGGTTTCCCAGGGCAGAAGAACAGAGACATTGTGGGGCCCCAGGGTGCCCCCGGCAGGAGAGGGTGCCGGCCCAGCCCCGCTCTGAATGAGGACCGACTGCACGTGGGAAGGCCCGCACCGCAATGACCCCACGAGCCGGTTTCCGTGTGTCAGGCCCGTGGCGAATCTGCGGTGACACTGGCACGAGGCAGAGCCCCGCGCAGACAGGGACTGCGACTCCAGGCGGCGTGTTCCTCCTTATTTTACGTAGCTACCCAGTGTGTTCCTCCCCTGCTGTGGCGGGGTGAGAGGGAGACCTGATTTCTTTTACCATCCGACTCTGCCACGGCTGAGGTAAAGAGCAGCCACAGTGGGTTACCCCACTGAGATCTATTTTGAGCGTTAGCCTTTATGATTATAAAAAAAGAGAGGGGAAAAAAAAAAAAAAGCAAGTGACCCAGGGACTGGGAATTCTGCTTTGCTGCCCAGAGTGTTCTTACCTGGGCTTAAAAAAAAAGTGCCTGGCTACATCTTGTCCTGAGGCGATGCCACACAGTCCCCCAGCAAAAGCCACTCTGGGGCCAAAGAGGCCTAGAGTCTACACACACTCAGATACCATGAGACACTCCCTGGAAGGTTCTAGAATAAACAAGCCTACAAAATGGGTTTTTACAAAGATACGGCAGAGAGAGAATGAGATCAGTGGTTTCTGCACTGTCTTGACAACGGCCAAGGTTAAAAGACTAACTGGGCATAACCTTGACTGGGTCTTTTTTAAAGGACCTCAAATATTATTTTATATGTTCATTCTTTATCTGAAAGGCAGAGAGCAACTGAGATCTTTCTATGCACTGCTTCCCTCCCCAGATGCCGGCAAAAGCCGGGGCTGGGCCAGGCCAAAGCCGGGGGCCTGGAACCAAGCACTTGAGCCATCACCTACTGCTTCCCAGGAAGCTGGACCGGCAGCAGAGGAGCGGGACCGAGACCAGGCACCCTCATACGGGACGTGGAGGTCCCAAGAGGTGCACCTTTTCCTCTATGTCTCACCACCTCTAGAACGTCCCTCTCCGTGGACGTATCCCAGTGGGCACTCCTTGCGTACCTTGACTGCCAATTGCTTCACCTTCATCCCCCTCCTTCCGGGACAATCTGTGCTAAAAGGCTCTTTCCTAAAGAACTGAGAACTCACTTGCCTATCCTGGGGCATGAGTATCTGTAGGACTTCCTTCTCAAACCCCTCGCCCTCATCCTGTCTCTCCCTTGGCCTTGACAAGACTCATGCGTTTATCGGGAAAGCACCATGCACACAGGTGCAGGTCAAACGAGTGTCAGAACAGCTAACTAGAGTGCTGGTCCTGAGAGGTAACTTCTGAATCCCACCTCTGCGGCAGTAGGTTCCTGCCTCCATGCCCTCCCCATCAGCCGCGGATCCAGCTCTCAGCCCAAGCCACCGACTCCTGTCGGAGTCACCCAGCACAGCTTGCCCGTGGCTGGTGGCCCTGCCACCCCTGCTCCATGTGTCCCCTGCCAGCGCACAGCACTCACTGTGTCCTCAGCTCCCCAAATGCAAAGGCCTGCTTCTGCCATGCAGTGTGAAATGAGACAAAGAATTGACCTTGCAGCAGCCTTGAAGCTGAACCGATGAGCCCCCATCCCCCACGCACACCTCCATCCCCTCACCTGAGCTGTGCTGTCACTGTTGGGGGGGTTCCTGTTCTGTTTTCCACACAGCAAACGAGGGTGTCCCAGGACTTGTGGGCTGGTGCACCCTCAAGACTGACAGCCAGTGGGGTGCTCTGCTTCCTTGGGTCCTGACCGTGAGTCCTGGTTGGAGTGATCTTGGGCAGGTGTCTGCTGGGACCCAGGGCATCCCCAGGGTTACCAGCAGTGCTGCCTGCTGGGATTGGTGTTGTCAGCGCTGGGGAACCCTGGTGGAGTGAAGTTAGCAGCCAGTGGTCTGGGTGCTGGGAGGAGTGCGTAAATATTTTTAGGAATATGGCATAATATGGAAGAAACGTGTCCATGTGACGCACACGAAGGCTGCACTTCCAAACAGCTCTCTTGGCTAAATTTAGCACAAGTGCCCTTTCTTTAAGAATTATGCTAGCAAATATATAAATACAGAGGTAGCAGACCCCTCAAGTGCCGGCCATCAGCGCGCTGCTGGGGCCCAGCACGACCCCTGACCTTCTTGCCATCTTGGACCACAGGAGTGAAGGTGGCAGGGGTGGGGCCGCCAAGTGCTGAGGTCTTAAGAGATTTGACTGCTTTGTTCCCGCCGGACACTGACTCGACGAGGGCACACCCCCAATTCCACGCTCTTCCGGCCCCACCTGAGATAAATCTTCAAATCCCCGCAGGTGAACTGCTGCCCCTTCAGGTTTTGGGGGGAGGCGCCCAGGCCTTTGGCAAGCAGGGCATTCTTTTCAACGTCTAAAGTTCAAGTGCAGGGGCCTGAAGGGGAGCTTTGAAGACGCTGAGCAGCACTTTAAGGCAGTCCAGAGGTCTCTGGGGCCAGGAGAATTTGTCCAGAATTACTTGGTGATGGGAGACAGCTGGAAGGAGCCCAACCAAGACCGGACTTGCGAGACCAAGGCTCCTGCCTCTCCTGTAGGACTTGAGGTCTTGCGCCCATCTGCTAGGAACCTTCTGGAAACTCTGGATCTTGGGCCCCCCTGCGGACCCTGAGCTAGGACCTACATGTTGACAAGACCCAGGGGTTCCGTGTGCACCTGTGGTCTATGCACAGCCCTGTGGGGGCCAACCACCACCCTTGCCTCCCGTCAACTGGCTGCTACAGCGTCCATGCCTCTACCTTCACTTGGGCTGTGCCGTCACTACGGGGGTTCCCATCCTGTTCACGCACAACATGAACCCCAGTCCCACCTGTTGGCTCTGCCCAGCAGGCTAACGTTCCTGTAAATCCTTCCATCAGCTTGACCCATTGTTCAAGCCCTGAGAGAGACAAGGCCTGCTGTGACAATGTCCCTGCCCATGGAGTGAAGAATCCGGAATGTGGCTTTGGAAGAAGGACTCAGATGTGGAACAGTGTGGACGTGGAAGCTGGTGACAGAAGACGGCTGCTAGGGCCGGTGCCATGTGTAGTGGGCTCAGCCTCCACCTGCAGTGCCGGCATCCCCTATGGGTGCGGTTCTAGTCCCAGCTGCTCCTCTTCTGATCCAGCTCTCTGCTATGGCCTGGGAAAGTAGTGGAAGATGGCCCAAGTCCTTGGGCCCTTTCATCTATGTGGGAGACTCAGAAGAAGCTCCTGGCTCCAGGCTTCAGATAGGCCCAGCTCCAGCCATCGCTGCTATTTGGGGAGTGAACCTACAGTTGGAAGGCCTCTCTCTCAGGGGCTTCCACCATGGTCCTTGAGGGTCTCCACACCCCTGCTCCCTGCAGAAGACCCCTCCTCACTGACTACATCTCATCTTTTGAATTGCCCGCTTTTGTGACTTCTGCAGAGGTTAATTTTTCTCTTGGATTCAATTAAGTTCCAAGCTACTAACGACTGCATATGCCATACCTTGAGTGGGTATGGCTGTGTGTGTGTGTGTGTGTACGCGTGCCCGCACAGAAAATCCAATTTAGAATCTACATCTGCCATCTGCAGTGGAAGAGATGCTGATAAGACGAAGCATGGGCCACAGGGGTGGGAGAAACCCAGTCTGCGCCCCAGGAGGCTGCCCTGTGCTTGCTGGACAGGCAGATGCCCAGCTTCGGGCATTGCAGGCCCCCTGGAAACCGCGCTGGTGCTTGGGGCGTCTGGCGTGGCCTGCAGTGGGTGCTGTCTGTGAAGACAGCCAAGCATTCGAAGTGTTCAGGGTGGAGAATGCAACCCGGAAGAACTCCTCATTTTGGTTTCGTGCCATCCCTTTCTTCACTTTCTCACATGAAAATATTTTGACTTTCTAATCCATTAGCAAGGAGTATGCACTCAGGATATCTGCGGAATCTCTGGAATGTTTAATTAAGGAGAAAAATCGCTCTTCAGGCTGGACGAAAAGCATCACGGATCCCGGCCGCTCTGGGTTTCACGCAGGCAGGGACTGGGTTAGGGGCCCCTGCGAAGCACCAGACGGACTTGGAAGTGTCCCAGTGTCCTGGGAGTGCCTCCTGGGCTGCACCAAGGGCAGTGCAGGGACAAGGAGCTCGAGTGTGACTTCCAACGGGAGCCGAATTGCCACCATAGACATTGAACTCTCGGGGAGCTTAGAACAGAGGTTCCCAGGAGATGTTCATGCACGGAATGACTGAATGAGATAACGAATGGACAGCAGTCCTGCTGTCGAGGCCTCGGGACACCGCTCTCCACCAGCATGGGTCCTGATGCCCCCTAAGAGTAACAATGGGGCCAGCGCCATGGTGCCCACACTCCGCATCGGTGCTCCAGCGTGGACACTGCGATTTCCCCACCTCCACTGTCCACGGAAGCTGTGAGACTCCTGGTTGCTGCAGCCTTCCTCACAGCTCCTAAAATGGTTTGGCCATGTCCAGGCAGGGCCAGGCCAGGCGTCTCCCATAGTGAGATACGCAGGGTGTGACAGGTTCCATGGACATCATGCTGGGAGAGGGCAAGCAGTCTCTGCTCCTGTCAAAATGCAGGGTCCCAGAACTGGACCTAAAGGCTGGCATTGTGGTGTAGTGGGTTAATCCTCTGCCTGCAGTGCCAGCGTCCCATACGGGCTGGGTTCGTGTCCCGGCTGCTCCTCTTCCAATCTAGCTCTCTGCTGATGGCCTGGGAAGGCAGTGGAGAATGGCCCAAGTACTTGGGCCCCTACACCTGTGTGGGAGACCTGGAAGAAGCTCCTTGCTTCAGATTGGTGCAGCTCTGGCCATTGCAGCCATAACGGGAGTGAACCCACAGATGGAGGACCTTTCTGTCTCTCCCTCTGTAACTCTGCATCTCAAATCTTTAAAAACAAAACACAAGGCCTAAGAGCTTGTCTTTCCCCCAAACAGTCCTTTCTGTGGGGTTAAAGTTTTCCAAGAAAGCCACCAGGGTGGTTTCCCGAGTTGAGCACTGGAACCCAAGGCACCCCACCCCCACCCCCAGAGCCGTGTTCTCAAATCCAGACTCAACACGGATGCACTGGGGACCGGGCTGCACACAAGTGTGTGGCGTGGGTGGCATCTGTCCCCCCCTCTTCCTGACGGGACAACCGGAGTTGAAAGTTAAACAGATTCCAGCCCGGCCCAGGGCTCCCGCTGCTTTACGCTGCTGTCAAGTGGACTTGAATAAAAGCTCACCCCCAGCCTGCCCGGGTAGGAGCAGCTGGGCCTTATCCGTGGGATCCGAGGAGACGCGGAGCGGACCTGGGAGGCGGCCCCGGGGCGACCACGAGGAAAACAGGATGTGACTAACTCTCCAAACCTGTCTGAGGATTTAGGGATGAGGGAGAGGATGGGAAGGAGTGGCCAGCCCGCAGCACAGGGCCCCGTGCGAGGGGGGCGGACCCACGGGCATTCGGTTGCAGCAGGCTGTCAGCTCTGTCCACTGCCGGTGCAGCGGTGGCAGCTTTTCCCCTGTGCCTCAGTTTCCCCAGCTCCCCCGTCTGGCTGAGGCTGCTGAGGGGCCTCCCACGTGACCTCGGGGCTGTGTGGGTGGAGTGGATCGACACTAAATTCCGGGGCTGTGCCCACAACATCACCTCCTGGTGCATACAGCAGGCTCATATGGGCTCAGGGGCAGCTCTTCCTGTGACCCAGGGGAACTGGGTGCCACTCAGGGCCCCGCTCACAACCAAAGGGTGACAGCCACGGAGAGCATTAAGCACACGTGTCGGAGCCAAGCTAATACCGGCAATGACGCACAGCGGAAACAGTAGAGAAGAGAACAAAGCACGCCTACTGAGACCCTTGCCATCCCTCTCATCACCACGGCCTAGCAGGAAGCTCCCTTGCCCACGGAAGCCGGTGCAGGCGGCCACGCCCCATGACAGCATGAGTGACAGAACCCAGGAACCAGCCCCGAGGGAGGTCACGGAGTGCTCTTCTCTCCATAGCTGAGCCGAGGGTTTGGGCACGTGCGCCCAGCGAGCATCCTCCTGGTGGGCTGTCACGATCCCCCCAGGGCTGGGAGAAGCCCTTGTGGGAGCCAGTGCCAGACGCCTCATGACAGGAATCCCAGCAGGGCTCTCACCAGGGACTCCTGCATATGTCCAAAGGGCCAGTGTTGTCCTAGGCTGGGCCACTCACGCAAGTGCAACCCAACCCACGGCTGGGGCCTTCAACTGCAGAAGTCAAAGCAGATATGGGCAGCTAGCAGCCCTGCTGTCATCAGACCCCCGAGGCTCTGCTGTGAGCGGGGAAGCAGGCCACAGCATGGCTGGAACCTTCAGTTTCTCCATCTGGGAAGTGGGTTGCTAACAATTCCCCAAAGAGGAAATACTGGTAATTATATCCAGCTCAAGTGCACACTCAAAAAAACGGCAGCTGCACCAGCCCCATTGCCCTTATTAACCAGGGTTCAGTCACTCGCATGTACAGACCTGGCTCTGAGTGGAAGCTCTTAGGGAAGCGAGCTGAGACAGCCCTGGGCAGGAAGGGAAACAGTGAAGATGGGTCAGTCCCACGCTGAAGCCGCGCTGCTGAGGGCTCCCTGGGGGACTGGGAGGCCAGGAGGGCACCTCTGTGAGGACGGGGAGAGCCGGGGAGCCTCAGCTACACAGGTGGAGTATCTCACCCAGCACTCTGTGGTCCTGCGGAAGGCGTGTGTGTGTGTGTGTGCGCGCGCGCTCCCTATTTCCCCACGCTCTCAGCCACACCTAACGCCCCTGTAGGAGGACGTGTCTACACACACCTCCGGCTGCAGGTTTATTTGGTGCGCACGTCCACATAAGACGGCGATGTGAGCAACACAGCTGCACAGACATTCATCGGTATGCCATGCCCCACGGTGCTGCGGGGTGCTCATGCGGACGGAACAGCCTCCGGGTCCCTGGGTATACATCATGCAAAGGAACCTAAATCCGTATGTCCGAGAGATGTTCAAACCCCCACGTCCATTGCAACATGATTCACGGTAGCCAAGATATGGAGACAAGAACGCTATTCTAACATGCATTCATTGACTGCCTTGTAGTTCTACTGATGCCTGAACCTGTTGCCTATTTGTATCTCTCCTCCTGTTGTCTTGCCCCAACTCTGGTCACAGCTGTTGCAGAATGAGGGCTCAGAAAACCCTGTGGGATACATCAGAAAGGCTGGTTCCAGCAGGTCCAGCCCATGGTCACGTGTCTCCCTTCTTCCAGACACAGTGACGGCAGGTAAAGGACACCTGCTTCTCCCCATCTCAGAGCTGATGGAGTACTCCGCTACTCCCCAAGGCCAAGCAGCAGCATGGGAATCGAGACTCTGCACTAGTCTGGAGAGACAGGGTGCTCTTAAGAAAGGGAATTTCAGTAAAACCTCGGCTGCTGGCGGTGTGCAGTGCCAGGAAGTAGATGGTGACATCGTGCGGGGCCATGACAGTAACCTACCTTGCCCTCGTCCTCTAGGTCACTGTAGCCACAGGCATCTACGAAATCCGGGAAGATCTCCGACCAACCATCGCTTGTGCAGTTTTTGCTGATGTTTCCTGGAAAGAGAAGTTTAGATATTTTATAACCACAAGTGTGCTAAAGCCAGGCTTCCTGTGCTGTCTTAGAATGCTTGCTCTCGCCCATGGCCACAAGGAGCCGGGGCTGCCATTCGGTCCTTCCTCAGCTGCCTCGCCTGGCCAGTGAGCCAGCTCGGGGGGCTGCTGGGGCCCCGAGTGCTGCCAGTGAGTGCGTTGTGCCATGAGGCAATGCCAAAGATAGAAGCTGTAATCCTCAGTAAATGACTGCAAGTGTGAGCGCTGGTATTTTGGAGCAATTCTTAACAGACTCTCAGATTCTGTCACCGTAAGACAGCGATGGCCAAGCCCCGATCATTCTGGGGCCAGCTGGCCTATTACAGCTCACTGGACCTAGCTCTTGCAAGCTTCCTCCTCACTGCCCATCAAAGAGCACAGGGCAGCCTCCCACTTGCTCCCGGACACTGGAACAAACGACAGCAATTCAGGTTTGAACTGCCCACAAGGAAGGCACTTGTCATCTTACCATCCCATTGTTCACTCCTAAATGATCTAAAACCATGCATTAAGATACAATGGTCCCTGCGCTGTCCAAGACTGTGTCCTTAGCAGGTGACAACAGGGAACAGTGAGTGACAAGCCAAGTGGAAAGGCATGAGATAAGGATACTCATTTCCTGAGCCAACCACGCCCCAGAGCACCTGTCATGGGCATCCCTCACTACAGACCCTCGCACGCCGCCTGCCCTGGGCACTGCCGATCCGGTGCCTGTCTCTGCAGCAGCTGCCCTCCCACTACGCTGCAAACGTCTTCCCCTGTGTGACAGCTTCTTGCTTTTCAGGGCAGATTTCATGGCATTGTATCCCCATGTTACAGATGGGGAAAATAAAGGTTCGGTCACTACCGAGCGGGAGCGACAGGTTTTCTGAGCCCCGAGCTCCGTCACTTCTCCACACTACAGCGGTCCCCCGGGTCACTTGCTCTGATGAGCCACAGCATCAAAAGCAAAACCCACTCCCTTCACGCTGGCAAGAGGCACCGACATTCCTTGTCACGCAGGGTGGAAGAGGCAGGGGACAGCCCAAGGCCCAGGTGCCAAGGCTACAATTTTAGGGGGATTTCAAGTCTTCTTCAGTCTACATCAACCTCCACTGAGGTCCCAGGGATGCCCTGGAGCTGCCCCCGAGTCCATGCATGCTCGCAGGAGGCTGACCTGCTCCCACCAGGCTGGGCACAGCCTTGCGTGCCAGGTCAGCAGGTGGACACCATGGAGTAAGGACACACACACAGTATGGCAAGGAGGGAAACAGACAAGGACACACACACACACACACACACACACACGGTATGGCAAGGAGGGAAACAGACCAGAGCTGTTAGCACTGCCTGCCGGTAGCTGTGTGCAGATCAAGAACAGGCACTGTTCACAGGAGGCTGTCTGCAGAGAGAGTGAACTCTCGCCTCCCCCTCCCCCGCCCACTGTCCCTTTCCCCTCCTCCTGCTCTGAGTGGACAGCTGGTTCACTGTCTCCCGCAGAGGTGGGGGCAGGAAGTGCCCAAAACACTCTACAGCTAGAGGCCAGCCAGGCCAGGAGCGAATGCGCCTCCCAGGTCCCAGCACCACAGGGCAAGCGTGGGACCTGGAGGAGGAGCTGCCGCCATGCCTGGGCACAGAGACAGCGGGGCGAGTGCTGGGGCACTGGCTGCCATGACAACACGCCAGGCTACCTGTGACTATGCCACCAGAGGCCATCTGAGCTGTGCAGGGCACCCGAACCTTCCACCTGCTGGCGGGATGGGAAGTCAAGGGGAGAACGACTTTTTGCTGTGGCACAGTCTGAGCCTGGAACCGCTGCATCTGTGGGCTGACCTCATTCTGAGCGTGCCTGACTTCTCCTCCCGGCTCCCTGGGAGAGGCGGGAGCGGCTGCCGTATGGGGCAGAGTCTTCTGCAAACTGGAAAGCACCGGGCCGCATCGAGTCCTACTTCTGTCCCAAGACTCCCAATTTGCCCCTGAGCAATTCTGTTCTAAGTCCTCAGCCCCTGGTGTGCAATGCCAATGACAGCGGGCACCCAGCCCAGCCCAGCCCAGCCCAGCCCTACTCAAGACAGACAGAGCTGGATTCTCCAAACAAGGACCCACGATGACTCAAAGCAGAGGCCGAGAGTAAACACCTGGGGCTGGGACCCCAGATGGCACCCGTCTGGCAGAGGCTGGGCTGGCTGCACCAGAAGGCCCAGCGATGGCGGCTCTGCCGCCTGCCAGTGTGAAACTACCAGGCTGCTGTGTGCGTTCTGGAAGCAGTCAGAGCCATACGTCCAATTAGGAGACGCCTGGGACCGCGCCAGTTCATTTAGAATTTCCAGGGGGAATATTTATAGCCCAAGCCATTCAGCAGAAATGGTGCTGACTGGCTGGGATAGATTTTCAAGCTCAGGCCCTCTGCAATATTGCAGGTTGTACCCTGGAGAGGGCTGGGACAGGGTCTCACTGTGCCCGTCCCCGAGGGGAGAGGGAACCTTGCGTTCTGATCCTCCTTTGGCTTCATCCCAGCCTCTACCCCACTGTTCGGTGTTGAACTTCCACACGCTCAGTGTGCACGGCTTCACCTTCGACATCTGCCCAAGACACAGGCGAAGAGTCCCCCAAGCAAGGTGCTTAGAAAAGTGGGATCACTTACGACCACAGGGAAACAGACAAAATTCCCAGGACCAAGCGGGAGACGTGTGGGTTTCATTTTGAGAGCACACCCTGGGCACGGAGGAAGGGAGCCGGGGGCATCCTTTGAGTCTCTGGGAGCTCAGCAGTCACAAGTCTCCAGCGAAATCAAACAGGTGACACGAGGTGGGCTGGGACGACGCCTCCTGATGGTCACCAAGCTGCAACTCTGGCGGCTGCTCCTCCCGTGCCATCAGGTCTCCCGGAAGCCGAGGGGTCTCCCCTTCCTCAGAGGCCCCCTGGGGAGGTGTCCCCCCCCCGGGGGGGGGGGCTTCTGGGAGCCTTTGCAGGCATGAAGGGAAACTTCCTTTGTTCTCCTCGCCCCTAGTCCAGCCTCACCTGGGCTCACCGTGGTTTTGGCGCTTTGATTCCCAGGTGTCGTGTCCCTGAGCACGAATCACCTGCTCTTCCATACCCCCTCCCCTGCTCTCTCCTACTTGGTTTCAGGTGGACACTGGCCTCCTGCTCCCTAAAGCCCGTGCTCAGGGCCGGCACTGTGGTGCAGTTGGTTAAAGCCCTGGCCTGCAGGGCCGGCATCCCATGTGGGGGCAGTTCAAGTCCCAGCTGCTCCACTTCCGATCCAGCTCTCTGCTATGGCCTGGGAAAGCATTAGAAGATGGCCCAAGTGCTTGGGCCCCGGAACCTGCATGGGAGACCCGGAAGAAGCTCCTGGCTCAGGATCAGTTCAGCTCTGGCCGTTGTGGTCATTTGGGGAGTGAACCATTGGATAGAAGATCTCGTTCGCTCGCTCGCTCGCTCGCTCTACCTCTCGCTCACTCGCTCTGTCTTCCAAATAAATAAAATCTTTAAAAAAAAATGTGCTCACCCTAACATGGCCCAGCTGCTCTTAGACTCAGTAGCAGCAAGTTCCAAAGAAAGGGTAAGCCCCCACTTCTTGTTGGACAAAACCAGCATCCCCAGACGCGAGCCCCCGGGGAGGCAGTACCTGGCTTGCTGTAGAAGTTGCTGAACACTTTCGGGCAGGGCACGGTGACGGTCTCTCCCACGTCCGCAGGGCGCCAGCACGTGATGTTGTCCCAGACACCGCTGCAGGCTAGAGGAAAGAGAGAGAGAGGGACGCCATGACCTGAGATGCGAGATGCTGTGATGCTGGGGGGCAGGGCTGTTTTCTTTTAAATGCCTAACAAGTAGAAAGCCCCCTAATTAGATAATTATCTTGCAAATTACTTTTCTAGGAGACACACAGTATTCCCAAGAATAGAGCTTGCATGGTCATTTTAATTAGCTTTGCAGAAATGAGCAGATCCGTGGGAACAAGTTCTCAAAGACTTCCAAGTGCACCACATTTTAAAAAACATTTCCTATTTTTTAAAAAATTTATTTATTTATTTGAAAGGTAGAGTTACAGAGAGTAGAGAGAGAGAAGACAGACATCTTCCATCCACCGGTTCATCCCCCAGATGGCTGTAACACGCGAGGCTGGGCCAGGCCAAAACCATTTAAATTCCAATATTGAGGGCAACGTGCTCACCTGGGCAAAAACAAAACAAAAACTAGCACACAGCAGCAACGGCTTTCCTCTGTCCACCCAGACCTGCAGGATCCTTGTCCAAACACATCAGCGGGGAGTACACAGGTTTTTGGTTAGAATACAGGGGTGTTTTACCTCTGAGAACAAGGATATGTCTCTGAAAAGCTGGCCATCAGTCAAATTTTGCAGAAGACTTACTAAATGTTCTCTTACAAAACTCAAAATATATTCATTGCAAAAATTCGGTTACATAAATCCATATATTAATGCTCTTACATACTGAAAGCAAACGCTTGTTCTCTTTAAAAGTGTTAAAAAAAAAAAAAGCAAGTCATCAAGTACACAAGCAGCCGGAGAAGCCGCACAGGTGTGTGCAGGGCTCGTCAGGTGGCCTCCGCCGCGGCTGCAGCAGGTGAGTGCTGAGCTGGCCAAGTGCACACCTCGGGGCACTGCTAACCCTAGGAGACTGCCGGCCGGGGCCAGGGCGGGGCTCCTGGCGGGGAGTGAACAGAGCCATCAGGAGACTGACGATGCCCAGACTTCCAGGGAAAACCCCACCCGCAACAGAGAAAGGTCACCCCACCTCGTAAAACACCACCTTCTGACGGCTTGTGCTCGGCTGTTTTGAAGCTCAGCTCTCCCTACCAGAAAACAGCAACTTGCTGCTTTAATAAGAATAGTCACAAATAAGATCAAGTGACTTCAAAGGAACGTATGAAATATAATACGAAGTGTACCGTAATAATTACGTATTGCCTAGTCCTGATCATTTCTGCTTTAACCTCTCACAGCCAGATGCCCAACTCACATCAAGTCAGGCAATCTTCCTATTAAGGCAAGACTTGACTCAAGTGTATGGAGTTTAATTTGTCATCCCAGTCATCCCCAGCCATTAACTAAGTGCTCCCTTTACTTGTTCCTTAATTGCCACCCACCTGTGATGAATGTGCTGGAAGTGGTGAGGCCATAAACAGACTGGAGAGGGTGACACCACGGCCACTGTGGCGGAGAGGGGGATGCACGTGGACCCCTGCAGTAACAACAGTGTGTAGGCCAGGGGGTGCAGGGCTGGCAGGCTGGGAATGAAGTGGCAATGGACACTCAGTCTCCAAGAGACTGCCCGTCCGCGGGGAGCGACTTTTTCTGCTTCTCCAACCCCACAAAAGTGACAGCCAAGACGCTGAAAGGCTGCACCGAGAGGCGTCCAGACGGCTCCCAAGCTATAAAGCCTATGTACTCAGGAACTGGGCAGCATGGCGAGACCTGCAGCCACTGCCTGGGGGGCTGAGAGGCTGGCCCTGCTGCCCATGGCACGCCCGGACGCCGGGCACCGGAGAACCACGTCCAAGAGGATCATGTCCAAGTTTGAGTTCTGAACTCTGAGACCCCGGCCAGCGTCCCATACTAGAGGCCCAAGCTTCCCAGACTGTGCAGCCAGGAGGAAGAGGTCTGACCTCCAAGGAAGAAGCAGAATTTTGAGGCTGGCTTATAAACCTGAGTGAGTTTTGTGGTTGCTGTCCTGATGCACTGACCAAGCAATGGAAAACGAGGAAACCGTTATTCCAGGCAAAGCATAAAGTCATAAAGAAAGCGTTGCTTCTTAAATGACTCAACTGTGATTGCAATGATGCAAGCCAGCACTATGGTATCAGGAGGTTCATGGATACGTGGATGATGAGAACGGCCTGAGAGAGAGAGAGAGAAATCTCCATGCGCAGTAGGAGTTTAATGGACAATGATGTAAACTGGGACAAACTCCAGCCACATACGCATGCTGTTTAGAAATAAGAAAGCCCATGCTGGAGAAAGCACCTTGCACCCTCATGGGTGGGATTCGGGGAGTGAGGAAGGTGGCCTGGACATCGTGATCTGTGTTGAATGCCTTGTGCACTGTTTGCCCTGCACAGCTTTACACAGGCACCACCTTGCTGAAAGCTAAAATCTGCAGTCTATGATAACATTGTGGAAACTCAGAATGATCAGCTTGGGGCCAGCACTGTGGCGTAGCGGGTAAAGCTGCCGCCTGCAGTGCCGGCATCCCATATGGGCACCTGTTCAAGTCCCGGCTGCTCCACTCCCGATCCAGCTCTCTGCTATGGCCTGGGAAAGCAGTGGAAGATGACCCAAGTCCTTGGGCCCCTGCACCCACGTGGGAGACCTGGAAGAAGCTCCTGGCTCCTGGCTTCAGATTGGCGAAGCTCTGGCCATTGTGGCCATCTGGGGAGTGAACCAGCAGATGGAAGACCTCTCTCTTTCCCTCCCTCTGCTTCTCTGTAACTCTGCCTTTCAAATAAATAAATATTTTAAAAATAATAATGAGCTCATATTTAAAAAAGAAACTGTGTGAACAGGTCCCCCAGGTGACAAGGTGGAAGAGTACCAATCAGGTGCTGCCATGGTTCACAGTGGGGTGACTGTTTCTGGTCAGGATCCTACCCCAGGCAGATCACAGCTGAGGGCCAATGTGCAACCAGCAGATCCCCTCCCACAGGAGAACGGCGCGCTCACAGACTGCAGATAGAACCGTCCAGAAAGCACTGGACGGCCTAGCTTTTGTGAAACAGAGCGAGCGGCTCAGGTGAGGCGGGTGGGGGCACTGGGCGTATGAAACTCTGGTAGTACCTTGCTGGTGCTGCTGAAATCCAAGGTGGTCTGAGAAGGGAAAACCTTCCCCGTGCAGACTCCACAAGCCACTGGGTGAAATTCAGCAGCCAGACCTAATTTTTAAAAACCCCATATTTATAATAAGAGACTCCCTTAACAAAATGGGATATTTGTTTAAAAAAAAAAAACAGCAAGTAGTATTAGAAATGTTTGACACACGTGTGTGCCTAAAATCGGGAGCCAGACCAGATGCCTCTTACCCTCATTATTATTTACTGAAGCATCACAAATTTTAGCAAATATAGTAGATGAAGGCAAGTGAACCAAGTGGTATAAATTGGTATAAAGAAGAGAAAGACAAATCCTAGAATAGTAGGGACATCCCTGCCCTACCAAATTTCCACTGTGCCATGGTGTGCACACAATAAGCATTCGGTGGATTGCGATCACTCCCCAGCTGTGGATAATGGCAGCTGCTGTCTGCCCGCCCCACGGTCCATGAGTGGAAACAGCTGAGACTCCACGGACTGCCGCTGAGCTGTGAAGTCCCGCCTCCTAAGTGCACGCATGACTCACAATAAGTTTGCTCGGGATGGATTTTATCAGGGCAGGCATTTGGCGCAGCAGTGAAGGCACTGCCTGGGATACCCACATCCCATATCAGAGTGCCTGCCTTCCAGTCCCAGTCACTCCCAATGCCAGCTTCCCACCACTGTGCACCTGGGAGGCAGTGGTGATGGCTCAAGTAGTTGGGTTCCTGCCACCCACGTTCCTGGCTCCCAGTTTCAGCCTGGCCTAGCCCTGGCTATGGCTGGTATCTGGGGAGTGAACCAGCAGATGGGAGCCCTCTTTCTCTCCCTCTTACCCCAACCATGTGTGCATGTGCATGTGTATGTATGTGTATGTATATATGTACATGTGTTGTGTCTCCCTCTCAAAGCAAAATGAAGAAAAAGGACAGATTTATTGGGACATCCTCCATCATAAGTCAATGAGCATTTGTGCTGTCCAGTTTGGGGCAACCATTCACCTCATGTGGCTGCTGAAATGAATTAAAACCAGATCCAATTCTACATTCAGCCCCTCCTTACAGCAGCCATGTGGGGCTAGGGGCTGGACACTGGACAGGTTCTCAAGATGGGCAGTTCTGTTGGACAGCACAATGTGAGAGGTGGCCACAGAGACAAGCTGGAAGTAAAATGAGCGCACCAGCCTTGCCAACCAAGAGGCTAAAAGCGAGGAGAGAAAACAGTGAGTCCATCGTTACTGTACACTGACGGTGAAGGTAAACTCGCTCAGACAGAGCAATGGGCTCTCCAGGTCACGACTCTTCACCTACCCATGTCCTGTACATGCCTTCTAAAGTGACTATGAGGGGCCGGCGCTGTGACATATCGGGTAAAGCCACCGCCTGCCTGCAGTGCCGGCATCCCATATGGGCACCTGTTCAAGTCTTGGCAGCTCCACTTCCAATCCAGCTCTCTGCTATGGCCTGGGAAAGCAGTGGAAGATGGCCCAAGTCCTTGGGCCCCTGCACTCACGTGGGAAGACCTAGAGGAAGCTCCTGGCTTCGGATCGGCGCAGTTCCAGCTGTTGCGGCCATCTGGGGAGTGAACAGCGGATGGGAGACCTCTCTCTCTCTCTCTCTCTCTCTCTCTCTGCCTCTCCTCCTCTCTGTGTAACTCTGACTTTTGAATAAATAAATAAATCTTTTTTTTTTTAAAAGGCAGTCTTCTTCATTTATTACCCACCTCTTTTCCATCAGTCCAAGCCCAACAGGGAGAGTGGTCAGAGCACGCAGTGTGGGAGAGAGCAGATGGCTGGTTTTGAAAGCACTGTCTCAGGTAGCTCACTGCATAGCCACACGTTCCTAAACAGGAACAAACTCTACTTCTTCCTGGGAAGCCTCCGGCCAGCTTGGAGCACAGGCGCTCGGTGTCCCCGTGTGACAGTGCGGTCAGCGGGACGTACAGGGCAGGAGGTGGGCAGTGCCTGGTGGGTCACCTACAGGGAGGCCTCTCAAGGAACCATGCTTCTGGAGAACTAGCCACATTGCAGTGTAGACCGACACTGACGGATCCCTGAATTCTTGTGTGCAAGGCCGTTTAGTCTCCTTGTAAACCATGTGTTGGACTAAGGGGTTCACAAATCCTGACCACATGCGTGATGCAGATACTGACCTCACACATTATCCAGAGAGACTGATAAATACGGAATGTACGCATGGTGCAGAAATACAAACGTGACGCAGAAGTACTGACCCCGCACGTGACGCAGGGGTAGCGGCCGCACGCGTGATGTAGAAGTACCGACCACACGCATCTGCGATGCACCCTCCAGGCATCTCCAAGCGCTCGTGGCACCCTCAATGGAATGTATGCAGCGAACTAATGATGGGATTTAGGAAAAGGCTGTTCTTTGTGGGTGTTCTCACCGACACCAACGTGCTAGAGATTCAAGGTACAGAGGGCACTGCCTCTTCCCAGTGGAATCCCAAGGGAGACAGCTGTAATTCAATTTTGCGGAATCTTCTAGCCGGAGGGGGAAGTGGAGGAATCTGCCACAGTTAAAAGGAAACGATAACCTCATGGTACCCAAAGAACACATTTTCTCTCCAAAATATCCCCAGGCAAGTCATAATTCTCACAGACGAGGGTACAGGTGTTATGTTCAAGCTTTGGGTTGATTTTCTTGTTATTTCTATGATGTAGACATCAGTTCCCTTCAAGCGAGTCACAACCTGAATCTCTCTATGTTACCGTTTATTTACGAGGTAGCTTTCATGAATATTTTGGCTTCCTCTCAGAGCAGCTCCTAGAAGGAGGCACGAGCCCCTATCCTCAAACTCTACGGTGAGGTGACAAGGGTCACAGAGGTGGAGACACCTGCTCCATGCCATGGGACGAGGGGAGGAGGGGGACGGAGCCCAGGTGCACGACCAGGACACCAGCGGAAGGTTACGGTTCCCGGCTGGCTCATGCCCACATCTGCTCACCCGGACATCATGGGACTTGGTGTATCACCCCCAGGTACGGACACTACCCGGAGAAATGTGAGGGTGAGGCTAGGGTCTCACATGAGGAGCCAACGGGTATGTGTTTAGCCCTGTTTCCTTTTTAAATCTTAAGTGCACTATGACAACGCATCCCCTTGCATTGCCACGTGTGAACGAGTGGGAGAGTACCGTCAGGGCAGCTGTGCCATTGCAGGGCCGCGTGTCAGCAGTGTGGCTGCGACTGTTCATCTGACACTCGGACGGCTGCGACGTCCCACACTCTCTCCGGGGGAGACTCCTGGTCGTGAACCTGCTGGCCTTGCAACACAGGCTCTGTTTGGAGAACAGGTGGCTACGGGAGGCAGGAACTGAATGCCCTTCATGTTCAGGGTCACCCTCACATCTCACTTCTATCTCGGGAGAAACACAGTCCATCTTTTTCCTGTGCAGCCCCACAGAGACGGGCAATGCGGAGGGGGAGCCCGCGGAGGGCAGGCTGGCCTCGCTGGGATGAGGCTTTGCTCGTCTCGCTTGTCCAGCTGCATCGGGAGTGCGTTTGCCTGTGTGCTGAGGCAGCACACACACTCAGAGTGGACTGACTCGGAGTCCAGCCTGGCCTCTGCGCAGGGTCACAGGCGCATTTCTGAGTGTTCTCTATGTTGTATGGGTGTTTCAAACAGGAACGAAAAGAGAACGGTCCAGAAGATATGTTCAATGAAGTAATCACTAAAACATTCCGAATCTTGGGAAAGACATGGCTGCCAGGTCTAGAAAACTCCAAGGAGCCCTAAAAGCTTTGACTGCAAAAGGTCCTCATGGAGGCATGTCATAGTTAAACTGTCCAAATAAAGTCGAAGAGAGAATTCTAGAAATACCAGGAGAAAAGCATCCCACCTCATATAAGGGAACCCCCACTGGATGAACAGCGAACATCTCAGCAGAAACCTGACAGGTCAAGCAGAAAGTCCTAAGAAAAATTTCTGCCAACCAGGAATACTGCAAACAGCCAAGATACGCTTCAGAAATAAAGTCTTTCCAAGACAGGCAAACACAGGGGCAATAGGCTAATCCTCCACCTGTGGCGCCGGCACACCGGGTTCTAGTCCCGGTCGGGGCGCCAGATTCTGTCCTGGTTGCCCCTCTTCCAGTCCAGCTCTCTGCTGTGGCCCGGGAGTGCAGTGGAGGATACCCAAGTCCTTGGGCCCTGCACCTGCATGGGAGACCAGGAGGAAACACCTGGCTCCTGGCTTCGGATCAGCGCGGTGCGATGGCTGCAGCGCGGTGGCCGCAGCGGCCATTGGAGGGTGAACCAACGGAAAAAGGAAGACCTTTCTCTCTGTCTCTCTCTCTCTCACTGTCCACTCTGCCTGTCAAAAAGAAAATAATAAAATAAAAAAATAAAAATAAATAAATAAAAACACAGGGAATTCATCACCACCAGACCAACCCCAGGAGAAACACATCACAGAGGCCCACCCTGGAGGCAAAAGGCTAACAACCACCACTGTGGAAGCACACGAAGGGACGCAACTCACCCACAGAGCAGGTGCACAGACAAGAGGAGGATCCAACCGTATCAACACAGAAAACCCCAACACAGAAAACAGAGGGAGAAGAAAGAACAAAGCTGCACAAAACCACCAGAAAATAATTGAGAGAATAAGTATGTCTTCATCAATAGTAACCCTGAGTGTAAACAGATTATGTTCTCCAATTAAAACATTTAAACATACTAAATGGATTTAAAAAAGATCAAGATCCAATGATAGGCTGCCTACAAGAAACTCGCTTCACCAGTGAAGACACACATGCGCTGGAAGTGAAGGGATGCAAACAGGTGTGCCGTGCAAATGGAAACCGAAGGCAAGCAAAATGAGGCACATTAGATAAAATAGGCTTTAGGTCAAAAACTATAAACAGAGACAAGCCCACTATAGAATGCGATCGTCCAGGCAAAAAAATCAACAGACGCATGGGAGCTGTACTTCAAATGAGCCTAGCAGGCATTTACAGAACCTTGTGTCCAGCTGCTGCAGAATACACGTTACTCTCAGTATGTTAGGTCATAAAAATGTCTCAACAAGTCCCCCAAAATCTAAATCACTACGATGGAATAGAAGTAGCAATCAAAAGTAAGAGGAATGGTATAAATTAAACACATGGAAATTAATCATTATCGTGACAGTGACTCAATGAAAACATGAACAGGGAAATTGAAACCTTTCCTGAAACAAATAAAAAGAGAAACATAACATACCGAAATCTACGGATGCAGCAAAAGCAGTACTCAGAGGTAAGTTTATAGCAGTAAGTTCATACATCAAAGAACTAGATTCCAAATAATCTAGTCTTGCAACTCAAGGAAGTAGAAAAGCAAAAAATAAAACAAGTCTAAAATTAGTAGAAGGAAAGACATAACACAGATTATAGGAGAAGTAGATGAAACAGAGGCTAAAAAAGAAATCAAAAGATTGATGAAACAAAGTTGGCTTTTTGCAAATTAAACAAAATTGACAAAAATCAAGCTTGACTAACCAAGAAGATCCAAATAAATAAGGAATGAAAGGGAAGAATTGACCACTGACGCCACAGAAATACAGAAAATAGCCACTGGGGACTAGTATGAATAGCTATATGCAAACAAACTGAAAAACCTAGAAAAAATGCACAAATTTCTGGACACTTAATAACCCGCTGAAATCAAACTGTGAAGACAGAAAGCCCAAACAGACCAGTGACAAGTAATGAGACTGAATAAATAATGGAAAGTCTTCCAACAACCACAAAAGCCCAGGACTGGACGGTTTCACAGCTGAATTTTAACTAAACCTTTAAACAACTCATACCAGTTTTTCTCAAAATATTCCAAAGAACTGAAAGTGAGGGAACCCTTCCAAATTCATTCTACAAGGCTAGTGTTATCCAAATACCAAGTCCAATAAGAACACAACAAAGACGACTACATTCCAGTATCCCTGAAGACTATACATGTACAAATTCTTTAAAAACAAAATACTAGCAAGGAATCCAACAGCACATAAAAATGTTCATATACCATGATCAAGTAGAATTTATCCCAGAGGTGCAAGGATGATGCAACATATGCAAACCAATAAATGTAGTACATCACATAAGCAGAACGAATAGCAAAAACCCTGAGCACATCTCAATAGATGCAGAAAAGGCATCTAACGGAATTCAGCATCCCTCCATGGTAAGACCCTCCACAAATCAGGTGCAGAAGGAGTGTGCCCCAACACAGGAAAGGTGACATCTGACAAACCCACAGCCAACATCAGACAGAATGGAGGAGGCTGAAAGTGTTTCCTCTACCATCAGGAACAAGACAAAGATGTCCACTTCCATCACTCTTACGCAATGCAGTAAGATGAGAGAGGGAAATAAAAGGCATATTCCTAGGAAATGAGAAAGTCAAACTCCCCTGTTTGCACGGGGCATGTTTGTATGGAAAAATCCCAAAGACCCCACCAAAACACTCGTTCAAACTGACAAATGAATTTGGGAAGGTTCAGAGATACACAATCAACATATAAAACTCTATAGCAAGGGCCCATCAAAGAAGGAAGTACTTTTCTCTGAAGAGAGGAGAGAACTTCCGCTTTGCTTATGGTCCTGTCTAAGTACTGACGGAGTCTGTGGACTCAAAAGGTTTCCATAGCCTTGGCAGCTCATGACAAGAGCCTCGGTGATCACTGATGTCACAAATAAGAGTGATAATTGTTAAATCAACAAAAAGGCCACAGTGCACTTGCTCCCCATGTAGGACCTCTGTCCTCAATGAGCTGTATGTACTACCAGAATTAACGGTAAAACTTGTCTTCAAACAGTACTTTATATTTTGTGTATCTTGTGGGTGCAAACTGTTGAAATCTTTATTTAGTATAGAGTTGATCTTCTGTATATAAAGATAATTAAAAATGAATCTTAATGAAGAATGGGATGGGAGAGGGAGTAGGAGGTGGGATGGAGTGGGGGTGGGAGGGTGGGAATGAGGGGAAGAACTGCTATATTCCAAAAGCTGTACTTATGAAATTTATATTTATTAAATAAAAGCTTTCTAAAAAACTCTATAGTGTCTTAAACACCAATAACAAAACTGCTTATAAGTCAAGAAAAAATAATACAATAACTACAAACAAAACAAAGCAAAATTTAGGAATCAACTTAGCCAAGGAAGTGAAGAATTTCTACAGTGAAAACTACAAACACTGAAGAAGACTGAACAATGCACACACACACATGGAAAGACATCCCACGTTTACAGATTAGAGAAATTAATATTGCTAAAATGTACATACCACCCAAAGTGCTTTACAGACTCAAGGGAATTCTCTGAAAATATCAATGCCATTCTTCACAGAAATAGAAAACAACACTCCTCACATTTGTATGGAGTCATAAAGATTCCAAACCCCCAGGGCAATCACAAGCAAAAAGAATATAACTAAAAGCATTGCAATACTTGACTTCAAGACATACCGCAAAGTTAATAGTAACCAAAATCGTATGGTGCTGGCATAAAAACAGACACATAAATAAATGGAACAGAAGACAGTTCCCAGAAATAAATCCATTTATGTACAGCCAACTTATTTTTGACAAGGGCAGCAAGAACATATATTGGAGAAAGGAAAGATCTCTTAAATAAATGGTTCTGGGAACACTGGATATTCACATGCAAAAGAATGAAATCCGATCCCTCTCACCAGACACCAAAGTTGACTCAAAATGGATCAAAGACTTAAAGGTAAGACATTAAACAATGGAACTACTGCAGAAAACATAATGGAAACACTTCAGGACATGGGTCTGGGCAAAGAATTTTTTGAACATGACCCCAAAAGCACAAACAGAAGCAAAAATTGACAGAGGGGATTGTATCACACTAAAAAGCTCGCAGCAGCAAAGGAAACACCAAAGAGAATGAAGAAACAATCTACAGAATGGAAGAAAATACTGATGAACTCTTCATCCAATATGAGATTAAAGTTCACAATACATAAGGAACCCACGCAACTCAACAGGGTGAAAATCCAATTTAAAAATGGACAGATGACATGAATAGACATTTCTCAAATGAAGACATACAGATGGCTAATGAATGTAGGAAAAAAATGTTCACTAATCAAGAAGAAAATAAAATCAAAACCACAATGGCATTCACCCTAGTTAGAACAGCTATTATCAAAAAGACAAACAATAAAAAACATTGGTAAGAATACAAAGGGGAGCTCTCATTCACTGTTGGTGAACATGTGAACTAGTACAGCCATTATGGAAAATAGTATTAAAATGCCTCAAAAAACTAGAAACATATGATCCAGCTCTCCCACTCCGCGGTATACATCCAAAGGAAATAAAATTGGTATGCCAAAGAGACACAATTTTTATATTTATTTGCAACACTGTTCCCAAGAGCCATAGAAACTTAGGAATCACTCAACAGATGAATGAACAAAGAGAATGCGGCATATATACACAATGGAATATTATTCAACCACTAAAAAGAATGAAAGTTTGTCCATTGCAGCAATGTGGATAGAACTAGGGGACATTATATGAAGTGAAATAAACCAATGGCTGAAAGGCAAACCCCAGATGTTCTCGCTTACGTGTGGGACTTAATGTACTGACCCCACAGATAGAGAGTGTAATAGTGGTGACCACAGCCTGGTGCCGGTGTGGACAAGAGGAGGATGGAGAGAAGGTGGTTAATAAATCTTGGGGTGTGCGAATAGCAGGAATAATTTATGTTTCATAGCACAGGAAGGTAACCATGGGTGCCAGCTGCCAGTTGTATATTTCAGAATAGCTAACAGAGACGATTCTGAGTGTTTGCAACACAAAGGAATAATAAATGATGGAGGTGATGGATATGTCTGGTCTGATCATTACACACTGTGAAAATGGACTGAAATGTCACCCTGGGGCCGGTGCTGTGGCGTAGCAGGTGAAGCCACCGCCTGCAGTGCTGGCATCCCATATGGGCGCTGGTTCGAGTCCCGGCTGCTCCACTTCTGATCCAGCTCTCTGCTATGGCCTGGGAAAGCACCAGAGGATGACTTCGATACTTGGGCACCTGGCACCTGTGTGGGAGACTTGGAAAAAGCTCCTGGCTCCTGGCTTTGGCCTGGTCCAGCCCTGGCCATTGTGGCCATCTGGGAAGTGAACCAGAGGATGGAAGACCTCTCTCTTTCCCTCTTTCTCTGTAACTCTTTCAAATAAATATTAAATCTTAAAAAAACAACAAGAAATGTCACTTTGTACTCCATACATATGCGCAATTGCCATGTGTCAGTTAAAAATAAAAATATAATAATCAACAAATTAAATTTAAAAAAAAATTCAGGTGTGTTTCCCAACACACGAGGAAATGGTGAACAATGAAGCCGGTGAGGGAGGGAGGGAGGGGAGGAGAGGGGCTGGGTGGCTGACGTCAACATCGCAGCGCCGCTCTCCAGGTGGAGCGAGAGGGCTGTTCTGCAAGACGCAGGAGTGGAAACAAAGTGCTCAGACAAGGAGGTGTCAGGTCACGTGCCTCCCTCTGCACTGAAGAGCAAATACTCCCGATCACATCCTCCCTGCAAAAGGTTAATTTAAGTTTCAAGTCCCAGCAGCAAAGCTGCTTCCAGAAACCAGGCAGAGCAGGAGAGCCCAGAAGGCCCCCGCAGCGGAGCCCGAGGCGTTCCGAGCCAGGCTTCGTGATTCAACAGCTTACAGCCAAGCGACAGGCACCGATGAAGGAAGCCGTTCTGTATCTCCTCCAGCAACGAGCAGCCGCAGACCTCGTCAGAGCATCAGCCAGGCGTGTGCAGGGCTGCAGCCTCTGAGCCCCCACTGCTTCTGTCCCCACAGAAATGGCCAGGTTGCTTCCAGAAGACAACCCCTGGAGCACAGTGCCCCAGGAGAGCAACTTAAATTGCCTGTTTATAATGGCGCATACGACCAGATACTGTTCTCCTTGTTTCAAGGAGCCACAGGTGTACAAAAAACCAACCAGTCAGCCAAAGCCATCTCAGTGAACAAGTCTGATGAGCTAAGATGAAGACGGGCCAACAGTGTGCACATCCCGTGCTGGGCTTCTGTCTCCCATGTTGTGCAGTTTATTTGAAAGGCTGGGAGAGTGGGGAGAGAGAGAGAGAAAGAGAGAGAAAGAGAGAGAGAGAGAGAGAGAGAGAGAGAGGGAGAGAGAGGGAGAGAGAGGGAGAGAGAGGGAGAGAGAGGGAGAGAGAGGGAGAGAGAAGGAGAGAGAGGGAGAGAAGGAGAGGGAGAGGGAGAGAGAGAGAGGGAGAGGGAGAGAGAGAGAGAGAGAGAGAGAGAGAGAGAGAATCTCCCATCTACTGGTTCACTCCCCAAATGCCTGCAACAGCCAGAACTGGGCCAGTCTTAAGCCAGGGGCTAGGAGTTCCATAGGGTCTCCCATGCGGGTGGCAGGGACCTAAGCACTTGCACCATCACCTGCTGCCCCTCAGGGCGGGTATGAGCAGGAAGCTGGAATCAGGAGTGGCATCGGAACTCCAAACCACTGTCAGGTGTCCTGACATGGGACGTGGGTGTTCCAAGTGGCATCTTAAGCGCTATCCAAGCACCCACCCACAGCGGGATGTTTTAATGTGAGAAGATGGAAGGGAAAATGAAGAGGAAACAAAAATAATTACTCAATGGCAGGAAGAAATGTTGTAAAGGCCTCAGCCTGGGATCAGTTTGGCTCATGGTGCCCCCCACCCTGCCCCCGCCCATAATGGAGGCACATGGTCAAGCCCAAGTTCTTCCACTGTAGAGTGAAGTTGCTCTCCTACCTCAAGAGAAACCAGAAGAACAGCGCTTCTTCTGCCCGGCCCAGTCCTTGCAGAGACCACGACGGCCAGAACACAACGGTTCTCGAGGGCCACTGGACGGGATACCGAGTCTCGCTGCTGCGAGGCCACAGTTGTCACCAGCTCCCCTGTGAGCGACCATCTCCCAGAAGACCCAGGAGCTCGCTCCGTGGCATCCCGTGCACTTCCAGGCGTGCACCCCACGGGAAAGCAAGGTCAGGAGCCCCCCCACTTCAGACATGGACACTCAAGGCTGTGGGTACAGGGCTGGAGGTAGCTGAGCGGCCTCCCCTGGCAAGCACCCCCCAGGACCCTCCGTGTCCCTTCCTGCTCCCACCCCCCACTTGTGACGCAGGTGACAACGGTTCAGCAGCCCCCCTACTGCACACTGGGAACCGCTGGTTCTGTCTCCCAGGGCTCTGGTTTAATGCGCCTGGGTAGTGTTTTCATCTTTTAACGATTTCTGGGTGGCTCCAAGGCGACCCTGGCTGAGACCCCATCTTGGGGTGCACAGGCTAGACAGGACCTGAGTGTGACCTGTGGGCTCTCAGTGTGGTCCCGCAGCAGCCATCCTGGGAACTTGTCAGGGATGGTCTCAGGTTGGCCCCAGACCCTAAGCTGGAAACTCTGGTGGGGCTCAGCCATCTGGTTTTTGTTTTGTTTTGTTTTTTTTTTAAGTTACAAAAATGAAAGACAGAGTTACAGAGAGAGGTAGGAACAGAGAGTCTTCCACCCACTGGTTCATTCCCCAGATGGCCGCAGCTGCGCTGATCTGAAGCCAGGAGCCAGGAGCTTCCTCCAGGTCTCCCATGTGGGTGCAGGGGCCCAAGGACTTGGGCCATCCTCCACTGCTTTCCCAGCCCATAGCAGAGAGCTGGATGGGAAGAGGAGCAGCCAGGACTAGAACCGATGCCCATATGGGATACCGGAGTTTCAGACCAGGGCTTTAACCCACTGTGCCACAGCGCCAGCCCCAACTGTCTGGGTTCTATCAAGCCCTCAATCCCCAGTTGGAAGGCACAGGAAGGATGGAGACAGGGTCACTGGTGGGCTTCCCGGCTCGGACCGTGAGCACATCACTGGAACCAAGCCTCAGCTTCTCCCTCTGTAAAATGGGGAGAATCCCCCCCCCCCAACAGTGTCTGATCTCATGGGTAATTACGAGCACGCTTGGCACGGAGCTTGGTATGTAATCTGACGTTCCCATGATGGTGATGAGTGGCCTGGTGCCTCTGGACTTTGCTCTTCCTTGTACTGGTGCCATCCCCCCGCCCCCACCCAATGAGACTGGGGGCACAGGAGCCCAAACAGCTGACCCTGTCCCATGTGACTGCTGGAAGAAAATGGACGGCACTTCAGTGCCAAGGGCAGCAGCGGACACCCAGGACACCCCCTGCAGGCACTGCTTAGTGAAACAGACACACGAGTCCACTTAACACCTAAAACCCCAAGAGGCAGGTGTTATTATTGGCCCCATTTCACATACGGGAAAACTGAGGCACAGAGTGCTTAACTAAAGTGCTGGAGGCAAAATGGAGAGCAGGTGGCTGAGGCTCATGGGTCAGGCACTGGGACACCAACACCTGCCTCCCTAGGGGTTCGGGAGGGCATTGACTGGGACATGCCCCAGCCCACGGCACCTCTCAGGAGGTATGGAGACCCAACAAGGGGCTGTGGCTGCCTAACTGACCCCACACTGTGGGCCCCTGCATCTGTGGGGGCAGCTGCCCAGCTGCGAGAGCCCCGAGGCCCGTCCATGCAGCGAGGCCACAGGCCAGGAAGCCGCGCACCTGTCAGCAAGTTCATTGTCAGCCACTCCTGTGTTCTGCCTCTCAGTCTGGGCTGGTTCAGGTCAGACTTATCGCTGAGCAGCCCTGAATGGGAGACTGCTTACAAATGAAGGCCATGTTCTTCTCACTGTCTGTGTCGTTCTCCTCCTCAGTGCCTAAAAACAAGCCGACTCTGGCTTAGAGGGTCGGCCAGCACGCAGAACGGCCGCAGGAGGGCAGAGCGGCAGTGCGGGAGGCAGCCTCCGGGCTCAGCTGGTGTTCTCTCCTATCTAGGGGGTCCCTGGCCAGCCCCAGGTCATGAAGCCACGGGGACACACAGATCACGCTATGGTCAACTCCCGTGACACACGCTCTGCCCACGAGTTCCTCCCGTGACACACGCTCTGCCCACAAGTTCCTCCTGTGACACACGCTCTGCCCACCCTGAGTTCCGTGTCCTTGCTGCAGGACAAAGCTCAGAATGTCTCATGACCTAAGGTGACACTGAAAGGCCTCTGTGTGTCACTGCGGGTTAAGTCACTGCTCACAACGACGGCATCCCCCATCTCCCCTGTTGGAGCACCAGTTCAGGTCCTGGCTCCTCTGCTTCCACACCAGCTCCCTGCTGATGTCCCTGGAAGGCAGCGGGACGACACCTGCCATCCACATGGGAGACCCGGAAAACGTTCTTGGCTCCTGGATTGGGCCTGGAGCAGCCCTGGCCAGTGCAGGCATTTGGGGAGTGAGCCAGCAGATGGAAGACCTCTCTGTCTCTCTCTTTCTCCTATCCCCTCATCACTCCACCTTTCAAATAAATAAATAAGTGAATCGTTTTAAAAAATGCCTCACAGATAATATGCATTTTCCACAAATGTTTTGAAGATCCATCGTGAGTCTTTAAAATCCTTTTTCCCCCCCAAAGATTTATTTATTTATTTGAAAGTCAGAGTTACACAGAGAGAGGAGAAGCGGAAAGAGAGAGAGAGAGGTCTTCCATCTGCTGGTTCACTCCCCAGTTGGCAGCAATGGCTGGAGCTGTGCCAATCTGAAGCCGGGAGCCAGGAGCTTCTTCTGGGTCTCCCACGTGGGTGCAGGGGCCCAAGGACTTGGGTCATCTTCTAATGCTTTCCCAGGCCACAGCAGAGAGCTGCATTGGAAGTGCAGTAGCCAGGATATCTATATGGGGTCTATATGGGATGCCGGCACTGCAGACGGTGGCTTTACCTGCTATGCCAAAATGCCAGCCCCAGGTCTTTAAAACTGTACACTTTTCCAGAGACAAATTTTTAAATTGCAAAAGTAGTCTACACCCACTGGCAACAAATCCCAACAGGACCTAAGTAGGTGCAGAGAGCATGATGGCCCCGTGTGTGCAGGGTCCGATGCCCTCACTGATTAGGCCAGATGCCCACGCTCACGCCGAAAGAGCACCACCCCTCCCCACCTCGCAGGGCACGGCCAGCTGCCTCTGGCCACCTAGCAAAGGTGTTTCCTTGGCATTCTGGTCTCAGCTGTAGTCTGCTGTCCTCATTTTAGAGATGCGGCTCTGGACTTCAAAGCTTAAGCCTGGACTTGGTTTGGGCCGGAAGCCGACAGCAGCGGGGATGGGGGGGGTGGGGGGGGTGGCAAGGCAGGGGAGTCAGGGCAGGGGAGGCGCCGGGGACAGGACACGGGCATGCTGGGGGCCTGCCGCTGCCTCTGGGCTTGCGGGGTCCAGAGCCCTCCTTCTCCACAGGGGCTGCTGTTGTGTTTCCTTCTCCACTCCCGCCCTGGGGGCTGTGTGCAGGGCAGAGGCAGAGAGCTGCAAGCTGGCTCCTCCCACGTGGTCAGCAGTTCCCAACGTCGCTCCTCAGTGGCCCTGTCCACCCAGCCATGCTCATTTCTCCAGCGGAGGTTCCCGAAGGTCTCTGAGCTGGCGTGTGTGTGTGTGGGGGTCCGCTCCATGGGAGAGGGGGCAAGGACACAGCATCCCAAGAATGCACCCTCATCTTCACCAGCAGAGGCTGGGACCAAGGCGACAGACACTGCCTGTGATGAACTGAGACACGGCGAGTGCACAGTGATGCCCTGTTACACACGCTTACACACACATGCACACACACACGCACAGAGACGCTGCACGGAATCTGCCTTTACCAAACCAGGATGCCCCACTTGTTAACATCTGCCTTGATCTTCCACTGAACGTACGACTCCTATTTCTTGTTATTCCAGTACAGAAACACTGTTTCTAAAGGCTGCATAATGACCCACAGGGTGAGTAACCAAGTTTTGATTCCCTACTTGTAAACCCTCAACAGCTACCGCATGGATGCCATAAACAAACAGCGATGAAATAATTGTCGGGAAGGAAATAAGACTTATTGACTATGCAATGCTTGTATTTTTAGCCTGCCCTTTTAGGAGGAAAATTAGTTGATGAGGAACGCTGTCTTTATGGGGAATGCTTATTAATAAATGTATGGAGAATAACTAGAATTTGAGAAGTCAACCTACCTACACACCCCAAGACAACTGCATCTACAGCCACCCTCAGCCACCTGCAGTCAGGTTGTGCCACTGTGGCTTGGACGGTGTGGATACAGATGCATGGCACGGGCGGTATTTCTGGCAGCCGTTTCTAGCACCACACTGCAGAGTGCATGGCTGTAGCTCACAACAACCTGTTACACATGGTTTGAAAAACAGGAAGCCAGGAGCCGCTGCGCTCCACACACAGAGACAAGGCAAGGAGGTAGAAATGCCAATGATGTGATTTGATCAGCTTAGGCTGTATACCTGGGTTGCAGCACTGTACATGAAAATGTACGAGCGTCACATGTTAATCCAAGATAAAGAAAATTTAAGGGGGCCAGCATTGTGGTGTAGCGTGCTAACCTGTCCACCTGCAATGCTAGCGCCTATAAGAATACTGGATCGAGTCCCAGCTGCTCCACTTCTGATCCAGCTTCCTGCTCACATGCCTGGGAGTCAGTAGGTGATGCCCCAAGTGCCTGGGCTCCTGCCACCCATGTGGAAACCCAGATGCAGTCCCTGGCTCCTGGGTTTGGCCTGGGCCAGCCCTGGCCTTTGGGGAGTGAACCAGCAGATGGAAGATCTAACTCTCTCTGTCATTCCTTCTTTCTCTGCGGCTCTGCCTTTCATGTAAATCTTTAAAGAAAATAAACAAAATTTAAAATTCCTTTTCTTTTTGAAGGAAAAGATAACAAAACTGTGGGCTCCCTCCCCTGGCATCCATGCCCCTGAGTGGCAGTGGCGCACCCCATGGTCTCACTGTCTTTTTTTTTTTTTTTTTAACAGAGTGAACAGTGAGTGAGAGAGAGAGAGAGAAAGGTCTTCCTTTTGCCATTGGTTCACCCTCCAATGCCTGCCGCGGCCGGCGTGCTGCGCTGATCCGAAGGCAGGAGCCAGGTGCTTCTCCTGGTCTCCCATGGGGTGCAGGGCCCAAGCACTTGGGCCATCCTCCACTGCACTCCCTGGCCACAGCAGAGAGCTGGCCTGGAAGAGGGGCAACCAGGACAGAATCCGGCGCCCCAACCGGGACTAGAACCCAGTGTGCCGGCGCCGCAAGGCGGAGGATTAGCCTAGTGAGCAGCGGCGCCAACCGGCCTCACTGTCTTCAGAGTTCACTGTTTGAGTGGTTCAGTCTCCACAGCCAGTCCATACCCTTCCTACCAGGACTCAGGTCAAGGGCAAAGGTCACCCAAGAGAAAAGAGGTCTAGGAGCCCTGGAATCACTTCCCAAGTAGCTGTTCTCTTGCTCCCACATTGCTTGCTTGCCTTGGGTTCTGCTGTCTTCTCAGGAAGAACCAGCTACTACAGAGGGACGCAGGCAGCAAAGCAGGGTGGGCCTCCTCGGTGGGCTTCCTGCCGTGGAAATGAAAACCCAGGGAGCCACGGGTAGGTGCAGGGCGTACCTGTCTCTTCTCAGGTAAGGAGGATGCTGGGAGGCTGGTTCCCATGACGGCTGTGAGCCCCTAGGTTCTGATGTTGTAGTCTTTTAGAAACACGACCCGTCTTCCTCTTGGCTGTCAAAGCCACTGATCCTCTGTGCCTGCTGTCAACTGAGAGGACTAAATGCCGGGCAGAATGACTCACCAACCGAACTGAGGGAAAATCGTTTTTCATAAGAGCTTCGCCCTGCTCTGAACTCCGGCCATTTGTTCTGACCTGAATCGCTGCAGACGGGCGACTGCCCCTTGCTGGCCTCACGGTCATTCCACGGTTCATGCCCACAGGACGCTACTGTCTTCACTGCAGAGTTCACCAACACGCCAGCGGTCAGTGACGGGTCATTGTCCCCGCGGATCCAGGAAGGGGGACGCAGGTGACCACGGCTCCTTCCTCACTTAAGAGAGCCCCAGACGCAGAGGACCACAGAGCTGACCAGGGACAGCCCTGGCCCTCTGTCACTCAGAGCCTGAAGGCAGCTCCTGTAGCAGGCAGCCCCCGTCATGGGCCCCAGCTCTCCCACAAAAACCTCCCCAACCTGGCTCCTTGTCACATCCACCCTGGGCCCCTGTTCTGCCTTCTGGAGCCTTCCAGGGCAGCAGTAGTGAAGCCCGGCCGAGCAGTCCGGCCCTAGAACCTCACGACCTTGCTTGGACTTGTGGCTCAGGGACCCTCACCATGATGCCATGCATGGACCCCTGGTGCTTCCTGCATGGACACTCAGGGCCACGGTTTTGCAGCGACCTGAGCTGACCACACAGGGCAAGAAGGACCCCACGGCATCCGTTTCCTGAACTGAGACAAGGACACCAGCCTCTGAGGGGCTGCCCTATTAGGGAGCCATGGCACAAAGAGAAACTCACTGTTCTCACCGCTGCATTCCAGGATGCTCGCGTCTTAGTGCTCAACCCCGCACCCTAGGAAACAACCCTGCAACAGTACCGGCAGATGCTCCGTGCCAGGCTCCTGTGGACTTAGCTCCCCACTCAGACATCTCTATCCAGGTGACCAATTATAGACCAGCCTGTTATTCTTTTATTATTATTATTTTTATTATTTTTTGACAGGCAGAGTGGACAGTGAGAGAGAAAGAGACAGAGAGAAAGGTCTTCCTTTTGCCATTGGTTCACCCTCCAATGGCTGCCACGGCTGGTGCGCTGCGGCCGGTGCACTGCGCTGATCTGAAGCCAGGAGCCAGGCGCTTATCCTGGTCTCCCATGTGGGTGCAGGGCCCAAGCACTTGGGCCATCCTCCACTGCACTCCCTGGCCACAGCAGAGAGCTGGACTGGAAGAGGGGCAACCGGGACAGAATCTGGCGCCCTGACCGGGACTAGAACCTGGTGTGCCGGCGCCGCAAGGCGGAGGATTAGCCTATTGAGCCGCGGTGCCGGCCATCCTGTTATTCTACAGCCTATTAAATCCCAGGGACTACACACATTCTACTAAATGAAGGATTCCTCCTTTCTCCTCATTTCTCAGGATGTAAACTTACATCCTCTCCTTGCCACGAAGGTAAGGAGAGCCGCATCCACGCGTTAGCTAAGCTGGGCACCGTGCCAAATGTCGTTTAGAAAGGCTGCAATTAGGAATGATGACGAGAATTGCTATTGGCAGATGCACAGAGGAAAAGAAGCCTTTGGAGGGAAACACCCAAAGCAGCAACCTGTCAAAACTAATACGAGGAGCGTACTTGGAGTGCACAGCGCACAGAATGAGAATGCGCTCTGTGCAGGGGGCGATCGGTGCCGGTGCAAGACGACCACAAGCCAGACGGCTCTTATCTGCAGCGGTCCCAGAGACAGGGACCAGAGCAAGCTCAGGATGTCACGATGACCCAAATACCCACAGGGACAGAAACGAAGCACTCTGTTGTCCTGCCAAGAGATCGACCTGTTTTTCATGATTTAACACTGCTTCTGAGAGATAAGCCATGCATCTTGTCGTGTGCGGTAGTGAATATCCATCTCTTCAACGAATGTTTATCAAACATCTACTACACTCCGACATGCTCGACTGCACTTGGGGTTTCCTGCCGTGGCCTAGAAGCCCCTGAGGACAGAGCGTTTCCTGCCAGGAGGAACAGTGGGGGTTTAGCCACACCAGTGCAGCCACTGAGGCTGGGGCTTGCTCTTCCACGGTCCGTCAGCATGTGACGTGCCTGTCCTGGGTTCCCGGGCATGAGGACACCGAGGCCCCACACAGTGTTGACTCCAGATGAGTCTGGAAGGCTGCGAAGAATATTTTACAGGGAACCAGGTTCCCTAGAAGACTCCAGAATATGACACAGCCTGCTTTCCTGGGGGGCTGCAATCATCCCATCCCCAACAGCCAGGGCTGGGGTAAACCGGAACCAAGCGGTGGGGAAACACCAGTTCCTGGGACACTGCCAACAGGAACCTGGATGACGCTGGGGTTTTAGAATCCAAGCGACAGCAGCTTTATTTTGGGGGTGAGGGTTCAGTGAACTCCATAGGTGGGAGCCCTATCTTGAGACTTCAGCTAAGTTTAAACCGAGACTCCAGACCCAGAAATAATAAACAATGCTATTGGAGGAACCAAAGAATATGTCAAAGTAACACACAGAGATCCAGTGAGAACTGATATATTAAAAAAAAATTACAGGCTAAATTCAATAAAAGCCGAACATCAAAATACGCTCCAGTGAGCCCAAGGCCACCTGATGCATGTGGCTGGGATCCTGCCCAGCCACTGCTGCCTAAAGCCAGAACCCCCTGCAAACGCCTCCGAGACAGGAGCCCGTCCTGCACCTGCAGGGTCGTCCGGGCCCCCACACAGAGACGCACGGCAGCACCGGCGGAGACTCAGGGCCATCTAAGGGCGACTGTGTAGAAAGATGGGTGAGCGTGCACGTGTCAGGCCCTTTCACCGTCGGTCTGCCTGTGCCATCTTCCAGGCACACTGTTACCTGACACTTTACATCGCCTGTAAACCTTCTGCAACGCTGGCCACCCCTTGGGGCGCTGCCGGTGCCACAGGAGCTCCATGACTGGGCAGAGCCGCGAGGCGCTCCTCCTGAGGTCTCCGGGACCAGCCCAGTTTGGAGAGGGTGAGCATTTCAAGGACGCGCCGCGTGGGAAATCCTGCCACGCCGCTCCCAGGATAATCTCCCGCAGATTTATGACCAGGACTTGGGCGACTTCCCAGTGCATCCCAGAACACGGCTCTGCAGTGTGCGGACAAGGCTGCTCATGTACCCAGCGGATTCCGCCGCTGATCCAGGGAGGCACTGAGCAGTGTGGAGACCCTTCCTGGAACTGCTCTCTCCCCCAGGCTCCGGCTACGTCCCACCCTCGTGGGAAACAACATGGTGCCGCCCTCCAGGCTCAGCTGGGAGCAGTGGCTGTGCCTAAGCTCTGAGCTCCTCGCTCTGGGTCCAGTTCTGCTGACTTCTCCAACACTCTGCCCACCCCTGCCCAGGAGCAGACTCCCCGACCCTCATCCACCCCCAGTGCCCCGGCCCCCTGTCCACCCTGGGCCTACTCCTCTCCTCCCCTCAACCTCGTCCTCCCCTGAACTCTGTCTACCCTGCACCCTGGGACCCGTGCTGAGCACACAAGGGCCTCTCTGGACCCAGACATCCCCAGCACATGAGAACATCCACCTCCTGAGAAACAGAGGTGCAGTTGGAGGTCTTTCTGCATGCTTACCCCGCCCCCAACTCCTGTGCCAGGTCTCACCCTGGGCTCTCCTCCCCCTTCCCTGCCCCCTCACCACCCCTCCCCGCCCATGGAGGGCCACGTGCCAACAGTCCGCGCCCCAAGGCACTTTTCCTTGGCTCACCTGTGCTATTCTTTTCCCTCTATTGAATTTCCGAAAGAGCAACAGGCACACACTGCCCAGCCCCGGGTCCCTCCCAGCCTGCATCTCTGCACTCTGGCCCTTGGAAGGTGCCTTTCCCATCACTCCCCACAGGGGGCCTCACAGCTCTGCCCTCAGTGGCCTGCCTTGTTCCCCCTGGGGGTGCTGAGCTCAAACTCCAGGACAAAGCCAGCTCCCAGCCCCAGGTGGAACTCACTCTCTCCCTCCCTCCTTCCCTCCCTCTCAGGACTCCCATTCACATTTTGGTGCAAGGAGACCATCTCCTGTGCACCTTTTAATATTGCACAGCACCCAGCACGGGGCCCTGCAGCCGTGTGGCGGTTGCTCGCAGGTGCACGGCGTGAAGAGCACGCCTCTTCCTCACGGCCCACCTCAGGGCGCTGGGGACCCAGCCTCACCCTCAGCATCCTCTCAGGCTGCTATCTCCCCTCCCTTCTGGGCACAGGGGAGTTCGATGGTTTAGAAAGTTCTATTAATAATCCCCTGGCTTGGGAGCAAGGTTGCCTTTGATATCAACAGTTAATGCCTGATCTATGGGGGTGCTACCAAGGGCACAATATCTATAGTGGCTGCAGACATCTGAGAATGTTCTTGGCATTTAACATCTTGTCCACTTCCAGAGGGAAGCCGGCTGCCTCCGAGGAGCCCGTGTTAACCACAGACAGGGAGGGGACGCAGGGGTTTGCCAGGGGAGACGAGGGAGGCTGTGGTCAGAGGAGTAGGAATCCCTCAACCCTGAGGCTGAAGGACATGAGGTGCCTCCCTGGGATTTCAAAGATCTCAGCGGAGGCCAGAGAGAGAAGGAGAGAAAACGCTGAGCTCACCATGCAGGTAGCAAGCCAGGGAATCCTCAGCTCCACGGGGAGCTCAAGCCGAGCATGCTAATGATTGGAGGGGACAGGCCAGGGCCAGGCGAGATCTCAGCCGTAGACGCCGGAGCGCCCCCAAGGCTGCCCCTTGCCTGTGGAGAGGAAGCCAAGCCCCTACTCAAGCTCCCCCCAGCACCCAAAAGGATTCTGCAAACGGAGCACTTGGTTAGCAGCCTGGGGTTCTGGGGTGAGGGAAGGCTAGGCACTCCCACAGCTCTGAGCAAGCCAAAGGGGTCTAGGGACATGGCCGCTGCAGTGAGCGTCCCCCCTTACCAGGCTGACCCCGAGAAGCCCCTCGGTGACATGACCACGCCCTGCACCTCCCGTCCGCCTTGGGCACCAGGCAGGGCTCACAGGGCTTGGTCCTCATCTAATCAACCCCCACCAAACAGGAAGGATTCTTGGCTGAGGCCCAACGGGAGGACCCTGGACTTCCAGGAACAGAAATTCTATGAGCAAAATGACGATTTCCACACTGCAAATACAAGAGGGCACGGCACCTGCCCCATCCTGACAGTGCCCGTGCAACCACAGTGCAGAGGAGCACAGGGTGGTGGCTGGGGGACAACGGCCAGGACGGAGGCCGCGGGCTTGCACAGTGGTGCTGGGAGGGGTGTGTGTGTGTGTGTGTGTCTGTGACTGTCTGTATGTGTGCCTATGTGTGTGTGTCTGTGCATGTGTGTCTGTGTGTGTCTGTATGTGGGTCTGTGTGTCTATGTGTGTGTCTGTGTATCTGTGTTGTGTGTCTGTGTATGTCTGTGTCTATGTGTGTCTGCATGTCTGTGTGTATGTTTCTGCATGTGTCTATGTGTGTGTCTGTGTCTGTGTATGTGTCTCTGTGTATGTCTGCACATGTCTGTGTGTGTGTGCATTATGTTTGGGTATGTGTGTATCTGTGTATCTGTGTCTCTGTGACTGTGTGTATCTGAGTGTCTGTGTGTTGTGTGTCTGTGTGTTGTGTGTATCTGTGTGTGTGTCTGCCTGTGTGTGTGTCTGTGTGTTGTGTGTGCATCTGTGTGTGTCTGCTGTGTGTGTGTATCTGTGTGTCTCTGTGTGTGTTGTGTGTGTGCGTGTCGGGTGAGGCGTTCACCGGACAGAAGGAAGACGATGGGTGAGATGCAGCAGGTGCAATGATCAGGATACATACAGCAAACCCCAAAGCAAGGCCAAGGCCCTACACAGCGAGCACACCACGCACAAAAGACCCGCAGGAAGTCATGCTGGTGGTGACCGCCGATCAGCTTAGGATCAAGCTTCCTTTCTGTGGGGAGCTTCTCCGCCCACCTCTTTTCCGTCTTATCTCTGAGTAAAGACAAAGTTGGTTCTTAATCATCATCAGTCTGTCACTGTCAGTTCTCCATTCCTGACAGCTAACAGTACCACACAGCCACCTTCCAGCACCCTCTAAGAAACTCTACCCTCTGTAGTCTTTCCGTGCTAAGTCCCCTTCCCCGAGAAATCAAGAGACACTGTGCGAAGATCTGCTTTTTTTTTTTTTTTTTTACCCTGGGTTTGGGGCTCCTTGAGGGGAGTGACCATGTCCTGATGAACTTTGCATCACTCAGTCCACGTGGTGTGTGCTCAGTACAAACGCTGAAAATAGAGAGGACCAACCAGCACATCAGCGAGTGATTCCATGACACAGGCAACTGTGCAAAACCAGAGGCCCTGGCCACGAGGACTGGAGCTGCTTCTTGACCCAGAAAGCCCTACAAAGCCTTGCAAATAAAGAGATTCAGATCTCGAACCCCCTTTGGGAAAAGCTGCAATCTGCCCAGGCAACCAAAAACATGCAAAACCGAAAGCCACCAGGAATCCGAGAGCGGTCACAAGGAGGCGCGTGTGTTTCTGTCCACCCAGAAAGGACAGTCATGGCCACATGTCCGTGACAACCGCGGTGGCCCAGGGAGGAGCTGAGATGTCATCTGCCCACAGAGGATACAAGAGCTGTGTGTCTGCTTCTCACAGAGGCTGCCCAGGATCAACCTCCATGCTGTCCTAAGTGCCCAGCCAGAGGAGACCCCAGAGATAACAAGCTGTGAGTATCAGGGTTTGCGAACAAGGCGTAGGACATGGGTGTGTAAATACGCCATCATATGAAGTTAGGCTGGCTGGAATTTCTCCTGCCACAAGCCATGTGCAGAAGGGGCAGCAGCCTGCTAAGGATGCCCGAGGCACAGGCGACACACTTGGGAACCAGAGCTAGCAGGGAGGGAAGAGGAGTGAACAAGGGAAGGACTGTGTGCAGAGGGGAAGCGGCTTCCACGGGAGGCTGCGTGGCCGTGCCTTGGGCTCGCCAGAACCATGCTGAGCCCTGACCTTAGAGGGAGGGAAGAGGAAACGGACTTCGCCCCAAATCAGCAGCAAAGTGACTTGAAAGAGCAGGTGCATCCACTTCAGAATTCCTGCATCTGATCTCCTAGTCACAGGACTTAAGAGCTTCGTTCTGACAAACATCAGCAATGAGCCCCAGAGTCACCGGCCAGAAACTAATTTCTTATTCATAATTCCTCTTAGGAGCCTCTATATAAAAATGTATTCAGGACACAATTTATTTCAATGGGCTTCGCTTCTTGTCAAAAACAAATTTAAATCCATAACTTCCAGAATAAACTGTTCTTGATTATTTAAGTGTCCAAGTCTAGGGCTTGATCTTAAGGAGTTTAGCAATTAGAAGAAATCTAGTGCAAAAATACCATAGAGAAAAAACAGATCAGCTGTGCCCTCAACGGCCCAGAGACCCCTGGGTTAGAACACCGGCTACTTTCACTAGAGAAAATGAAGAGGAAAGGAGTGTGCATCATAAAGGAGCTCTGGAGGTGGGCGTTGTGGCGCAGGGGGTTAAGCAGCCACTTGGCACACCTGCATCCTGTATCGGAGAACGTGGTTCAAGTCCCGGCTACTCCACACATCTGATGCAGCTTCTTGTTAATGTGCATCAGAGGCAGCGGATGACAGCCCGAGTGCTTGGGTTCCTATCAGCAATGCGGAAGACCCGTGTGGAGTTCCTGGCCCAGCCCCAGCTGTTGAGAGCATCTGGGGCGTGAACCAACAGATGGAAGATCTCTTTCTCTCCCACTCTCGCTGTCAGCCTGCCTTTCAAATAAATAAATATGCCTCTTTCTCAAAGAAGGAGACCTACATTGTCAATATGCATATCAGAAGCAGCCATCTATTCCCTGTTCTCCACCGGGAACTCCAAACCTGCTCGCTTCAGACCCACACAAGCACAAGACAGCGGGCAGCTGTACATTCGGTTTGCATGTACAGGTCCAGAACACCTGCTAGGGACCAGGAACAGCAAGCTGGCACAACAGCCTCACTTGTCAAGTGCCCAGGCTCCCTGGGGGACACTAAACCACAAAGCGAGATGGTGCACACCCCAAGCATCACAGCACGGCCTCTGGACACCTCTCCAAGCTGGGATGCTCCCCTCCCTCCCCTGTGATATTCTGAAAGAGAACCCATTCATGGAAACTGCCTAAGCTTCCTCTGTGACAAAGACATACAAGAAAGCAAAGACCAGGTGGCCAATGGGATGTCATCAACTATACTCCATGTGACACCACCACCAGAGAAATGAGGAAGTGGTTTGACATGGTGTTCTTTGGTTCCAGGAGAAGGTGATTCCAATGGTATAGTTAGTGGCTTGAAGTTGACCCTCAAATTTGGTGAAATACTTTATGCCCATGAACAGCATAGTCAAAGAGGCATTGTTTGTAGTAGCAAAATACCAAAAGCTACCCTGAAGTCCAGGATTCTAGGAGGGATTAAGAAATCCAATAGAATACTACACAGCTCTCAAGTAGATGATGAAGACTAAAACAGGATAGTCTCCAAACACACAGTTAAAGTTAAATAAAAAAAGAAAACCAAATGCAATATTCACATCAGAGCAAGTGTGCACAGAAGGCCAGCTCCCATTCTACAGAAGAAAACGGGACAGGTGGGCATTGGGTGCAGTGGTGCCATGCTACTCGGGACTTCTGCATTCCCCATCAGGGGGCCTGGTTCAAGTCCCAGCTCCTCCACTTGCAATACCCCTCCCTGCTAATGCACACTCTGGGAGGTAGCAGATGATGGCCCAGTGACTGGTCCCTGCTACCCAGGTGGGAGACTAAGTTCCGGGCTCCTGGCCTCAACTTGGCCCAGCTCTGGCTGTTGTGAGCATTTTGGCAGTGGATGGAAGAGCTGTCTATGTCTCACTGACATTCAAATAAAGTGAAAAATAAATAAATAAGAGACTGTTTTAAAAATTAAAAAATTAGGGGCCAGCATTACGGTGCAGTGGGTTATACTGCCGCCTGTGATGCTGGCATCCCATCATAATTTGAGTTCAGGCTGATCTACTTCTCATCCAGCTCCCTGTTAAGGTGCCTGGGATGCAGCAGAAGATGGCTCAAACATTTGGGCCCCTGCCATTCACGTTGGAGACCCAGATGACTTCCAGGCTCCTGGCTTTGGCTGGGCTCTGTCCTGGCTGTTGCTGCCATTTGGGGAATGAACCAGTGGATGGAAGATAACTCTCTCTCTCCCCCATCCTCCGCCCCCCCATGTAACTCTGTCTTTCAAATAAATACAAAATATTTTTTTAAAAAATTAAACAAAAAGAAAATGAGAGAGCATACCTACACGTAGACTTAGACAAAAGGTCTTCAAAAAGGTTGTTGAAAATGTGTGTGTGTGTATATATATATATATATATTTAAAGGTTCTATTTATTTATTTGAGAGGTAGAGTTACAGACAGAGAGAGGGAGAGATAGAAAGGTCTTCCATCCACTGGTTCATGACCCAAATGGCCAAAATGGCCAGAGCTGTGCCGATCCAAAGCCAGGAGCCAGGAACTTCTTCCAGGTCTCCCACACAGGTGCAGGCTCAAGCACTTGGCCATCTTCTGCTGCTTTCTCAGGCCACAGCAGAGAGCTGGATTGGAAGAAGAGCAGCTGGGACTCAAACCAGAGCCCATATGGGATGCTGGTGCCGTAGGCGGAGGATTAACCTACTGTGCCACAACGCCAGCCCCACGGAAAATGTATATTTTTAAAAAACTATACACGCATTGCAAAAATGTTTGCCCCGTAACTTATCTTTTCATTCCATTTTTTCCACACAGACTTTTTAAAGCACCCTCCTATGAGCACAGGCTCTGTAGGGGACTACATGAGAACCCAGCGTGGAAAAGCCTACAGTGGGGACACTTGTCACCACATACATTTCTGGGTGACATCCTTCCACGTGAGCACATCACTTAATATCTGATGTGAGTATTTTCATGAATGTGTTCAGCAAGAGCTTTTAAAATGCCTTTTCAAATGTCAAGCACTGCGTACAGTTCGGGAGATGGAAGGGGAGACGAGACGCTGCCTTTTCCACGGAGAACGAGGGAGCAGACGGATGGACTAGTCACGCCGTGAGTTAGGATTGTGTCATGGAAAACGAGAGGAGGCGGCCACCAACCCTGGCTTCGGGGATCATTCTCCACGGGCATCTTGTGAGGTGGCGTCGGCAGCCTTGTTCCAAACTCCCTTTCTGAGCAGGTGCACATAGCCAACAGCCAGGAAGGCGGAGACGGCGTGCGCCCAGGGCTGCCATCTCTCTCTCTCTCTGGAGTCAAGGTCGGCAGGTTGAGCAGCGGAGCCTTCGCTAAGATTGGGCTCCTCGGCGCTGACACAAACACGCTGCCTGCATGCGGGCTGCTCCCCACGGCTCCTGGGGGACTCGGGGTCAGAGGCAACCCTTGGGGACATGGAGCCCACGATTCTGCAGCGCTGTGGGCCATAAAGCCTCCTGCTGCTGGCCGTGTGTCTCCTGCCAGCACTGATGGGACCAAGACAAGCTACCTTGCAAGCAGGAACCATATCAAACCTTCCCCAGTTCCTGACAGATCAAACTTGGCTCAGCAGGATTTGTTGTGAGCTTTCTTTTTTGTCTAGCACCTTCTGTGACCTAGTCCTGAGCCGGCATTTGCCATCATCCCCAGGTCAGCCACGCACATTTACATGTGGCCCAGAAAGTAGAACAAGAGAGAGCGCCCAGGCACCGCCCCACTGCTCCTGGTCACAGCCGCTGATCTCGGCATGAGATGAGGCAGAGTCACGTGAACGCACCCACCTCGCCTACGCACAGCAGGAAACCTGGGCAAGACCTGAGCCTCTGTCCCTCCCACCTACAGTCAGCAGGTGAGCAGGGGCCAAGTGTCAGTTACACCTGTTTTTAGACATCTGCAGCCTAGGCTGCCTCATGTGCACAATGGCCAGACTGAGTGAGCCTCGGCGATGGAACCATGGTAAGTCTCAGAGAGCTAAATACCCCTGAAGCTTACTCAGTGAGTCCTCTGGAAGACTTTAGCATTGAAAGTAGGTTTGGGGGCCGGGGCCATGCTCACTTGGTTAATCCTCCGCCTGTGGTGCTGCCATCCCATATGGGCACTGGGTTCTAGTCCCGGCTGCTCCTCTTCCAGTCCAGCTCTCTGCTATGACCCGGGAGGGCAGTGGAGGATGGCCCAAGTGCTTGGGCCCTGCACCCGCATGGGAGACCAGGAAGATACTCCTGGCTCCTGGCTTCGGATCAACGCAGCGCCAGCCATAGTGGCCATTTTGGGGAGTGAACCAATGGAAGGAAGTCCTTTCTCTCTGTCTCTTTCTCTCTCACTGTCTAACTCTATCTGTCAAATAAAAAATAAAATAAATAAAATCAAATCAAAAAAAAGAAAAAAAAAAGAAAGTGGGTTTTGAGGGGCGGTGCTGTGGCATAGTGGGGAAAGCCATGGCCTGCAGTGTTAGCATTCCACATGGGTGCCGGTTCAAGTCCCAGCTGTTCTACTTCCGATCCAGCTCTCTGCTATGGCCTGGGAAAGCACAGAAGATGGTCCAAGTCCTTGGGCCCCTGCACCCCTGTGGGAGACCTGGAAGAAGCTCCTGGTTCTGGCTGTTGCAGCCATTTGGGGGGAATGAACCAGCAGTTGGAAGATCTCTCCCCCCTCCCAACCCTGTAACTCTGCCTTTCAAATAAAATAACAAAATCTTTAAAAAATGGGTTTTGTCTAGATGTGTTATCTTTTTTTTTTTTTTAATACATATACAGACTACCTCACTGGAACTGAAGACAAGTTTTACTTTTCCCATTTCTGGAGCTCGTTCACACCCATTTCTTAGTCCTTCGAAACTTAAAAGCAGCCACTGCAGACCCTTCGCGGCCCATCTCACACTGTTTCCTACCGACTCCCCCTCACCTCCGTCGCTGGCAAGAACGCCCTCTTCCCTCGGCCCTGGCAGGTTGTGGGTCTGGTTCCCATCACCTACAGGATCTTCATTCTGGCAACTTACTACTATTTATATCACAGGCATTTGCACCACGCATATTCCAAAGAGCAAAAAGAAAAAAAAAAAAAAAGGAACCCTCCGGACACAAGCTGTCAGTGCACAGTAGCCGAAGCATGGCCAGACCAGGTCATGCTGTGTTTCTCCCCCGAGGGCCACTGGCTTGTGACCAAGCGGTTCCTAATGTCAATTAGGTGAGAGACTCAGATACCGCTCACAGGCGAAGTGAGAGCCTTTGATATGAAAGGACGCTCAGGGAGACATCCAGGAGAGCGGAGACAGGTTCCCACTGTTCCAGCCCAGGCAGACCTCTCGCAGTCTTGCTCCAAACCGGCCAAGTTCCCTCTGCTTCGCCTGCAGCCAGGCTGAGCTGAGGGGTGTGTGCACTCTGCCCTTGGAGGCTGTGACCCAAGACATCTGACATTGTTCACACACAGGACACCTCTGCGGAGGAGCCCAAGAAGTCTTTTCTATTTTTAAGGTTTATTTTATTCATTTGAAGGCAGAGTTAGAGAGAGACAGATAGAGTGATCTTCCATCTGTTGGTTCACTCCCCACATGGCTGCAACTGCAGGAGGATGGGCCAGCCTGAAGCCAGAAGTCAGGAGCTTCTTCCAGGTCTTCCACGTGGGTGCAGGGGCCTAAAGACTTGGGCCATCTGCTACTGCTTTCCCAGGCCACAGCAGAGAGCTGGATCAGAAGTGGAGCAGCCGGGACGCGAACCGGCACCCATATGGGATGCCAGCATTGCAGGTGACAGCTTAACCTGCTGCGCCACAACACCGCCCCCTCCCCCCAAGGAGTCTTATCTTAAAAGGCTGGCTTATCTCTGGCAGGTGTGCCGCAGGAGTTTCCAATCACGGGATGAAGCTTGCATCCAGTCACCATCCACAGCTCCGGGCAGTGCTGATCACACAGGAGTCTGCCCAGCTCCTGTACAGCTCTGGTTTTCAATGACGCACCATTTGCAAACTTAAAAAGCCAAGGGGTAGACATCTGACGCGGCAGCTAAGACAGCACGTGGGGTGCCTGCACCCCGTATCAGAGCACCTGAATTCAAGTCCCAGGTCTGCTTCCACTCCAGCTTCCTCCTATTGCATACCCCGGGAGGCAGCAGGTGATGGCTCAGAGATGGGTCCCTGTCACCCACACAGGAGACCCAGACGGAGTTCTGAGCCCCTGGCTTTGACCTGGCCCAGCCCTGGCTGTTGCAGGCATTTGGGGAATGAACCAGCAGGTGGGAGATTGTGTGTCTGTGCCTGTTTGAGAGACAGGCAGAGACAATGTCTTTCAAATAAACTGTTTTTTAAAATGGAAACATTTTACGTAATGGTTGGTTGCATTTCTGATGCCTCCCTAAACAGGAAACTTCACAATTTGGAATCCATCCTCCAGAATTTGAAAGTAGCTGCCGCAGGGGCCCGCACTGTGGCATAGTGGGTAAAGCCGCCAACTGCGGCGCTAGCATCCCATAAGGGCACCAGTTCACGTCCTGGCTGCTCCACTTCCGATCCAGCTCTCTGCTGTGTCCTGGGAAAGCAGTGGAGGATGGCCCAAGTCTTTGGGCCCCTGCACCCATGTGGGAGACCCGGAAGAAGCTCCTGGCTCCTGGCTTCTGATAGGCACAGCTCTGGCCGTTGAGACCATCTGGAGAGTGAACCAGCAGGTGGAAGACCTCTCTCTCTCTGCCTCTCACTGTGTAACCCTGACTTTCAAATGAATAAATAATCTTCAAAAAAAAAAAAAAAAAAAGAAAGAAAGAAAGTAGCTACAGCAGCCCCTTCATGTCCCACCTCACTTTTCCTTTCCTAACACAAGTGCACTGTTTCCTGCAGACTTGGCTGCACCCAGACAGGGGCAGGGGACACTGCTCCTTCCCAGGACCCCAGGACCCCGGGCCCCTGATGGTCGGTTCTCAACGTCTCCCTTCTTAACCGAGTCGTCCCTGAGATGGCGCTGCTGTCTCCCCCGCCTCCCCAGGTCGGCCGCCGGCCACCCTCCTCACAGGCCTCTCCCAGCTGCTACTCAGGGAGCTGAGCGGCTTCATCTGCTGTTTTCTGGGCAACAGGCAAGAGGCGGCCACTGGAAGGTGTGTGTGCCCCAGGGTCACAGGTTTGTCACGTGGAAGCCCAAGCCCTGGTTTTTCAGATGAGGAAATGCAGGCTTGGCTTGGCTGGGGGTGGGGGTGGGGGGCAGGAAAGACAAGGGATGCCTGTTTGGGTAACAGGTGGAGGCGCAGCGGCCAGCATGGGGAGCTGCAGGTCACCCATGCTTCTGCAGCCTTGAACCGGGATCCCAATGGTGACGTGCCATGAGCTCAATACACACACACTGGGTTTCTAAGACTCGGGATAAAATGGCATGTAGAATGGAGATTTCTGTCGATTATAAGTTAAAGATGCAAACATGCACGAATAGAGTCTATAATTAAAGTCGAGCTTGCATGTTTTTTACTTCTTTTCAGAGAGTCCCTAGAAAACTCGAAGTGACCTGGATGGCTCACGTTCTGTTTCTACTGCACGCGGACGTGTCAGAACAAAGCCCACCATCGCGATGCCAGGGTATTACTTTGATTGTCACCTCTTTCTTGAAAAGGAAAAAAGTCATGACACAGAGCAGACAAAGCACAGGAAAGGATCAAAGGCTTTGCTGCTATTTATGATCCTGGTGTTACCCCACAGCCCTTCTGCGTTTATAAACACCTGGCTCCAGCGTCTAGCGTCCCAGCGTTCCCTCTGCCGACCTGGAGTGGCCACCACCGGCTGGCTCCCGCTATGCACAGCCAGTCAACACAAGTCCCGCTTCCCCGTTTGCTCTCTGGTCAGTTTTCATCATCCAAATGACCTGTGATCTAACTACGATTTTTAAATTCAAGAATTCAGACAAACGTTCATTCCACAGCAAACTGGAGCTGCCTCTGCAAAGCATAACAAATCCCAGGAAATTATTTTAGGAACTGCTGCTGTTAGCTCACGCCATGGAAACTGTGTCTGTGAAGCACTCCCAAGTTTCCTATCAAAAGGGGTGTGGGAAGACCCCCATACAGTGAGCACCATGTGATTTTCCGAGTCCTTTTGCAAGGTGCAGGTGACCGTGGACCACCAGTGATGCGAGTGAGGCATGAGCCACGCCGTGCAGAGCGCCATCCGGGAGGGGGGTTGGTCCCCAAGCCTTCCACCTACCTTTGTACTTTTCTGTCTGAGCGCTCAGGAGCTCTGCACATTTGGTTTCTTCCTCCTGTATTTCCAGATGAAACCGGCATTCTGGGTGAATGCTGCTCACCTGTTCAAGGTGAAAAGAAAGGAAATCAGCGAAACTTCCGCCATAAACGTCAGGCAGAGGTTCTCCCAGTAGCACCGGAGCGTGCACAGTTCTAAACTGCTTCCAAACTAAAGTGCCCAGCGTGGTCACTAACAACAGCTCTGCCATTTACTTCACAAAATTCTACAAGCCAATAATAACTATTCTCTAAGAAAGAAAAGGAACTTACTACCATAACCCCGCTGTATGCTGTTAGTACTAACTGGGAGGCAACACAACTCTGTAATCCAATAATCGCTCCACGTTCTTCATAGCCCTGGATTTGACTGAAGGAAACACAGGTTTACTCCTCAGAACGTTGCTTTGCTTATCACCTGCACCTGAGGACCATCAGGGTCGGGCAGAGCCCTAAGACAACACATCTGATCTTGGGAGCTAAGCAGGGTGGATCTGGTTAGAACTCGGATGGGAGACAGCCTCGTGTCAAGGCTTCCACAGGCTTCTGCATCTTAGCCCTTTGGAAGCAGAGCAAACCGTGCTCACTTTGACTTTGAACCTGGTGTGCAGAAGCTTTCCAGAAAGATGACAGGGTAAGGGGCAGGGGGGAGAGAAATGCATCACCCCACTCTGCAATGTGGGGGTGCGGGGGGCGGCAGTCTGTAGTCAGGGCTCGTCACCGGCTCTTAAGAGGCGACGGTGCTGTGCACAGCGTCTCAGTCTTGGTAGAGACCACTTTCCAAGCTCTGTTTTCACAAAAATACAACAGTCTCTGATTTTATGCCCCTGCTCCATCTCAAGAAATACCCACAGGATGCGCTAGAGCTGCCCCTTCCGGGGCTTAGCGAGACCTTGGTCCCTATCTGTCTCTCCATCTCTCTCTCTCTCTGCCTCTCTCTTTCTCTCTCTCTCTCTCTCTCTCTCTCTCTCTCTCTCACACACACACACACACACACACACACTTTGTCTAACCAAACCTGTTCTCGTGCAGGAGTACTACTACCAACCAAAGAGAATTACACTTGGCAGGTGCTCTGTATTTGGTTAGCCTGCTACTGGTACAGGTCACCTGTTCCAGCCACCAACAGTTTTCTAACAGGAAAAACCGAATGCTGGGTCCTGCCGCCACAGTCAGCCCCACTTAGCAAGCTGTCGGTCTGTTTGATTAACCAGCCCAATACCCACCAACCACCTAAAAGTTAGATTCTTGATGTCCAGCATGCCAGCTCAGGAATTTCGGAAGGAAGGAAATGACACTGATTTTAAAAAGAAACTAAGCAGTGGCCTCTTTGGAGACGTCTCAGAAACTAAGGCAGCATTGGCCGCTCGCTCCTGCCCGCGGCCACCTTAGCGGCGGGGATCTGATTCTCACCGGGGCAGACCCGCTGCGGCTCCGCGCGAGACCGGGGAGTGCGGCGACCACAGAGCCACCGGCACTGACAACTTCGCCTCAACAGCTCCGGGCGCGGGAGGCCAGGCTGCCACCCGCACACAGGAAGCACGCGTGCGTGCACACGAGCGAGCGCGTCTCGGTCCCGCAGACAGGAAAGCAAAGCGGGCCAAACTTTTCTTTTTAGAAATGGGCTTTTAGATAAAAGGCGGAAATCTTGATTGAGCACCGCGTAACGTCTTAGTGCACCGATCTAACCAACTTCTGGGCAGTGTATCATCTCCTCCTGTGCAATTAAAAAAACCAAAAGAGGACGCATATTTCCAAAAGGAAACTCTTCAGCCAGGCCACTCTCTCACACACTAAAGCAAACACTAAGGACAGCGAGTACCGGGAGGAGCAGCAGAAGCAGTTAATGACAAAGCAAACTCCGGGTTCCCCCGGGACGCCAAGCCTGCGCAGGTGACCGGGACGACACAGCCCCCGGGCTCCGGGCCTGGGCCGCCGCGCGCCCCGCGCGTCTTAAGTGCCCGGGCAAGAAGAGGATCCCGCTTCCAGCAAACCCAGGACGTAAGCGAGGGAGGGAGGAGGCTCCCGCATCTTCCCGGCCCCGGAGTCGGTGCGGCACGCGCCATCGGAGAAGCGCAGGAGCTCGCCAGGCGACCCGGTTCCCTGTCCCGGGCCCCGGCCGGACGGGTGGGTCCCCCGCCACCCCCAGCGCAGCCACCCCCCTCTAGCTCTCTGCTCCCCGGAGCTGGCGCGGAGAGCGCAGCCCGGCAGGAGGGGTGCGCCTCCTCGGGACGTGGGCGACGCGGATCCCGGTGGGGTGGGGGTGCGGGGGTCGCGGGGCGCACTCACGGGGACCAGCAGCCAGCCGCAGCAGGTCAGCAGCGCGGGCGCCCTCATCCCGGGCTCAGCGCGCCGGGGGCCGCCCAGCGCCCGCCGCCTCCGTCCCGAGCGCCTGCGGCTCCGCGGACTCCACCATGGGCCAGGCCGAGCGCGCAGTGGCGGTGGCGGCGGCGGTGGCGGCGACTCCCTGGCCGGCGCCCGGGGCTCAGACTGTCCGTGCACGGCGCGCCCAGCAGCGGCTGCCCGGCGGCCGGAGCGCGTGGGCCGGACCCCTCCGTCCTCGCTCGGAGCGCGCTCGCCTCTCTCCCGCAGGTCCCGGCTGCGCCCCGCCCTCTCGCCCCCTGTCCCCGCCCCGCGCGTCCCCCTCGCCCCTCGCGGCTCCCTCCGCCCTCTCGCTCGCGCTCCTCCGCCCGGCGCCCTCCCTCCCTCTCCTTGGAGCCCGCCCGGTGCTGGCCCCCCCCACCCCCCCGGCCTCGTTCTCTGCGCGACCCCTTCTCTCCTCCTTCTCTGCTCAGGCGCCCCCGCCTCCCCCAGCTTCCCGCATCCCTTGGCCCCCTGACCCCTGCCTCCCTCCCCACTCTGGGCCCCTGCGCGCCCCCTCCTAGCCCTTGTCTCCCACACTCTCAAGTATTGGTAGGAGCAGGTGAGCGGGGGTGGGCGAAGGGCTCCCCCCAACTCGCACTGAGAATTCGAGGGCAGACGCAAGGTGTGCGCCGACCTTGGAAGTGCACCCGCCAGGTTTGGGGCACCTGCGCCTTCCCTCCTAAGTGATTCGCTGAAGGCGCCCGAGAAAGCGGTCAGAAACCCTTGGCTGGGGCGTGGGGAGCTGCCTCGGTAGCCAATGGGGTGGGGTTGGCTTGGGTGGCACTAAGAATTAAGGAGTGCGTGCTGGGGCAGGCGGACTGGGCACCGCCTCGCGGAGGGGTTCGGTTGGACAGAAAGACGCGGGGTTCGCACGCGCTGGGCCCCGCGAAGGTACTGGAAGAAGGCCATTTGCATCGCCGGACTCAGTGGCTGGCTGGGTCCTGGGTCGGGACCCCGCCGCGCGCCCCAGGCGCCCAGCGCCTCCCGCAGAAGGCGGGGACGGAGGCGCTTGGGGGTCTGAAGCCCCCAGGGTGACTCTGTGCCCAGGACTCCTGCCTGAGAGCCGGTGGTTATGGACCAAGCGGAAAAGCCCTGCAAATGAGAAACACGGCAGGTCAGTGTCTGCTGTTACAGCTCTACATGTCTGTTGCATGTTGGCGAGGGAACCGGGAGTTGAAGATCCCTTGTCGCTCTGCACACACACACACACACACACAGAGTCATAATAAGGGGGCCTGTGGTGTAACTTGTTGGAGTCCCGGCTGCTCCTCTTCCGATCCAGCTCCCTGCTAATGGCCTGGGAGAGCAGCATAGGATGGCCCAGGTGCCTGGGCCCCTGCACCCGCATGGGAGACCTGGAGGAAGCTCCTGGCTCCTGGCTTCGGCCTGAGCAGCAGCCATTCATGGAGGGGTCCAGCGGATGGAAGACATCTCTGTCTGTCCCTCCCCGACCCTCTCCCAGTAACTGTATATTTCAAATACATACACAATTAAAATAAAAATGACTTCAAACTTACACGGAAGTTAAAAGAATAAATACAAAGAACCCCATTTTGCTGTGTGTCTAGACCCGGTCGTTAACATTTCCACACGCTGTCGATGGCCTCGCTCCCAGCCTCCTGCCCCTCTCAGGATGGATTCCTGTACCCATGCATCATCTCTGTGTGTCTACCTGCCATCCGCCTCTCTCACCCCCAGGCACCCGCTCGTTCTCTGATGGAGAACTGGTTGTCAGGTGTGCAGCCTTGGATTTTGATGAACAAGCCCTTTCCACACTGTCCTACCCTGGGGTCAGCCCCTGGGCTGCAGGTTGTCTGAGCCCCTGCCCCACAGAGGCACTGGGAGAGCCGGGGTTCTCGGGGTGCAGTGAGCACTTAGCTGATGCCTGCAGTGTGCACAGCATGGCCTGGGTGCAGTGACGTGGGACGATGCGTGTGTCTCTCCCCTCCAGGTGCTCATGGCGCAGTGTGTGAGCACGTGACCTGGGACATGACTGTGATGTCCCTAGCTACAGGCGGACAGAGACAGGAGCAGTGATTCATTTCAAGGGAGGGCCTTGGGGGACAGAAGGTGCGGATGTGCCAGGAGGAATGGCTGGAAGTGGAAACCTCAGCCCAGGCACCTTGGACAGACACGAGGAGCAGGACATGTGGCGAGCGCAGAGGCCTGAGGCCCTGCAGGTCCCCGGGGGGCAGAGAGTCGGAGCAGCTCTGGCATCAACTGTGCCACACCGCATTATCGGGCACACACAAAGCGTCTTCCATCCCCACTGTTGCCACCTCTGTTCGGAATCCCTGTGTTGAGGTGAGTGGGGCACATATTTTTAAAAAGATTTTGTTTAGTTGAAAGGCAGGAGAGAGAGAGAGACAGAGAGAAGGAGATCTTCTATCTGCTAGTTCATTCCCCAAATGACCACAACGGAAGCCAGGAGCCAGGAACTCCATCCGGGTTCCATAGTGGGTGGCAGGGACCCAAGCACGTGGCCATTATCTGCTGCTTTCCCAGCGCAGTAGCAGGGAGCTGGATGGGAAGTGGAGAAGCCGAGACTTGAACCTGTGCTCGTGTGGGATGCTGGTGTCACAGGCAGCGGCTTAACCTGCTGCGCCCCAGTGTCTGCCCTGTGTGCTGGCTCCTGTGGGGAATGCCCCCACTTCCAGGGATTTTCTGCACTTCCTCCTCCTGAGCCAAATGACCTCTTCAGGGCAGATGGGCTCCGCGCCTTCCGCAGCCTCTGCTGGTGGCTGGTGGCCGGGAGCTTTGCTGGGCACTGCTAAGGTGACTCCGTGCTGTGCTCACCTGCCCAGCTGCGGCCAGGTCCTAGCCCTGGGCTCTGCCTCCCCCTCCCACGCAGGTTCCCTGACCACACCTGCACCGGCTCCTCACCTGCCTGTGTCTGGGTTCATACCCTGTGGTCTGCAGGTGCCCTGTGTCCCTGGCACCTCCCATGCCTGTGAATGTCCGGGATTTTGCAGGCTGCACTCTGAACGGGAGAAACCACATCTCTAAGGATGGGTATGTGTTGTCCGCATGGAGCAGACGCCTAGACGTCTAGTGACGCATCAAGGGGAGCCTGGGGTGTTCCTTGTCGGGACAGTGACACTGTGCTGCTACTTCATACTCCTCTGGAAGCGGAAGCCTCTTCTAACCTCCTTGCCCCTTCCAGATAAGCAGTTTGGGTTCTGGAGCCTGACACCCTGGGGAGAACGCAGTGGCTTTGGGCCATGCCCAACACCCCGCAGGCCGTTGTCACTGAATCCTTCTTTTTGTCTTTGGCAAGCCTGAATGTTAGACTTAGATAACAAATTTATTTTCCCTAACCCCTAATGAAAGCTCGGGATATTGGAGTCAGTGTATTTTATTTTAACATTTATTCATTTGAAAGTCAGAATTGAGAGAGAGTGAGAGAGCGAGAGAGAGAGACCTTCTGTAGGATGGTTCACTCCCCAGATGGCCCCAGTGACCAGCAGGGGGCCAGACAGAAGCCAGGACCCAGGAGTTTGATCCATCTCCCATTTGGGTGGCAGGGGCCCACACACTTGGGTCATCTGCTGCTGCTTTCCCAGGCCATCAGCAGGGAGCTGGATTGGAAATGGAACAGCCAGGACATGAACTGGCCCCCATATGGGATGCCAGCCTCGCTGGCAGTGGCTTTACCCACTAGGCCAGTTTTAATTCCTTTCCCCATCCCAGCTGCATCCATCAGGGGACTCAGCAGGTGGCTGGGGAGTTGTTGATGGCGGCGTGCGGCCTTTCTGAGCCTGTGCCCTGGCTGTGGGCCCCGTGGAGGCTGTCACATGACACAGTGTTAGCTCGCAGGCTGTGTGCGTGGCCTCTTCCATTAGACACAGGGCATGAGACGCCGTCACAAGACGTGTGACGCGCTCCTCTGGGGATGTGCGCCATCCAGGTGGATGCAGACCGTGGCCCAGGGCTCCTTCTCGGGACAGGTGGCTGTGTCTGCAGGGTGCAGTTTCCATCCCCAACCCCCCCACCCCCCGCCGAATTCCCACCATAATCGACACTCAAGTGATCCAACCTACTTAGGGCGTGTTCTGTACATGCTGGTGAGTGTGCATGTGATTCTACAGCTGTCAGTCCTGCCTCAGGCCTTGAACCTGCCACAAGGAGCTGTGTCCTGATGGAGGGGTGGGGGTGGGGGAGTCTTCCCCATCTCTGTTTCACCCCTGCGCCCCTGCTGGCTGTCCTGGGCCCCCCAGGTCACAGGGAGCATGGAAAGGGTGATGGGCTGTATTTGTGGGCTCACAGCAGAGGCGCCATGGCATGACGGGTTCTGAGTGGTGCCTTGGTGAGTTCTGCAGGTCTCTCTGGACTCTGCACCGCTGGAGACCTCCCATTACAGGCCCCTAGATGCAGGAGTTCCCCTCTGAATGGGCCCTTGTCAAGTCTGTGGCCTCTCCTTCTCGAGGGAGGCTGCTGCTTGCTAACTGGGCTCTGCAGGCATGGGGGGGGGGAGGGCTCCCGGCCAGCTGCACCCTGTCACCTGTGGGGCCTCTCAGGGTGAGACTGATGCCATTCCTGCCTCCCCCCACATGATGGATCTTGAGGTGGCTTCCCTTGGCGTGAGGGAGGGAGCAGCATCACCCCAACCTCCCCCATGGCAGGAGTGGGGGGGAGGGAAACAAATGGATAGCTTCTTGCAAAGCACACTTGTAGCACCTTGGAGGCCAGCCTGGAGGAGGGTCCTGGGCTGACACTCGCAGACCACGTCGGGGTCACTCTCCTTACAGGCTCTCTGTCATGGGCTAGCACCTCACTCTGGCATGATTGTGATGTGTTGCTACACTGTTGCCAACATTATTAAGTAACTTTTGTCGTTTGTTACTGGGGTGTACTCCTGATGTCCATTCTGTGGGTTTGGACAGACGTGCGACATGAATTCATCATTGTACCACGAATCCTTTGGGGAAATGCCAAGAGTGAGACTGACTGCCGGATCATGTGGCAAGAGCGTGTTTTGTTTGCAAAACTCTACCTACAGTATTCTAGAGTGGCTGTACCCTTCGGCGTTCCAGCCAGCAATGAATGAGAACACCTGTTGCTCCACGGCCTCACAGCACTTGGCCTTGTCATTGTTCTGAATTTTGGCCCGTCTAGTAGGTGTGCACTGACATCTCTCTGTTCTAATTTGCGGTTCTCTGGTGACACATGATGTGGAGCGTCTTTTCCTATGCTGACTCTGCTGGTAAATCTGCAATGTCCCTGGTGAGAGATCTGTTTTGCAAAGATTTTTCCGCAGTCTGTGAGTTGTCTTCTTATTCTCTTATCAGTATCATTCACAAAGCTAAGTGCTTTATTTTAGCAAAGTGCAACTTATAATTTTTTTCTTTGATCATGCTTTTGGTGTATCTGAAAAGTCATCACCAAAGTCAAGGTCATCTAGATTTTCTCTTGGGTTATCTTTTTGGAGTTTTGTAGTTCTAGATTTTACATTTAGGTCTGCGATCTGCTTTGAGTCAATCTTTGTGACGAAGTGTAAGAGATTTGTCTAGATTTACTTTTATTTGCATGTGGATGCTCAGGTGTTCCAGGCTGTTTGTAGAAAAGTCTATCAGGGGAGCTGGCGCCGTGGCTCACTTGGTTAATCCTCCGCCTGCGGTGCTGGCATCCCATATGGGTGCTGGGTTCTAGTCCCGGTTGCTCCTCTTCCAGTCCAGCTCTCTGCTGTGGCCCAGGAGGGCAGTGGAGGATGGCCCAAGTGCTTGGACCCCTGCACCCACATGGGAGACCAGGAAGAAGCACCTGGCTCCTGGCTTTGGATCAGCACAGCGCCAGCCATAGCGGCCATTTGGGGGGTGAACCAACGGAAGGAAGACCTTTCTCTCTGTCTCTCTCTCACACTGTCTAACTCTATCTCTCAAATAAAAAAAGAAAGAAAGGAAAGTCTATCATTGTTCCACTGTGTTAGCTTTGCTACTTTGTCAAAGATCAATTGACCATATTCATGGGCGTCTTATTTCTGGGCTCTCTATTCTGCCCATTGATCTGTTGATTATTTTGCTAATTCTGTTCTGTCTTGTTCATGGCAGCTTTAGGGTAGGTTGAAGTTGAGTCATGCTGTTTCTTCAACTTTGTTTTTCTCTTTCAACATTGTGTTGGCTTGCTGGGTCTTTTGATTTCTCACATAAACTTAGAAATAGTTTGTTGTTACCCAAAATGATTTCCTGATATTTTTGAATGGGTTTGTATTGAATCTATAGATCAAATTGGGAAGAGCAGACCACTTGACAACATTAAGTCTGCCTACCTATCTTTCCATATTCATAGATCTTTCTTTAATCAGATTTTTTAAAAAGATTTATTTATTTTATTTGAAAGGCAAAGTTACAGAGAGACAGAGGTCTTCCATCTGCTGGTTCACTCCCCAGATGGCCGCAATGGCCGGAGCTGTGCTGGTTGAAGGCCAGGAGCCAGGAGCTTCTTTCGGGTCTCCCATCTTTGTGCAGGGACCCAAGTCCCTGGGCCATCCTCCACTGCTTTCCCAGGCGTGTTGGCAGGGGCTGGATCAGAAGTGGAGCAGCCGGGACTCCAGCTGGTGCTTAGATGTGGGATGTCAGCTTAGCCTGCAGTGCCACAGCGCTGGCCCTGGCCTATTCCTTTCCACGTCCACGTGACCCCCAGCTGTGCAGCAGACATCCGATAGCTGGTGTTGGGTTGAGCATTCGGACACTGCGCCATTAGGTGAGCGTTGTCCCTGCCTCCTGAGGTGACCACGATTCTGCCATCTAATGGAGGTGGGCTCCATCCCCCACCCAACTCCGTTCACCTGTCCCTGAACGTGCTCCCCACTTCATAGGGTGCTGTCAGGAAGGAGCACAGAGAACGAAATCCCAGTTTTCCACCAACCAAGACATCCAGAGCAGGAGCATCAACCTCATTCTTTTCTCTGTGTTGAAGATTCTGTTATGAACATGAAACACCAGCTGTGACAAAGAAAGCGAGCCCCACCTTCCAATCAGGAGCCCTGGGGGGATTATCTATCATTTCCTCCAAGAGTCCCTGCCTGTGTTCTGTCTTCACACCTACTTCTCATGTTTTTGACAGGTTTCATTGCACTAGAAATCCAGGATGGAAACATCGTGCAGAGAAAGGCTTGGAGCGTGTGGCGGAAACTTCTGGCTCCTCTGCCTCTGCTCTCATCAGAGCTTCACCGCAAGTGCTGCCTAGGAGGGCTGGAGGGCTGGGGAACGCACACACCACGGTGGACTCCCTGCAGCTGCTGGCGAGGAAAGGGGCGAGGTGCTGGTGGGGACCTGGCGCTGCAGGGGCGCTGGCTCTGGGCTCAGGCCCTGCACAAGCTCCCCCTCCTGGGAGGTTTGCCCTCAGACTGGCAGCACGTGCTCCAGGTGACATCGTCCTGCCTTGCTAATGATTTCAACATGGATAATCCTGTAGGCTCTTGCCACGTATTCAGAGAGCAATTCTGAGTACTGGCTCCAATAGACCAGACAACATGGTATTACTTTTTTTTTAAAGGATTTTATTCAGTGATTGGCAGGTGGGCATCCAGGTGAGATCAGGTGGGGGCATGAGATCACACAGGGGGCGGGGTGGAGGGCGTGGTCTCCAGCTTACAAATCTAATCATTTTATCCTCTCTGCCTGCCTGCATCACAGGGTCCCCTCCCAGAGTTTCTTATCTGCTGGAAGCCAATCATTTTCTGACTTATGTTGTGTACCCTGATTTTCATTCAAATGGATGGCTTTTCCAGGAGAAGAGAAATGTGTTTAAATTGCTAATATTTCAGCGTGAATTGGTAAGCTGGGATGGCTCTCATGTGAGAGGAGAAAGCTGGGTGGGCCTGGCGGGATGACGGACATGGTGTGGTGCAAGATCCAGAGTAAAGGGGACACCCAGAGGCATCGGGACGGGCAGAGGTGTCCAGGAAAGGCCTGGGGGGTGGCACCAGAGAGGAGGACTCAGGAGGGTCCCCAGTGTGACCCAGAGGCCGGGGAGCGCCTGGGTTGGACCGCAGTCAGGGCAGGCCTGGGAAGGACCCTGCGCAGGGAGGTGCTGCGGGCACGAAGCCTCTGGGGCTGGAAGATGTGCCGGCTTTCACATCGGCTTGTTTTTAGGGAGAAGAGAAGGGAATAGACGACTTTCCAGACACAAACTGGAGAGCTATTTTTAGCTGTGTATGAAGCAGAGAGAGAATCTAACGGAGGAGTCAATTGGTGATGGGACTAAGTTGAAAAGTTTGCTTCGGTAAACGGGGGAGGATAGTTAATTACTCAAGTAACCCTTTCAATAATTAATAATGTTTTGGTGGTAGTAACTAAAGTGTCACATGACACTGAGGGATTTCCTATGTCTGATGGTTCTAAAACACCAATTCCTCTTACTCACAAAACCAGAGTTTCTGAAATACCGGAAGTCTTGTACTTGGATTTTCATTACCGTGTTGCTGTATTTCCTCTGCTTTCGGTCTTTCGTCCTCCCTCTGACATACATGGTTAGGTCCTTTCCTTAATTCCAGCTGCACCTTGGGAGAGGAAGGGAAGAGGCAGGTTATGGTGAGAGGGAGGAGTATGTTTTACCAGTTACACTCTGAACATGGTGGACCTTCAAAGTGATGCCTACCACCAGGTCCTAAATAACAAGACACGCCGTGTGGAGGCTGTAGAGGCCCTGGGCTGTGCCAGAGCTGGGGCAGGGGTGAAGGGGATGTGTGTGGGCTGACAGCAGTGTTACAGGAGGTGATCAGGAGTGGCTGGATCCAGACACAGGCTCTCCTCTCTCACCTGCTGATGGGGCAGTGATGGCAAGTGACCAGCAGCCCAGATCCTCGGCCTGGAAACCACACTCACCACTGCTGTGTGGCCCTGAGCTAGGCCTCGGTCTCCTGTGCCCCTCTTCCCCCACCTGTAAGCTGGGAGGATACTGACAGGACTTACAGGGTTGCTGAGAGGACTCTGTGAATGACACAGTGAACCACACAGACCTCTGCCTCGCACGTGGTGGCAGGCTGTCTTTGCTGTTCAGAAATGACACAGATTTTGAGGGAGATGGGCAGAGAAGCAGCCCTTCACTCTGTGGTGACAAAATAACAGCCTTCACTGGCCTGTGCTGGTGCCAACCACAGCTTTGTCCACTGGCGTGAAGAGGTGGCCGACCCAGGCAGCTCGAGGGGCTGTGGAGCAGAGAGCTCCAGGCAGGGGGTCTCTGCTCCTCTGGGCACCTGCTGTTAGCCAGGGTGAATTCCTGTTCCTAATTTAAGTGCTTTGTTATTTTAATTTCTGAGCAAAAAAAAAAAAACACATTTGAATGTGTACATCTAAGAAATTATTTTCATGTAATCCCATAAAATCAACTAAGACCTATGACAAAGTGAATGTTTAGATTACATGTAAATACACAGGATCAGTTTTCTGCCTGTGAGAATCACATGTGGATATATCTCATACTTCCTTTGATTATACAGAGATACGGTGTTTAAGCCAGGACACATGAAGACGGAGAGTCAGATCTGCAGAATTCTCATGCTACTTAATTGGGGTTGACTGGTCCAGCAGCTTATATGACTGATTTTTAAAACTTTAAATTCATTTAATAGACTTAAAGTTACAGGTGCTTTGGTTTTGGTTTATCGTTAATCTCCATGCCCTCTGAATTTAGAGGTACGGGATTTGTACAAATGACTCAGGACAGACAGGCAGCTACCTTCCACTGCCCTGGTGGGTGGGTGAAATCCTGGGTTGGCCAATCAGAGGCTGCCACCTAGAAAATGTAGGTGTTGACACAGTGCCCCCCCACCAGGTGCTACAGCCCCTCCTGACCACTGGAGGTCTTGGGGAACAAGGCCCCCAGATTCATAAGGCCCTGAAGCCCAAGCATGGTGAGAGATGGTCAAGTGTACCTCTCCCCACCTGCCTGAGGCCACGGGCAGTGTCCTGCCATGGCTCTCTGGCTGAGCATGAAGCCACAGTAGTAACAATGACAGACATGTCCTCGGGGCCTGTGCCCCTTGCCTCCAGGTTGGTACCCATGGAGGACACACCTGACCCTTGCCACCCCATCTCCTCCTGGGAAGTTCACCCTGCTCTGTGGAGGCGGCTCACCATGAAGTAGCTGCCCGGGGGCTCCCAGCGGCAGATCAGGGGCTGCTGCCACCAGTGTACCCATCAGAACCCCGCATGGCTTGCGTGGGGGCTCCCAGCCCTGGGCTGAGCTGTGTGTTGCTGGGGGGTGACATCCTGTTGTATCCTTTTGTTAAGCCTGGAGTGGTTGTTTTAATTTCAAGGGGAAAAAGGTCCATAGCTCACACAGCCCAGAGGGGAAATGCAGCCTAGAACTGACCACTTCCGTTTGACTGGGCCACGTTTTCCCACCCTAGGACCTGTGGGCAGGTGCATCTCCGAGAAAAAAGATCTGCCTCTGGTGACCTCCAGCTTACATCTGTGCCGTGATCCGGGCTCCAAGTCCCTTCTGGGTGTCAGGTGGACAAACCCTGGTTGCTGCAAACCTGAATCCAAGTATTTGGGTCATTTAAACATCTTACTTGGACCTAGCTGACTGTTGTATCATTAATCAGAAAGACCACCAAAGGGAAACTTACTGGCCATGACCACAAGGGACCCTGGATCCTGGTCACTGCCCGCACCCCCAGTTCTTTCCAGCTCCCAGGATGGGTGCCTGGAATTCCACTCTCTTAGCCTAAGGCTGTGAGCAGCTGAAATGCGTATGCTCCTGGGGAAGGTACCGCTGGTGCCCAACAGCAGATGGGCCCTGGGGAGCGGGGTCAGGGGACGGAGGTTCTGAGGACAAATTTACCAGTTTCAGAATTCCGCCAGGACGTTCCTCTCAGCTGAGTTCAGTTTTGGCATAGCCAGCTTTACACGCCAGAGTCAGTGTTTTGATGTGGATCTTTGCATTGCTATTTTTCTATATTTGCTAACGTTTCTAAACTATGACTTCAAAAGCAGAAATAAAGTTACTTTTGAAGTTCGTAGAACCACGCATACCTGTAGAACCAGATCTTCCTTCTGCCTTTCCGCTGTAATTCCTACTTAGAGTAAGTCTCTGTTTGTTGAGCACGTGGTACGCCAGTCCTGGGAAGTGGGACTAAGGAGAGGCCTCCCCTGCCTGCTAGGGACCCACAGTCCAGGGACTAGCAGAGTCTCATGATGTCACTGTATTAAGATTCTCCAGAGAGGCAGAACCAATAGGACACACACACACACATGCACATACACACATGACCATGCAAGGGGTCTCCAAAAAGTTCATGGAAAATGTATTTTCTGAAGAAACTATACATGGATTTCAAAATTTGCACGACGCTGAACTAGTTTTGTAATTCCGCATTTCCACACATTTTATAAGTCTCGGGAGAGGACCTGTTAGCGCATTGGCCTAATTTCCAGCTGTGTTCCTGCTGTCAGGGTCCAGAGGTGGCATGGGGCAGCACATGGCAAGCAGCAGGGAGTGTGCCTGACTCTGTCTCTTTGTAAAGTTGCCAGTGTTTAATCCTGGGCTCCACACCGATGGCCTGATCCAATCTGACCATTCCCCGAAGGCCCCGTTTCCAAACACCTGAGTTGGATCCCATTTCCACCCTCTTAGTACCTTGGGGTTCAACTTCTGCATGAGTTTGGGGTCCAAATCACAGCGGTGGAGGGCTGCAGTTCTCACGCCCACGGGCAGGAGGTAAGGGTGTCCCAGCTCCGGAAGACAGTGTGGGAATTCATTTTTCCAGGGCAGATGTTGGGCCTGGTGCTAAAGAGGCCACTTGACCTTGCACCCCATAACATAGTGCTTGGGATTGGGCGCCAGTTCCATCCAATTCTAGCTCCCTGCTGGTGCACACCCTGGGAGGCTATCAGGTGACGGCTCAAGTAGTTGGGTCTCTGCCACCAACATGAGAGACCAGAACACCACTTCTGGCTCCCGGCTTTTGCCTGGTCCAGCTCTGGATATTGGAGTCATTTGGGGAATAAACCAGTGGATGGAATCTCTTTCTTTCTCTCACTGTCAAATAAGCCAAAAGAATTAAAATCTTAAAAATAAGAATTCATTCTTCCTTTGCCTTTGTGTTCCATCTGGCCCTCAGCTGGTTGGATGGTGCTTGCCCATGGCCCACAGTCTCACAGGACTGGAACCATCACAGACAAACCCAGGAGCAATGCCTTACCAGCTACATGGGCATCTTTGAACCAGTCAAGTGCACATCCAAAACCAGCCATCACATGGACGTACCCCGTGTCATTAAGAGGATGGAGAACTTTATCCCTCATGTCTTAGAAAATCCAGAACATCCAGTTGCTAACCAACACGGTCTTCAGCCTCAAGCTACAGCAAACCGCTTTCCCTGGAAGAGGGTTAAAAAATGGTGTTAAAAATTGGAAGGCAAAATTTATTTTTCAAATATTCCGTTACTCCATTAGTGACCAGCTTTGCGTTGAAGAGTGCCCCATGGAAAATTCTCTACACAATAAGAGACAGCAGGTGCAACGTTGTCAGCCAAGGTGCCGGGAGAGGACTTTCAACAGTCTCCTCTCTCTCGCTCTCCCTTCTCCTGCTCACAGTGGCTTCCCCGATGTGCCCAGTGAGGTTCGTGTGCCAGGAAAGAAACCTGCAGATGGGACAGAATGGTGTACCTGGCTGCACTTTGTGACATTTTTTTCCTCTTTATTTTTTGAAGTTGAAACGTAACTTATGCATGGTAAAGTTTACAGTTAGGTTTACACCCACTGGTGGAGCCACTTTGTGAGTGAAGACCCAGAACGCTGAGAGCCCTCCCATCACCACCACCGGACACAGCTGTCTTAACTCCAAAACTCCAGCTGTGCAGTTGGAACACAGCTTGACTGGAAATCCAGCACAACTCCAGGATGTCTGCCATGCTCACTCTGACATTTAACCACCTGTCAATTTGCACAATTTATTATTTTCCATTTGCCCATCCCCGCTAGGTTGCATGCCTGTCAAGTACAGGACCCGTGACCTGCCTTTCTCTCACCTGCTGAGGTGCCTACAGCAGAGCTGCAGACGCGATGGAAGGTGCTAGGGTTTTAGCATGCGACATCCCAGCCACTCACCACTCTGTCTTCAGATGGCCTCCACAGTAGACAGTCTATATGTTCAAGTGGTTATCCGATCAGTTAGCACGAAGTTAACACTCAGTGGGTGTAAGCTGCTCTGCTTGGCATCTGAGCAAACGGCCATGGCTGTGCCAGGAGAGCCTGCTGTCCACTGGGGAAGACGAAGTATGAAACCCAGTTACAGGGCTCGCCAGGTCTTCATCAGGGCCTTGTTTACATACACTCCCCGGACCCAATCTATGCAATTTAGATAGATAGATAATGAATGACATACTTAGCTTTAACTCAAATGACTTTGTGAGTCCATCTAACAGCTATGCACATCGCTTGGACACATTGTAACTGCAGAAAGGGAGGATCTGTTAAACCCACAAATCAACCCACATTTCTCCTGAAAGAATGTTCTTTGTTATAATTGGGAGCACTTTAGCTGATTGCTTTAAGATATTTCATTCCTCAAATGGTCATATCCTGCTTTAATTTTCTTATGCAGTGCACTCCCCTTCCAGGCTGTGAAAGATGTTCTAGGGAGGATGTTAAAAATAGACTGAGAGGAAACTGGAAGGAGATACAAAAAAAGCAAAATGCAGATACAATGATTAAATTACGCTGGTGTTGATTTTTCCCACTTGATCCAGATGAGGCAGGAAGTTTTTAGGAAAGGCAGTTTGTCTTGTCACCCAAATGGCATTGTGTGGGGGTTGCTGTAACTGAGTTACACGAGACGGGTCGACTTTATACCGCTGTCACCTGTCCAAGGTTTGCTCCTCAGAATTCGGCAGCAGCTGGCGCTTTTACAAACACCCCTAGTGTAGTCACAGCCTCTTAGACTTTAGAGCTCCTGGGGACGCCAAGGACCACCCAGCACCTCACCACCTCTGAGTAGATGCCGTTACGGAAGGGCACCCCATGAACTGGGGAAGCCAGGACGAGGGTTCCAGTTCCTGTGTCTCAGTGCCAGGTCCAATAAGGTCCATCGCATCTCCTGCAGCACCTCAGCAGCCAGCTGGGGACAGCGACCCTCGTCCACTGTCCCTGACCGACTGGCTGCAGTCTGGGAATGCTGCGTTGAGTACTGGGGCAGTGCTGAGTCACTGTTTCTGTTAGGAGGGCGAAGAGGGGTAGGGTCCAGTGTGCTGAAGCCTCATTCAGGGCAGCCTCTGAGTGCATGTCTGTTCGGGCAGCGAGGGCAAGTGCTTCAGAGAGGAGCGACCTGTGCTTTCAGCCACTGCGTCCACACAGGCCCTGTCCCCGTCCACTTCTGTCCTGAGAATGGCCATCACCCGCACTTATTGAACGCCTGCTGTATGCCAGGCACTGCATATCAATACTTCATGCAATCCCACTAATGCCTCAGGGTAAATGTTGTTAGTAGTCCTGTTTTAGTGACAAGGAAACTGAGATATTTGGTGATAGAGCCTGATGGGGGAATTCCAGTCTAATTTTCAGGACCATAATTTATGCTCTGTGCTCATTCTAAGGCATTTGCTTTTCCAGGGTTCAAAGAGAAAGGCCCTGGCAATTTAACAATGTGCCAATGAATCTCTGCTGTCTAACCAGCCGGACTGAAGCTGGGGCCCAGGAGGGAGCGCACGGGAGCAGCAGACACGCTTGCTCAGCCTGTGTAGACGAGGTGCAGGCCAACAGGGAAGGAACAGCCGGCAGGTACCCACTCTGGCCTCCCGACCTGGTGTTCTTGTCAGAGACAGAACATGGTATCTCTAGGACTCTCTGATTCCAAATTCAAGTCCTTCTCCTTCGTGGAGGAAGAAATCATCACCTACCCACGAATGTTTGTGCACTTGGACGTAACTCGGTCACCACGACAAACACGTAGACCCATGTGCTTCTTTGTAAGTGGAAGGCAAGGACGATTTCCCGGTGATTGATTTCCCTACCAAAGTAGACAGGAACTTAAGAGGATGAAGAGCTTGTAGCAACCCCCTTGGTTTCGGGATCAGAAAGCTGAGCCCATCAGGGGAGATGAAAGAGACCAGAGAGGCCCCTTTAAAAACAGGCCAGTGTGGCCTTCACTGATGCAATTTTGCCACTTGACATCCTTATTGCTTTCAATAAGAAAATATTCCGTTTAATATCTTTGATTCCTGACAGTTCTGTTGACAATATTCTTTTGAAAATATTACCTTAATGCAATGTCCTGGGAATTTAATTCCTAAGAAAATGGAAGCGTGATGTGCTGCTGAGTCATTAGCCAGAGACCACAGCTGGGGGCTTGTGGGGTGCCAGTGAGGGGTGGGGGGTCTTTGGTGTGCCCTCTCTGAGGTGTCCCCCTGGGGCTGTAGAACCCCCTGGGGCTCGATGCCAGGAGCCACCCTCTTCTCAGTGCCAGAGACGACTCATCAATTCACCACTGCACCACTCATTTTTGTCATCTTCCAGCTCGGATACACTGATCACACTGAGTAAAAAGGGCTTAATCCCCCTGGTAGCAACTTCTCTAGAGCCATTTCCCACCGAGGTCCCTACCCGCCTTCCCTTCTGGGCACTGTGCTCCCTAATAATGCTCAAAACCATCCCCTCTGAGGCCAAACCCACCTGACTTCAAATGTTAACTCTGCCTTGCAAATAGATAAAAATAAATCTTAAAAAAAAAAAAAAAGAAGATTGCCATTTGGGAAAGTAAAAAGAACGGAAAGAATTCTAGAGGAAGAAGCTTTATGGAAATCAATGAAATGGTTACTCTTAAAGTTCACAAGCTCATTTGGATTTCTGAATTTCTTTTGTCAGCCTTACTTTTGAGTTGTCTGCTCATTTGTTCTTAAAAGTCAACCCTGTGAATTTTTTGCTTATGGAAAACCAGGTCATTGCTATGGTTTCTGCCCCTGAACCCGTGTAGGCATTGAATCCCCAGAGGTGTAGTTAATGGCAATGAGGGTGGAAGAGGAATGTGACTGCCATACTTAGAGGCGGGGCCATTTGAAGTGCTTAGGTTTCAATAAGGTGCACAGGGCAGAGCTCCTGTGACTCAGTCCTGATGGCTTTATATGAAGAATATCATCACCCTGCCAGGTGATATTCTGGTCCACGTTGGGGCTCTGCCAGCAAGAGGGCATCAGCAGGTGCGGGCGACTTTGCACCTCTGTAGCCCTCAGCCTAACTAAAGATCTTTTCTTGACAAAGTGGCCTGCCTCAGGTAGTTTGTCCCAGTAGCCAAAAGCTAATTAATACAATCATCAAGGGATTCTACCTGGGCCGTTGGGGAGCCTCCCACGCAGGCTCCCCAGGAGCAGTAAGAAGTCGAGCTGGCCTGAGCCTGCCACACTGCAGGGGCAGGTGTGCTTGGGTTGTCTGTCCCACTGAGCAGCCAGACAGGAAGTATGTATGGCTGACCCAGCAGTGACGTGCCAGTCAGATGTGGCCACAACTCCATTAAGGACTGTTAATTTTAAGTGTCAACTTGATGGATTAAGGATACTCACAGGGCTGGTAAAGCATTCCTTCTGCATGTGTCTAGGAGGGACTGGCATTCCAATCAGTGGGCTACATGGGGAGGATTTGCCCTCAGGGGTTACATCATGGCCTAAGTATCCTAATCTTTGTTGCAGGTTCTTCATAAGAACCCAGGGAAAGGAATTCAAAGTGGAGGCATCAAGACAGTGCACAGTGAGAGCAGGGTTTGTTTAAGAGAGAGTGAGTGAAGATGCAGGGGTGTGGGCCACCCCACACAGAGCAGTGCCCATGAAGAGCAGGTCCCGGAGGAGGCTAGAGGAGGAGCCATAAGCAAGGTCAAGAGCAGAAGAATGTCACTTGTCACCAGCCTCTTATGATATAGACAGTGCTTACCCTAATTGAATATGCAAATAGGGTAGAGTTTAGCACGTGTGAGACTTTCTGGGGGTTTCATGCCACTTCCATGTGCAGTTCAACCTCCATGTGGCCATGATGGTGCCTCCTCACTCCCGGCCCTGGATGAGACACAGATGCATTATGGGAAAGTGGGCCTATTCAGTGGACAGGTAAGGGTGTAGGGTAACAGTGCAGGGCTGGCAGGAATTCCAGCGCAGGCTTCCTGTCTAACTCCCTGTGTGCCATTCCATCAAGGAACAGGACAGGAAAGGCAGAGGGAAGGGGAATCTGCCCTCGTTTCTGACAACACTGGTCCTTGCAGATCTTTGCTTCTCAGCCATGGAAACATGACTGAAGATATCCTTACAATAAGCCTTTAACTCTCTTGACAAAACCAAAAATTGAATTGTGAAAGTAGGGTTAGGTAGATGGAATAGATTTGGAAAAGGATCTTCACCCTTCTGGAACAAAGTTAAATATGTAAGTAGTTTGGAGACAGTTAGGAAATGTACACTGCTGGTTCAAATATTATTATAATCACAGCATAACTTTTCTAAGGCCCCTTTCATTTCTGCTCTGCCTCATTCTAAAAATCAGTTAAGATTCTGACAGTTACCTATGGAAGTATCTTATACCAGAGTGCGGATGGAGTAAGTGGTACAAATGTAGTAGAAATAGCATGAATGTGTAAAATCACAGGGCCAATTGGGGTCTACTCTATAGTCACTGCTACAGTGTCACCTGATCACTACAATGGCCTTCCCGACCCAAGGGTCAAGCACTTTAATATGTCCAGGGCCATAAGGAAGTATCTACAATGGTGAAATTAAGCCCTATAGGAAAATAAAGATGTGTGCACTCCTGTGATTTGAAACCCCTGAAGGACCTAAGAAACATAATATTTGACATTACAATATGAAAAAAAGAAGTAATCAATAAATGCTTCCAAAAGAAGTCTCAAATTGGATTTTCTGATTTTGTTTCCCCTCCTCTTGATAATTTCAGGGACCAAATTTTAATCATTTCCTGCTTTTCCAGTTACCATTTTCTTTGATGGATATATGATTCATGGGGTCTAGAGAAAACAGTAACTCTAAAGTGCTCTTATTTGAGAGAGATCTTTGCAATGACTACAACGATTGAGACAATTTTAGTATAAAAACTGGAACTTAATTAGCAATGACATTGACATTGACTATATAGAGTTTTCAGTTAGAGTCCCTGGTCCGCTGTGGCGGGCATATTGGAATGTTGGATGAAACTGACACAGGAAAATAGGCTCGTGACATGGTGACATCTGGTCACTGTCTGCTGTGGCCACACAGGCGATGTGTGAGAGCTCACCAGGTGGTACTCTGTCACATAAAGATTATCCTCAATAATGTAGACACCGTCTTCTGCCTGGATTCACATTTCATTTGCGGTTTGCAAAGCTCCAGTTTGAGGGCCATTCAGTGAGACCATACTAGTGGCTGGATTCTCTTTCTAATGTAGAGATACTTTCTGACAATTATGACAACAAAAACAGTGAACAATACCAAGGCAGAAATACGGATTCCAATGTACAGCTTTTCCTGGGGGTCATCCGTGGGTTCTCTGCTGGAACACTGGAGTTTGTCCAGTCAAAGGCCATCTGAAGACTGTCATGGTGCCATTCCCATCTGTTGGGCAAGAATGTGAGGAAGGAGAGCTGGTGGGTTGTGTTCCTGTTTCCTGTAGTGTTATGGGTTGGATTTCTGTTTATGAGTTGGAGAAGATGAAGTAACCACTGGTTTGTGGTTCTCTGTGGGTGCTGGCATTGGATGAGCATAGGTAGAGACCCTAGGTGATGTTGAAACACTGTATCCCTGGCTGGTGTAACCTCTTATCATTGAACCTTCCCCTGTGCTCAATACAGCAACAGTGTAGGCCACTGTCAGCCTCAGCAGCATTCTCTATGGTCAAAGACGCAGTCCCTTTAGCTTATAATGTATGTGCTTCTGAAAGGTGACACGGCATCCATCAGTCCAGACAAGCTGCTGTGAGCACTGAAATGGAGAAGATACTCCTCACAACACATGACTGCCCCATTGGCTACCAAATAGGTGCAGGGTCGTGTGAGCGGCCAACCCACCACTCCACTCTCCTGAGTATAAGAAACTACAATGGAAAGTAGTATGAGGCCTAAAGAGAATACCCCGGGGAGCATTATGTCAGCCTGAAGGAAAATGAGCAGACCGGCTGGCTGGTATCTGAACACATCGTAATTCTCAGAGTGCAACTTCTCCCTTCAGCTAGACTGGAAGAATCACGTGAGCCTGCCGTGCTGCAGATGAGAGAAGACCACTCCTAGTGGCTTCATTGGCCTCTGGGCTCTGTTAGCTTCTGGTGGCTGAGAGTTCTGTACCAGTCAGTCAAGAGGCACTTAGTTCCTGAGCTCCCCCTTAAAGCCCCTCCTCCCTTCTCTGGGTCTGTCTCATGGTGTGACTTTTGAAGTCCAGGTCTTGGCCAGTGGCTGTTGGGGTTGTCGGGCCTCCAGCCTGAGGCTGAGGGTGAGTTTTTGGCTCTCCTGGTCCCAGTGGCCTATTGGCCTTCTGAGAATCCTCCCCATCCCGGGTGTATGAGTCAACTTTCCGAGTAAATCCCCACTCATCTCTGTTTATTTACGTATCCTATCTGTTCCATCTCTCTATAGAACTCTGATTAATGCAAACTCTAAAAGAGAATTGCTCAGCAGAACTACCACACTACTGACCCACAAAACTTTTTTTTTTAAGATTTATTTATTTGAAAGTCAAAGTTATGGATAGAGGGAGAGGGAGAGAGAGAGAGAGAGAGAGAGAGAGAAAGAGAGGGAAAGAGAGATCTTCCATTTGCTGTTTCATTCCCCAGATGGCCACAATGGCTAGGGCTGGGTCAGGCCAAAGCTAGGAGCTACGAACTCTATCTAGGTCTCCCACATGGGTGACAGGAATCCAAGCACTTGAGCCACCTTCCACTACTTTCCCAGGCCATGAAGCAGGGAGCTGGATTGGAAGTGGAGCAGCTGGGACACAAACTGGTACCCATAGCAGATAGTGGACTTACCTGCTATGATGCCACGACGCTGGCCCCTGACCCGCAAGATTTGTGTAAGCAAAATGAAATGCTTGTTTTGAGTCACTGAATTCTGGAGTAAGTCGTTACACAGTAGTTATAGCTGAAGCAACTCCCCAGTGAAGTGAAGCACCTTGCAGTATCTAAAAGAATGTGATCAGTGATAGTCCTCCTCAACGGACCCTTCAATCAGAAAAATGGTCCTGCCAGTGTGTGTTGAAAGCCCACAGGCCATGGTCACACACACGGGGAGCTTCTCTGTGAACAAAAGCCAACGCTTTCTCAGAGAGCTGTGTGTTAGTCTCCGTTTCCAGATGCGGCATGGGATACCGTAAGGACGGACTCCACACTGGAATCTCTACTTCAGGTGAGGAGCTGCTGCAATGAACGGACATACCTGTCACTCACGTCAGTGCCACGGTGTGCCAGGCACTGCTCCCAGCCCCTTACTCCGTCTGCACGTGAATCTCTGCCCCACAGGAGGTGACTGCTCTTTACCTTCCCCGCGCAGGTAGGAGGTCACCTGTGGGACGTGGTGGAACTCGAGCTAAGCCGAGCAGCTCCATGGGGCGGGAATAACTCCAGCCCGCCCGGTCCAGAGGCCACAGGTTGAGCCTGATCCTTCGTGTGGAATCTGAATGATTCTTCTCGAATGTAAGCTCCATGGCATCGGCATTTGTGTTTTGCTCACTGTTTGAGCTTAGAAGAGAACGTGGCTGGGTACCCTTCCTTCCCCCTCTTCCAGTTTTGATCATCTATTGCTGTGCAACAAACTCACAAAACCTGATGGCTTCAGACCACAGTTTTACTTTGGATGTGGTGCTGGGTGTGAGGGATTCTTGGATCCCTGGTGCTGGCTGGGCTTCAGAACCAATCTGCTTCTCCTGTGGCTGCCGGCCCTTCTCCCAGTCCCCATCCACGGGCTCTCTGTACTCTTGGAGCTGCTCACGCGTGTGGTGCCAGCATGGTCGTGCGTCTCACACAAGCTGGCTTCCCGAAGGCTGAGGAAACCACCACAGGCCAAGTGAGGGAAGTGAGTGCAGTGGGCAGAGTCATACCTTATACGTATCCTTGGTCAAGGCTGCCCAGGTGTGAGAGGTGAAGATTCGGGAGCTTCTCCTGATGGGTGGCAAGGGCATCTTGTAGAAGAGAAGAGGGGATGGGAGACGCTTTGGAAAACGCCGCCTGTGAGCGAGTGGATGAGGATGTGGTGTGCCGTTTCCCCACGAGCATCCCAAGGAGGGATGCCTTGGGGTCTTGCTCCAGCTCCACCATGGAGATCCCTCAACTCCACGTGGGCAGGAAGCTGCCCTTTCTCTTTCTTTACAATGGAGGTGCTTTCCTTTGCACCTGTCTCCAATGTTGTTACACGGATCAATCACGTATGATTGGGGCTGTGTTTGGACAGCATTATGCTATGGATGTGCCAACTGGTGTTTTCTGGAAGGATGCCGGGGCCCCGTGGGAGCAGAAATGGGTGGCACTGTGCGCCCAGCTCCTGTCTCTGGGGTCAGCACTGTAGCTGTGAACTGTGACTTTTCCAAGTGGAGAGGAGCTTGCATGCAGAAAGTTCCTGGGACTGGCCAAAGACACAGAACAAGCGAGTGGCAAACAGGATGAGAAGTCTACAGCTCTCAAACCAGGCTGAGTCCAGTTTTGTGCAAACTCTCACTGATGGGGGCTTAGTAATTCATTTGTGACTGTTTATGCACAGGACAGATTAGGATGTCAGCCTATTTTTATTTTTTATTTATTTTTAAAGATTTACTTATTTATTTGAGAGGCAGAGTTATAGAAAGAGGGAGGGAGAAACATAGAGAAAGGTTTTCCATCTACTGGTTCACTCCCAAATGGCTATGATGGCTGGAGTTAGGCCAATCCAAATCCAGGAGACAAGAGCTTCTCCTGGGTCTCCCACAGGAGTACAGGAGCCCAAGCACTCGGGCCATCCTCTGCTGGATCAGAAGTGGAGCAGCCGGGACACGAACAGGCGCCCATATGGGATGCTGGCGCTTCAGGTGGAGTCTCAACCCACCGCGCCCCAGTGCCTGCCCCAGGATGTCAGCCTAGTAGCCCAGGTATTTTCAGGATGATATTCTTAAACAAAGAAATTACTTTTAAAGGTGGTTAGCTAATTTTTAAAGATGAGCTATGCTTCATGTTTTCATCTTCAAACTATATTTTCTGGAGACCATCTTTGCTTATGGCATAGTATTAGAGAATACTATTTGGTATTAAAACATCTGTTCTATGGATAGTCTTACAAAAGGGGATAGTCAAGTAGCCCATAAGCACATAAAAATGTATACAACGGGGGCCGGCACCATGGCACACTTGGTTAATCCTCCACCTGCAGCATCGGCATCCCATATGGGTGCTGGGTTCTAGTCCTGGTGGCTCCTCTTCCGGTCTGGCTCTCTGCTGTGGCCCAGGAGTGCAGTGGAGGATGGCCCAAGTCCTTGGGCCCTGCACCCACGTGGGAGACCCGGAAGAAGCTCCTGGCTCCTGGCTCCAGATCGGTGCAGCTCCGGCTGTTGTGGCCATTTGGGGAGTGAACCAATGGAAGGAAGATCTTTCTCTCTCTCTCTCACTGTCTGTAACTCTACCTGTCAAATAAATTTTAAAAAAAGTGTTTACAATGTAATTGTTCTTCGTGATCTAGTGGGAAAATTCCCTTCCTCCCCCAGGGAGTGATTGCAATTTTAAAATGGACAGTATCAAATCTTGGCAAGCCTATGGAGCCAACAGAACTCACATTCTGCCTTGATGGGGGCATACACTGGTGCAATCACTTTAGAAAACCATTTGGGAATAGCTACTCAAATCTGGCCATGTGTCTACTAACGACTCCACTCCTAGGTATGGACCCAAGTGAATGCATTTGTCCACCAGAATACGTGTGCCAGAGCACTCCTGCAGTTTTATTCATCGTAGACAATAAATTAGAGACAACCCAAAGATCCATCGGCAGCAGGCTGTGCTGTAGCCCTCTACCAGGACACCACGTGGCAACACAGAACACGCTGCAGGCACCCACAACATCACGAGGGACATCACATTTGCAGTGACGAGGGCAGGAGACCACACACGAAGTCCTCCGAGACTGAGCACCATCGTAGGCAGCTTGGGGTCAGACAAACTGGACAGCACAGGGACAACCTCTGGGGGTGGGGGCGTGGAGTAGGAGAGACACAGGGGACTGTCGGGTGTTGGAAATGTTCTCCATTGTTTTGGGGAGTGGTTACAAGGGGATGTGTGTAATTGTGTGGTGTGTATAATATGTGCTCGTGTGTAATATATGTGGATGTGTGTGCATTGTGTGTTGTGTCTGTGTGGTAGGTGTGTGGCAAAATGTGGTGTGTGTGTGTATGTGTGTGTGTGTGTGTATATGTGTGTGCATGTAAAATTCACTGAATCGTATACCTAAGATTCGTTCACTTCATTACATTATTATTTTCAGCAGTTCTAGGAGTACGTTTTATTGGAGAAAGCTTCATCACACAGTAGATAATGGTGTACAAAGGTCCTTTTGGAGAAATACTGAAACTAACACTGACCTTCTGGATACTTTTCACCAGCTGATGGATTTTCTTTTATACTCCAGTTTATGTGGATCGAAGCAGCAAAAGCTGAAAGTCCACCGAAACTATTCCTCAAGGAAAACAGCAGGCACCATTCTCAACAACTCTCTTGGCTCCCTTGCAGGAAACTGTTAACACTCGCGAGTATATTACATGAATGATGTGTTAGATATCATTAACACTCGCGAGTGTATTACATGAATGATGTGTTAGATGGCTAACACCGTGAGTGACTGTGGTTCATGGGATCTCGCAGCCAACAAAACAAACACCCAGGAGTCGGCTCCTCCAGACCCCTTTCCCTCCTTCAACGATGCCTCCCTTGGCTCCTCAAGTCATGTGTTAGAAAAGAGAAGCAGTCACTGTGCCCGAGTCGGCTTCCTGCACACAGGGATGTGGAAGGGTGCCTTAGCCTGGCTCCTCCTGCTGGCTCTGAGCAAGGGGTTTGTTAGGCAGGTAGCCCCAGCAGCACTGATAGGAGAGTGGGAAGAGAGACAGGCAAGGAAAGATGCATTGATAAGCAGCTTATCACTGTGGACAACTGGGGCTTGACCCCACTGGGCAGCTCTGGGAGATGACAGAAAACACATCTCAGGTGTACTAGCCAAGGATGCGCACATACAGGCACTTAGGGTCCAGCTCCAGCGTGTCACTGGCCGCTCCAGGACAATGACTCCTCCTCCCACCTGCAGATTCTGGATGGAGAGACGGGCTCACACTGGGCAGACATGTCCTGAGCACTGAAGGCTGGGTTGATGGAGGCAGTGCACCAATGCTGTCTCCTGTGCACCAGCAGCTCAGAGCATCAGAATGGTTCCTACGTCATCTTTGAAAATTAAAGTAGATGGCCTTTTTCTTTCAACACTATTTGGTCACAAAGTCAATGTTTAAAACCAAAGTGAAATCGGATAATTATTCAGCTATTTTGGACAAAAACCTCCCGACTCCTGATGCAAATAAGTGACAGATTTGGTCAGAAGGAAGCCCTTTTCTCTTTAACATAATGAAGAGACAACCAGCAGAAAATACCTGCAAATCATACATCTGATAAGGTGTCAATATTCAAAATATATAAGGGACTCAAACTTAATAGCAAGGAAACAAAAAGCCCATTTAAAAAATGAGCAAAGGACATGAACAGACATTTCTCAACAGAAGACGTACAAATAGGCAACAGGTTAATTAAAAAATGCTCAAAACAAATCACTAGGGAAATGCAAATTAAAACAATGCAATCAACTAAAACATGTTAGGATAACTTTTATCAAGAAGATGAAAAATGAGTGTTGGCAAGGATGTGTGGAAAAGGGACCCCTTGCACCGTGTTGGTGGGAATGTAAGTTAGTACATCCATTCTGGCAACCAGCATGGAGGTTTCTCAAAACACTAACAATGACCATGTGGCCCAGCAGTCTCACCAGTGCGTACATATCTGAAGGAACTATGTCAATATGTCACAGGGATGTTTGCACTCTCATGTTCATTGCAACACTATTTGCCATGGTCAAGAGAGAAGCAACCTAAGTATGAAGGGATAAAGAAAATGTGATTTATACTGTGATGTATATGCATAATGGAATATTTATTCAGCCTTAAAGAAGTAGGAGATCCTGCCATTATAACAACATAGATGAACCTGGAAGGAGTGAAATAAGGTAGGCACAGAAAGACAAATCCTGCATGGGTCTCATTCATGTGTGGAATCTAAAACAGTTGAACTCCTAGAAGCAGAGAGTAGAGTGATGGCTCTCAGGGGCTGGGGTAGGGATGGGTTGGGCTTCAGTTAGAACAAACATGATGCAGAGAGATCTATCACACAGTAGGGTGACCACAGTTCACAGCAGTGCAGTGAACATTTCAGAATTGTTGGGAGAGCAATGCTCTTAATTTTACGTGCTCCCACTTTAAAAAAAAAAAAGGCGTTGAGATAAAGGAGACAATAATTAGCTTGATTTAATCATTCCACATTGTGTAGTTGTTAGGGTATTTTGAATCATGGAAGAATGGGATTAAAAGACAAGTTTATCTTTAGCGCAAACATTGTTGAGGGATGGGCAGTTGGCATAGTGGCTTACGTCACTGCTTGAAACACCTGTGTCCCTTATGGAAGTGCCCAGGTTAAGTCCTGGCTACTCACTTCCGGTCCAGATTCCTGATCATGCACACTTTGGGAGGCAGCACTGATGCCTCAAGTACTTGGGTCCCTGCCACCCACGTGGGAAACCCAGACAGAGTTCACGGCTTCTGCCTGTAGCCTGGCCCAGCCACGACTGTTGTGGACATTTGAGGAGTGAACCTGTGGATGGAAGCTTGCTCTCTTCCTCTCTCTCTCTCTCTCTTTGTCCTTTTGCATTTGAAATAAAAAATTGAAATCCATGCATAGCTTCTTCATAATGTATATTTTCTATGAAAATGAAGACCCCCTTAATCACACTGTACCTCAAACATGTACACAAAAATAGTAGTAATACAAAAAACTGAAAATCTCCCTCCCACTTATAATTTCTGCTACTTTACACACAAAGCTGTGTTGTAGGATCAGTGAAAAATCCTCTCATAAGCTCGAGTTTTATATATTTCCAAAATAGGGGAACATTTTTGAAATGTTTCCATTTGCTGTTACAGCCAAAACTCAGTTCAGACTTCAAACGCCAAGCTAAGGATATGGCAGGGCCCTCCTTACCCGTGTCTGCATCTGGGGGATAGGAACCAAGGGCAGAAGACCAAGAAACACAAGCGATCACTCTGAGAGGTGCATTTTTTGGGCAGATGTCCCAGAGAGGTTTGGGTGGTTGGAAGTGAAGCTGGCCCTGGGAGATTTATTGTTGCCTGTTCTCAGATGGTCGCTGTCACATTCGGGGATAAACTGTGTGTGGTTTGGGGTGGAGGAGCGGTTTACACAGCTTCCATTCCATCTACCAAATGAAACCAGGGATCTGATGCTAAGCTGGTGTTTAAGTCTGCTATGGCACTGGCTGTAACTTGGGGTGTCACTGACTGTGCGTGGGAAGCCGACAGTCCACAGAGTGGGCAGGAAGCAAACATCATTGAGTTGCCATTCACTCTTTCCCTGGCCCCTTCTCTACTCTGCTTTGGCAGTGGAGTGGAGTGCAGTGACTGAGAGCGTGAACCTGAGTTCCAGTCCCAACACTGCCTCATCCCTTTGAGTCACCTCATGCCTGCTACACAAGCAGAGGTTCTCAGCTGCAGAGAACAGGGTGACACCATTGACTCGGGCTATGGGGAAACGTGAATGAGAAGAAACTCAGAGAGGCTCTGGACCATCCCAGGCGTCCAGTGCTGAGCAGATGTCAGCATTCCTGGGGTGGGATTGCTCCTGCTGGTGGTGCCACCTGTGTCCCACAGTGCCTGTACCCTCAGCATAAGGTCCCCACCTAGGGCTGAGCTGGCCTGATTCTGGCCCTGGTTCTTCAAGAAAAACTTCACCTTCTCGAACTGGCATCACATGGGATGCTGGAACTGCAGGTGGCGGCTTTACCCGCTATGCCACAGCGCCGGCCCCTCCCAACCCCTCCTTATGCAGGTGAGAGGCCTGGATAGGATGTGGAGGGGAGTATACCAGGGCCAGAACTGACTCCCCTCTGCTGGAGGATAGTCAGCAAGGAGCTAAGGTCATTCATTTTTCCCTCTTCTTGAATAATTGGGAGTCCCTGAAAAGCAGTGTTTTCCCGGACCCTTGGCTAAGCCAAATGCTCCTACACACCAAGCCAAAATGACGTGCTTCCAAATTTCCTGTGGGTGGGTTGACCTGTAGGACCAGGATTTATGATTTTATTTTCCAGACAGAAAAATTCTACTTTCTTATTTGCAGACTTTCAGCCTGAGAATGCAGGGGAGTCTTGATTTATTCCAGAGTCACTCACAGGTACAATTTTGAAGTAGGTCATTGTGACTTCAAGTTTTTTTTCCATTCTGAGCTGTCCCTGAGCCTTCACTTCAGGAATGTCCCTGGAGGAGCCCCAGCCTGCACTTCTCACTGTCCCTCTCCCTTCTCTGGGTATCCTGTCAAAACTGCTCTGCCCTGTGCCTTCTCTGCAAAAAACATCATTACTGGGATACAAACATCTGATGAGGACTTCATAGCATACATTCTGATTGAGCCTCAGTTGGCATTGATCATAATGAGGTATGCCTCCTTTTTATTACCACATTCAATGCAACAGATAAAAATACATAATAACCCAGGGGAGCTAAATATTAAGTGATGGTAGATGTTTTAATAAGCTTCCCATTAAGAGGTGGGATCTATATCCCCTCTGCTTTTTTTTTTTTTTTAAGATTTATTTATTTGAAAGGCGGAGTTAGAGAGAGGCAGAGAGAGAGAGAGAGAGAGAAAGAGAGAGAGAGGTCTTCCATCCACTGGTTCACTCCCCAAATTGCCAGAGCCTAGCCAATCCAAAGCTAGGAGCCAGGAGCTTCTTCCAGGTCTCTCATGTGGGTTCAGGGACCAAGGACTTGGGCCACCTTCCACTGCTTTCCCAGGTGCATTAGCAGGGAGCTGGATCAGAAGTGGAGCAGCTGGGACTCAAACCAGCACCCATATGGGATGCTGGCGCTGCAGATGGCAGCTTAACCCACTAGGCCATGGTGCTGGCCCCGTCTCCTCTGCTTTAATCTGAGATGACCGTGACTGCTGTGGCCAGGAGGATGTAATGGAAGTGATGCTATGTGACCTGCAAGGCTGGGTCATCACAGGGCTCACAGTTTCTACCTGGCTTTCTTGGCCATGTCCTCTGAGCACCGCCCCTCCTGGAGCCCAGTGCCACACTGCGAGGAGCTGAGCTACATTCCAGGCCAACAGTCTCAGCTGAGGCCAGGCTTCTGTCACCCAGGCCAGATGCCCAATACGTGGATGAAGTCAACTGAAGTCAATGGTAGGTGATTCCAACCCCTGGATGTTCAACTCTCTGAGTCTTGGTAAGGCTCCTGGCTGAATGGAGCAGGCATTGTGTCCACTATGCCCAGGTCCCTCAGTCTAAGAACCACTGAACAAAGCAGAGTGGTTATGTCTCACAGCACCGAGTCTGGGGTAGTTTGTATGCAGCTGAAGATAATAGAAACATAAGCCCGAATTTGAATCTTCAGTAAAGCAGTGCTTTTGTTTAGGTAAAACTCGGGTCATCCTTAAACTTAATGATTTTGTACTATTTTATATTTCCTTAAAGGAAGCCTGTCTGTCATTTCTCCCAGACTCACAAATTACTGGAGTCTGGGAAGAATCAGCATCTGGAACATAAAGCCAATGTTCTGAGGTTTTTAGAATATTAACTGCAGGATATTCCAAATACATATGGATGATGAATTCTACTTACTAACCATATACTTCTCAGGTAACCTCACTTATCATGATTCAGAACTGAGGGGTCTGAGATTTTACCCTGCTTGCAACTAGCAAGTTAGCCTCTCGCTAGTTTCCTGTTTGCTGGGAGAAAGATCTCCTGGGCCAAACATAAAGGGCATAGCCAGAGCATCACAATGTGTTGCTTCCCCAACTCCAGTTCCCAGGTGGTCACGGGAAGAGGTCAGTTGACCCCTCACACGGCAGGGACATTACAGGAGGGCAACCTTGAGCTTGGGAGTCCAGTGTGTTCCCAGAGGGAGATGTCTTTATTCTCTCGGACAGTGAGTGACTCCTGTTCTCCAGGAGTCATTATCCATCTTCCAAGGCTGCTTACCATACAAACGCCCTAGAAGGGTTAATCAGCAATAAAGGCGATGGGTGCCATGGCTCACCAGAGACGCAGCTCACAGGAGACCATGGGCGGCAGTCATCCCCTAGGTTTAATTTCGGCCGCTGCTTAGCCTATGTCGTCACCCAACAGAGTTCAGCTGTGGACTTCTCTGGGCAACTGTCACTTCTGGTACTTTTGGAGTACGATGATTGTAAATGTCAGAGTCTCTCTCTCTCTCTCTCTCTCTCTCTCTCTCTTTTAAAAGCAAGATTTATTTAAGCCAGAGACCACCAGCCCATAATGGAAGGAGCTAGTAGTGGTTGGGTTTTTAAGCACAATTTTGGGGAAAAAATGGTCAGTACACAGCAGGGACAACCCCATGAAAAGACCTGATTTGTAATCTTATCTACCCTGTCTGGCTCAAGAGCCATCAGCAGGGTGGGAAACCTAGTTTGTTTTACAGTAAACTGGGAGCTCAGAAAGATGGAATCACCACTCCCTGGCTATTCTCACAGGAAGACTGGAAAATCCTAAGGAACTGACCTTGCTACAGGTCAGGGGAAAAGCAAGCATTTAGCACCCTCAGTTTCCACTGGGAACCACCTGCCTCAATTCGTCTCACTCCTCCCATTCCCCCTCAAGAGGAATGGACCCTAACTCTGTCAGGGGGTACAGGGTGACGACCACTCTGGCTTCTTAGATAAACTGAGTAGGGGCAGAGTAGGGAAAGTCTGTCAAGACCGGCGTTCTCTTGGTGTACTCTGGACTCCATAAAGGTAGCACTTTAGACACCTCCTGCTGTCCCCCAGCACCTAGCGTTCCCTGTTCTCTTCTGTTTGTCTCATCAAAGCCTGACCTCGGAAAGGCAGCTGATGGACTTGCGCACTTCATCACGTGGTTAACTAACCACAGGAAAACTCTATCCCTGCTAATGGTCAACAAAGTTCCAGTCATAAAATTGAATCTCTAGTTAATTATTATCAGTAGATAAATGAATAAGGGTTCTCTTTGGGGAGTTGCAGAGGGTATACCTGAGTTCCTGTTTTACCACTCACTACAACATCTACTTTGTTTTAGAAATCACTCGTGTGGGGCCGGTGCTGTGGCACAGTGGGTAAAGCTGCCACCTGCAGCACTAGCGTCCCACATGGGCTCCAGTTTGAGTTTAGGCTGCTCCACTTCCGATCCAGCTCCCTGCTAATGCACCTGGGAAAGCAGCAGAAGATGTCCCAAGTACTTGGGCCCCTGCACCCACGTGGTAGATTCAGAAGAAGTTCCTGGCTTTGGGTCAGCCCAGCTCCGGCCATTTTGGCCATTTAAGGAGTGAACCAGCAGATAGAAGATCACTCTCTCTCTCTCTCTCTCCCTATAACTCTGCTTTTCAAATAAATAAGTTTTTATATATAAAAAATCACTAATGTGCATTGCATTTTTTTTTCTTTTTTTTTTTTTTTTGACAGGCAGAGTGGACAGTGAGAGAGAGAGACAGAGAGAAAGGTCTTCCTTTGCCGTTGGTTCACCCTCCAATGGCCGCCGCGGCTGGTGCGCTGCGGCCGGCGCACCGCGCTGATCCGATGGCAGGAGCCAGGATCCAGATGCTTTTCCTGGTCTCCCATGGGGTGCAGGGCCCAAGCACCTGGGCCATCCTCCACTGCACTCCCTGGCCACAGCAGAGGGCTGGCCTGGAAGAGGGGCAACCGGGACAGAATCCGGCGCCCCGACCGGGACTAGAACCCGGTGTGCCGGCGCCGCTAGGCGGAGGATTAGCCTATTGAGCCGCGGCGCCGGCCACTAATGTGCATTGCATTTTTAAAATAGCTGGCAGATCTGAAACCTTTGGAGGGCTCTGTATTATATTTTTTTTCTTTGTACAAACATAGTGTAGATTCCTCTGTTGGCTATAGAATCACTTATGATTAAATGGTTAAAAAAAAAAAGCCAGTGTTGGGACCACACTGGGGCTCTTAAACACAGAGACTTTATTTCTACTTTGAAAAGTATCTATGAAAAGCAGTTTTTCTTGGTACCAATAAAAATTATGCTCATAGTTACAGCAATAAGAAGGAAGACATCCTGGCAAGTCTCACCTTACGTATAAAAATACAGAATAACCTAACCAACAAATCAAGAGGTTCAACAAAGAGAAAGAGAACATGTGTTCATGACTGAAGCTCTCAGCAAACTGAGTAGCAGAGAACTTCCTCATCCAGGGAGGTCACCTTCAATACACTCCCAGCTAACACAGGGCTTTGTGGGGACAGCATGAGTGTTGGCTCTTTAGGATCAGAAGCAAGGCAAGGTTATCTGCTTCCACCTAACACTGCACTCGAGGTTCTAGCCAGAGCAAGTATGCGAGAAAAAGAAACGAAAGTCATCCATGTTGGAAAAAGAACAGAACTATCTTCAATTGTAGGCAACACTTTCTTGAATATGTAATATCCTAAGATTCACAAAATAACCAATACACATGTTCAGCCAGATTGGAGGGGATAAGATCAATGTAACATTGATACACAAAAATCAACTGAGTGTCTGTATACTTGCAATGAACAATTAAAAATGAATTTTAAGAAAAAATTCCAGTTGCAATATCATGCAAAATAACAAAATACTTAGGCATAAGTTTAACAAAAGGGCAATGCTTGCATATTAAAAATGAGAAAGTACTGTAAAAAATTTAAATGCTGTGTTAATGGACTGGAAGACTTAATATTAAGATAATTGTTCTCCCAAAGTGGTCTGTACATTCAAAGCGATCCTTATCAACATTCTTTTGCAGAAATTGGCAAGCTGATTCCAAAATTCCTATGAAAATGCAAGATCCATGTAGCCAAAATGGCCTTTAAAAAGGAGAATAAAGTTGGCAGATTCAGAATTCCCAGTGTCAAACTTATCAAAAGGTACAGTAACCAAGGCAATGTGACACCGGCATGAGGATAGACATAAAGATCAGTGGAATCGAATGAAGAGGCCAGAAATAAACGCTTACTTTTCTAGTCTGTTGACTTTTGACAAAGGAGCTGAGAAGATTCACTGTAGAAAGAATAGTCTTCTTCAACAAATACTTCTGTGACAACTCAATATCCACATGTTAAAGAGTAAATTTGCATACCTACTTCAGAACATACACAAAAATGAGCTCAAAAGAGAGCATGTATTCCCAATATGAACTAAAACTATAACTTTTAGCAGAAAATGTTAGAACTACATTTTCTAGTCTTAAGTAAAACACTAAATGTACACATGACAAAAAATAAATTTGCCTATATCAAAATAGAACGTTTTGTGCTGCAAACAGTATGATAATGATGTCCTCAGCACAGTGAAAGGGAAGAAAATACAAAAGGTCAAGGTGTGCCACAGACTTTTTGAAGTCCCCTCATATATAAAGAGTTTTTGTAGTTCAATTATAAAAAGACAAAGAGCAATTTTTAAATGGGCAAAGCATTTGGGTAGACAGTTCTATAAGCAAGATCTAAGTATACAGTGGCCTATAAACACATGAAACGAGGCTAACTTCAGTAGTCCTTGTTAGGAACTCCACACCCTTGTCTTCCAAAAGTCCACTGCAATGAAACCCTAACCTCTGGTGGGACGATAGTAGGAAATGGGGTTGTGGGGGAGATAATTAGGTTTAGATGAGATCGAGAGGGGAAGCCCACGTGATGGGTGTCATTATAGGAAGAGACAGGGATGACAGCTCATCCTCTCTGGACCACAGCAGGTGCAGTGAGAAGGCAGCTGTCTACACGCCAGGAAGGGCCCTCACCAGAAGCCGCCAGTGCTGCCACTCTGCTACTGGACTTCCAGAGCTGTCAGAAATCAATGTCTGTTGTCTAGTCACCTGATCTATGGCATCTTGTTACAGCAGCCCAGACTGACTAAGGTGTTTACTCTGCAAATGCAAATCAAAATTAAAGTGAGTCAGCACTTGATACCCACCAGGGTGGATATAATGTATTTGCTATAATTGCAATATAACATAAAAGGAGAGGAGACAGTGCTTGCACAGGACATAGAGTAATGGAACATGCCTGCATTGTTGGTGGAAATGTGATGTGTGACAAATGCTTTGGAGAACTTTCTGGTGGTTCCTAAAAACGCTGACTGAAGAGTTACCAGATGAGCAGGCAGATACATAACCAAGAGAAACGAAAACACACTTCCACACAACAACTTGTCCACCAGTGTTCACAGTAGCATCACTATAGTAGCAAAGAATGAAAACGAATGGAACGTCCATCAGTATTGAATGGACAGACAGTGCGGTCCATCTACACAATAGGATGCTATTTGGCTGTAAAAAGCTGCGAAGCACTACTGCATGTTACGACATGGGGGAGGCTGGACAATGCCATGCTGACTGACAGGAGCCAGTCCCGAAAGAACACGTGCTGTGTGTTCTTATGTCATATGAGAAGTCTCAGCTAAGCACATCCGTAGAAGCAGAAAGTAGACTAGCGGCTGCCTGTGAGTGGTGGGAGAGAGCCAACTGCTAATGGGGGTGGGGTTTGTTTCAAGGGAAACAGAAATGTTCCAAAATGAGAATGTGGTAAACAACGTTTTTTGCAGCCTAAAAAGCATTGAATTATGCACTGAAAGTGGGTGAATGGCAGGTTATTACGGGAATTGTATTTTAGTTAAGGTATTCAAATGATGATATTTTTCGAGCCAAGTCTTACATTGTTCAGATGCGTATTTGGCTAGGCAGTTTTTATCCACCCTTACTTCAGTCAGTTCATCTTGTAGGCTAATATAGAGGTATCCCATTCTCATCGTTTTCACTACAAAATTCACTGTAAGTATTTATCTGGAAGATTTTTTTAACAGGTTAGGAACTTCAGCATTTCCATTTTCCAAGCTGTGCAGCAGAGGCACACGGTACAAGCACCTCACATCCTGTTGCTTGTAATTGATGCCTTTTTAAATGCCCATGTTCAAAATGCTCTCTGGCACACGTTTATTTAAACAGTCACCTCCCCTGCTGTGGCTGATGTGTTCGTCTTTCCCTTGAAAGGAGAGGTTAGAAGTTTGACGGACAAAACACAGCATTAGCTCCGTCATAAATTTATTGCTCACTCAACTCTGACTTTTAAATATCAGTTACCCGGGGGTCTTTTCGGCAACTTCTCCATATACTTCATGAAGCTGCTTACTCTGATTTGCATAAACTCCAATGCAGTAAAGCCAACAGAACGAATGAGCAAGAACCTCCGCTGGCGGACTCCTCCCTTCCCCGGGGCCTCAATGATTTGAACCTGAGACTGACCTGCAGAATTGTCAAGGTGGAAAGCCATACGCTAAATATTGCTGACCTCCTTCCACTTTTCAATAATTTTTTCTAATTTTTTTCCTTATACTGCAATGGATTATTTATTTATTTATTTATTTATTTATTTTTGTCATGTCTTGCATTTTGACCTTGCTTGGCCTCAAGAGATACAGAATTCAGGAAATACTTTCTCAAGACATTGGCATGGGTTGTAAATCTATGGCCCTATTGCACATTTATTTATTTTTTTTAACTTTTATTTAATGAATATAAATTTCCAAAGTACGACTTATGGATTACAATGGCTTCCCCCCCATACCGTCCCTCCCGCCCACAACCCTCCCCTTTCCCACTCCCTCTCCCCTTCCATTCACATCAAGATTCATTTTCGATTATCTTAATATACAGAAGATCAGCTTAGTATACATTAAATATGGATTTCAACAGTTTGCTCCCACACAGAAACATAAAGTGAAAAATAATAGATGATTTTTTTTTAAATGATGATGAAATCAGAGCAGACCTATTGTCATGTTTAAGCCCAGTGAGAGTCAAGTTGGGAGTTGATAATTTCTTTTTTTTTTCTTTTTTTTTTTTACAGAGCATCAGTTTAGTATGCATTAAGTAAGGATTTCAACAGTTTGCACCCCCATAGAAACACAAAGTGAAATATATTGTTTGAGTACTCATTATAGCATTAAATCTCAATGCACAGCACATTAAGGACAGAGATCCTACATGAGGAGTAAGTGCACAGTGACTCCTGTTGTTGACTTTAGCAATTGACACTCCTGTCTATGGCATCAGTAATCTCCCTCTGCTCCAGTCATGAGTTTCCAAGGCTATGGAAGCCCTCTGAGTTCTCCGACTCTTATCTTGTTTAGACAAGGTCATAGTCAAAGTGGAGGTTCTCTCCTCCCTTCAGAGAAAGGTACCTCCTTCTTTGATGACCTGTTTTTCCACTGGGATCTCACTCACAGAGATCTTTTGCCAGAGTGTCTTGGCTTTCCATGCCTGAAATACTCTCATGGGCTTTTCAGCCAGATCCGAATGCCTTTAGGGCTGATTCTGAGGCCAGAGTGCTACTTAGGACATCTGCCATTCTATGAGTCTGCTGAGTATCTCACTTCCCATGTTGGATCACTCTCCCCTTTATTTACTCCATCGGTTAGCGTTAGCAGGTAATAGACTTGTCTATGTGCTCCCTTTGACTCCCAGTCCCTCCACCATGACCAACTGTGAACTGAAATTGATCACCTGGAACAGTGAGATGGCATTGGTACATGCCACCTCGATGGGATTGAATTGGAATCCCCTGGTATGCTTCCAACTCCACCACGTGGGGCAAGTCAGCCTGAGCATGTCCCAAATTATACATCTCTTCCCTCTCCCATTCCCACTCCCGTGTTCAACAGGGATCAGATTTCAGTTAATTTTCAACACTTAAGAATAACTGTGCATCAATTACAGAACTAAATCAGTCATATTAAGTAGAACAGATAAAAAAAACTACTAAGAGGGATAATGTATTAAGTTGTTCATTAACAGTCAGGGCTATGCTGATCTAGCCACCGTTTCCCATACTGTCCACCTCACTCCAACAGGTTTCCCTCTTGGTGTTCAGTCAGTCATCACCGATCAGGGAGAACATATGGTATTTGTCCCTTTGGGACCGGCTTATTTCACTCAGCATGATGTGTTTAAACCACATCCACCAAACACTCTTCATAAGGGTACATTTATTTTTTTAACCAAAGGATCTGAATATTGTCTTTGTAAAACTGTCTAATACTTCATTCATTCCCCACCCCTACACAACCTCTACTGAAGAATGCCTTAGTGTGATTAGCATCTAAGAAAATCACATAAACATTTCCAAGTGTTTTCTCTGTTTCACGTTCTAATAGGAAAACTCTCGGAGCTGCCCATGGGGCCTTCCCCCGGTTCCGTGCTAACGACCTCCATGCCCAGCCGTGATCCTGCAAACATCAGAAAAGGCAGGAGGAGGCTTGAGCCAAGAGGTGGCCAGAGCTGCGCCCTCAAATCCTAGTATGGTTGTGCAGCCGGGAGCAAGGGCAGGAAGCACCCTGGTGAGGAACAAAGGTCACAGCAGCTTTTCAGGTGCACACAGTGAATGTCCAACTTTTGGATTCAGAAGCAAATGTGGGTCTAACATCACACAGAGCACTAAACTTTGAAGCATCAGTAAGGAAGCGACAACTGATTCTTCAGGCTGATTGAAAAGTATTTTCTTTCTTTATAATCTTTTTCTGATTCTTATGTTTTTTCTTTTAGTCCAGACAGATTCCAGAATAAGCTCTCCCTCCCTGCTACAAAATATTCTGCAACATTTAAGGTTCACAGAAAGGCTCACGTGGGACTGTCATAGTTCTCAGTAAGCCTTGGTAGGCTAGGTGGGTCCGTAGATAGTTCAAAAGGTACAGTTGGGCACCTAAAGTTCTGAAGACTTTATCTGAGCAGACAGCAGCTGGCAAACTGGGCAGCACCAGGCTACAAGTGACTCCACATATTACTAGGGGTGGGGAGTATGAAACAGGAAACTTCTGTAAGGAATCTATGGAAGCAAAACCAAGGATATGCATTTGAATGGTCAAAGTGGAAAGTCCCTAGTTAGAGGTTATGGTCACAGCTTCTGATTGGTTAAAGATTAAATCTGATTGGTTAAGATTAAATTTTGTTTTACTGGATCCAGTGCTGTGGTGTAGCCAGCAAAGCTACCACCTATGTTGCCGGCATCCCATATGGGTGCCGATTCGAGTCTGAGCTGCTCTACTTCCAAACCAGCTCTCTGCTGTTGCCTGGGAAAGCAGTGGAGGATGGCCCAACTCCTTGGGCCCCTGCACTCATACGGGAGACCTGGAAGAGGGCCTTAGATCTGGTTTCAGATTGGCCCAGCTCCAGCTATTGAGGCCATCTGTGGAGTGAACCAGCGGATGGCAGACCTTTCTCTTTCTCTTTCCTCTACCTCTCAGTAACTCTGCCTTTCAAATAAATAAATAAATCTTTAAAAAATTTTTGTTTTACTGATGACATTGAGCACCCGAGACACCAGAGATATTTCAGGTTCATGGACTCCCAGTTCAATGTTCTTTGACAAACACCAACACAGTCCTCACCCCAACTACCAGGCATAACTCAACGGCTTCAAGTGTGTGGTCCCATGACTTGTAAGCTGGTTTCTTCCCTAGACAAACTACCAGGGAGAAGTCCAGAAAGGAAAGGTTAAGCAGAGAGAAGCAAAAGGTGGGGACAGAGAAGGGACACAGTTCTGAAACCCAGGGAACGTGTAGAGAAGAGCAGGCTGACAGTCCTGGTCTGACTACACTGCAGGTGAGAAACCCCCGAGAAGACTCTTGGCGTCCACTTCCAGAGGAGAAGCCTCAGGGCAATGCTAGGTGTCAGCTTGGCTGGGGTGGGCCATGGGGTGCTCAGGTATTTGTTCAGGGTTCTGGGTTTCACCTTGAGGGTGTTCTGAATGAGGTTGACATTTAACCCAGTGGATTTTGAGTAAAGCAAATTTCCCTCCATGAAATAGATAGGCCTTGAACAGTCAAAAGCCTGAATACAACCAAGAGATTGGCCTTCTTTGAACCAGAGAGAGGTCTCCAGCCTGCCAGCCTTTGGACTGGGCTCTCCTGACCCGCAGGCTGCTGGCCCACCTGCAGACTGGGGTCTTGCCAGCCTTGGTCAGCCAACCAGGTGAGAGAGGTCCTGATCATAAATCTCTTTCTCTCTATGCACACATACTACTTGCTCTGTTTCTTGGAGAATGATGATTCCTTCAAGGGATACTCATGACTTGTTGTCAGCTGTTGTGTTGGAATTTGGTTGGTGTGGCCTGAGACTCAGGGATTGTGGTGGAGCTCCTCACTCCACAGAGTCCGCCTCTGAATTTTCTAAGTGTCTAGTGGTACCTGAGACCAGCTGGGGGCCCTAAGGCCAGACTAGAACCCACATGCCACTCCCAATTTTCCCATTTAAACACTGCCTAGCACACGTCCACAGCCTCCCCCCTACCCCCTGATGGGGTATGCAGGATTGTCCTGATGGCTAAGGAGCTTTGAACTTGAGCTTGTGCCACCTTGCTGATTCCCCAAGGCTAGGCCTTGGTTTCTGGAGGGTGACCTGGGGAGCAGGTTGCTTCCTTAAGTGTTTCCTTCCATGACCTTGATAAAAAAATACTACTAAAGGCTCATGTTGATGCATCTTCCATACTCACATATTAAATTAAATACACACAAAAATGCCCGCTGGCTGTCAAAAAAAAAAAAAAAAAAAAAAAAGCAAAGAAAAAGAAACTGGACCTGCCCATTCCATAAACTGTGTACCAAGTCAGTGTGAATCACCTGTCACACTCGGTAAGAAGAGCCCAGCTCGCAATCTGATTATGATGAGATCCAGCCTTATTAGCAAACTGTCACTCTAGGTGGCGTTGCTTTGTCAGTGGTCACAGAAACCACTTTATCTCAATTGAGTCACAGAGCCCCTGGTGATAAAGGAATTTGAAAGTCCACTCTAAATTTCTCAGCGTGTAAGTGCCTACAGGGCTCATTTTAAGTTTTCTTCCCCAATTTTTTCCCTTTATTCCCCCTGAATGGCAAAGTCAAATAGATATTTAAGAAGGAGCCAGGGGAAATGCATACACACGTCCACAGCACAACCTGGGTTTGAATCTTGGCTCTGCCTTCACTAACTGGCGAGGTCATCAAGTCACTTAGGACTCTCATTCATTGTCGAGAATGGAAGTCGTAGCTCACCTACCTACCGAGGCCGCTGTGGGGACGGGGACGGAGCGAGGTGATGCATGGGAAGCCCTTGCTGCAGAGCTGCCCCTCCCCCACCCCAAGACTGTCCGTGACTATTGCTGTTGAAGACTGCTCATCACCGCAGATTTACATATGCATAGGTACTCCTCAGTTTTAAAACCAGTATGAAGATATATAACATTTTTTTATATAGATAAGTGAACCAAAGTTCAAACCAAGGTATTTTGTTCATCACACAGCTAGGAAGCAGAGGAGCTGGAATTAGCCTCTTCCAAGAGCTGAGACTGAAATGTAAACAGCCCTGGGATAGGTACAACCTCTAGGGAACAACCACATAAATCAAAGGCTCCCAAGCCTCTGGCACAGCCCTGTCCAACAAAAATAGAATGTCAGCCATCTACGTGATTTTCAGTTTTCAAAAGTGAAGAGGAATAAGTGAGGTTAACTTGATAATACATTCTGTGTAGCCCACATGTCTAGAATATGAGTTCATCATAGAAACCATGTAAAGTTATTACTCAAGATTTTACATTGCCTTTTTTCTTTGAAGTCTAGGACACATATTGTACTCAGAGAGCATCTCAGTTTGCCCCAGCCATATTTCAGGCGATGTTCACCTTGCAGGAGGTTCTAGCAGAACAATGACCAGTGTGCAGAACAAGAGCATATCTGGCCTGTTTACTCTTCAGTGTGTGTGTGTGTGTGTCGGGGGGCGATACCCCTGCCATACTAAAGTATATTGTAACAAGATATGCAATAGCAGAGTTCTTCAAAAAGTTCACGAAAATACATGGATCGCAGCAATTCTGTAGCAGGATAAGCTCTTTATAACTTGTTCTTAGATGTCTCAACAGGATCTGGGTTGACACCCCGAGGAGGAGAAGGTGTAAAAGTGAAGCAAGAACAAACATTAAGTTAACAGTGAAGCTGAAGTGGATGAATGGTGAAACCATTGATACTTTATGAACAGTTCATGAGGACAAGTCCCAAAGAGATCAGCAGTTTACGAACGGAGAACTCATTTTAAGAAGGGATGAGGCACCGTCAGAGATGAAACCCATGGTGGCAGGCCACCTGCATCAGTCCGGGAGGCAGACCATTCACGTAGTTAAACCCTAATTGAAGAGGACCGATGGTTAACGGCAGAGGGAAGAGCCAACAGCACACACATCTCAACTGGTTCAGTTCACTCAATCCTGATCAAAAAGTGAAATCAGATTCACTGCTGACAGGAGCACAGCTCTCAATGAAAACTCAACAAATGGAATCAGGACCCTGAAGCATTTATTCCGATTGAAAGAGGAGACAAGACTTTTCCAGTGCAGACCTGAAGTCAGAGCACAGCCCAAGTGGTGGCTACCAAGAGGGAGAAGTGGTCCAGCCAAAGCCAAAGTGGGTGAAGAGCAAAGGCCATGGCAGCAGGTTTTGGGGATGTCTGTCTTTCTTATTGACTTTTTGGAAGGTCAAGAGCAGTAACTTCTGATTATTGAGGATGTTTCGAGAAAGCTAACCAAAGTTTTAGTAAAACAAACAAACAAACAAAACCCACAGAGAACCCTGAGAGACCTTGAGGGTCCACCCCTAGCACGTCAGCGCTCCTGCTCATTCCTCAGACAAGGGCACTTGGCTCGAGTTTTAATGGGAAACCACTAGGCATCCACCATACAGTCTTCGTTTGGCTCTTTCTGACCTATTTTTGTTTCCTAATCTTAAAATATCTTTAAAGGATACCCAATTTCTTTTTCCAGTTACTAATGTAAGAGACTGCATTGACATGGTTAAATTCCCAGAACTTGGCCGGCGCCACGGCTCAATAGACTAATCCTCCGCCTTGCGACGCTGGCACCCCGAGTTCTAGTCCTGGTTGGGGCGCCGGATTCTGTCCCGGTTGCTCCTTTTCCATTCCAGCTCTGTGCTGTGGCCCGGGAGTGCAGTGGAGGATGGCCCAAGTGCTTGGGCCCTGCACCCCATGGGAGACCAGGAGAAGCACCTGGCTCCTGCCTTCGGATCAGCATGGTGCGCTTGCCGCAGCACGCTGGCCACAGCAGCCATTGGAGGGTGAACCAATGGTAAAGGAAGACCTTTCTCTCTGTTTCTCTCTCTCTCATTGTCCACTCTGCCTGTCAAAAAATAAATAAATAAATTCTCAGGACCTCAGTTTTTTAGGGATGGACTTATCACTTACAACTTACATCATCATTACTTACTAAATAGCTGGTACGTCACTTCTGAGCTTAATACAGTGGGTGTTGAGAGAGTGTTTGCATTTTTTATTTTTGTCTTTTAATTCCACTTCCCATGAACAGTTGGAAATCCCCTCATATCATACAACACAGGCTGTAATACCAAATAAAATATATGCTACAATGCACTGTGCACTTCAGGCAGCACTGGCTTCAGGTGCAGCTACCTTCAGTCTTCTGCCCACGTCTAGCGTGGTGTCCCTCCTGTACCTTCAGATGGCTGATCTCCAGTCTAGGCAATCTGCAACCCCAGAGACTCTTCAGACTGCGTGTGCAGGATGCCATATTAAACAAAAACAGAGACACAGGACGAAGGCTTCACTCCAGGCTTCTCCTCCTCCTCCTCCTCCTCCTCCTTCCATATGGTTAGTCTGCAGTGGGACCTGAGGATCCCATCATCCCTTGCTCTCCCTATCTCTAGCCAAGTGAATCTGAAGTGGGATCCCAGGCCCACACTTGGGAAACACTGAAGAGAGACTGCTGGGGCAGCATGGCCTGTCCTGGCTGTGTGGGTGCTCCGGGTGCAGTGCGTCTAGGCGTGAGAAGGCTCCTACTGGGGTCCTTGTCACCAGGCACCTGGCCCATCTCTGCAGTCCCTGTGCAGCACTGCTTTCCATGTTCTGTTTGGAAAACGTCTCTCCCGCCGTAGGCCTCTCATCTAATGGAATTGAGGTTTCACTTAGTTTCATGAGTGGTTTGTGCCTACTGCTGGTAACCAATGCTACTCTCTCTGAGGCACAGAGGGGCCTGCCTGCGACAGCTGCCTTTGTCCCTTGTCACCTCTGTCATCAAAGACGGGCCTATGAGCAGGAGCAGATGGATTCTCAAGAGCCTTCCAGAATGTGATTAGCTGGATCCTGAGCACCCTGGCATGCAATGTTTCTCCCTGCTGGGCTGAAGTCTCAGGTAACCGTATTTTCCTGGATCTCCTTAGCTGGGAAGTGTAGATGCCAGGAACTGTACCAGATCAGGGTCCCCCGCTCTGTTCCTATTCCTGTGTCCCAGGCTCCAGCTCTCCCCTTCCTGGTGCTCACCCTGCTGTCTAGGGGCTGCAGAGATAACCTGCTTGTGGTCAGGGACAATCATGGACAATCGTGACCTACAGGGATGACTTTCTCTTGATCTCAGTGCTTCCCAGCGGCTGCTGTGGCCTCCCTTCTCTGGTTCCTGTGAGACAGCCGGGCTTACAGAAGCCCAGCTCTGTGCTAACCTGTCAGGGACTTACACTCTGCCAGAGAGCACCACCAGTGAGACAGCTGCTACTCAGCTGCTTCAGTTATTACGTTTTCTCCTTATGAACTCGTGTACATCCTCTGGGATTGTGCCAAACGGCAATCGGGGGGCCAAGATGCTCTAACTTCTGTCCTCTGCTGTCCCCCTGCTTGTGGATAACCAGCTGGTGACAACAGGCCAGGAGTATTCACTTTCAACTTTTTTTTTTTTTTTGACAGGCAGAGTTAGACAGTGAGAGAGAGACAGAGAGAAAGGTCTTCCTTCCGCTGGTTCACCCCCCAAATGGCCGCCACGGCCAGAGCTACGCCAATCCGAAACCAGGAGCCAGGTGCTTTTTCCTGCTCTCCAATGCGGGTGCAGGAGCCCAAGCATTTGGGCCATCCTCCACTGCCCTCCTGGGCCACAGCAGAGAGCTGGACTGGAAGAGGAGCAACCGGGACAGAACCGGCACCCCAACCAGGACTAGAACCCGGGGTGCTGGCGCCGCAGGCAGAGGATTAGCCTAGTGAGCTGCGGCACCGGCCCACTTTCAACTTTTCTCCCTCTGCAAAGGTTTACTCCCTAGCAGACTCACCTCCTGGGTGTCTCAGTAGAGGAGTAAGAACTGCAGTGGTCACACCCAGTTACCGCCCTGCTCACTGCTCTCATACGATGCCCACGCTCTCTGAGAGCCTCGCATGTTCAGACCACCTGCGCCCAGCCTTGTGCTTTGTCCTTCCCGGATCCAATTCTGATTCTGATGCTACTTCTACTTGCTGAGCTTGTTGTTGATGTTGTCTTTATTTTTTTCTTTTTCAAACCACAAAAGGAATAAATATTTGCTGCAGAAGCCTTGGCAGACACAAAGATAATAAAAATTGCCTGAATTTCTAATGGTCAGGGATTCTCTGTGATGTTGTTATCTACTTTTTCCCAAGTATTTTCATGGATGCATTCATTCTTTTATTTATTAGCCTGCATATAATTTTCAGATGCTTATTATGTGTAAGGCACAATCTGGAACTGTGAAAAATGCAATGAGCTTCCCCACAAAGCTAAAAGACCTCGCTAGACACTGTGGATGAACAGCCTTCCCCCTTTCAGCATCTGTCAGGTATCTGTCAGGTGAGCGCCCGCAAGTCGCTCAAAGTCTGGGGCGGGGGGATGCAGTAAGAAAGCAGTGAGACCTACAAGGGCAAGTGTGAGAGTCCACAACATGGGTGCTACCAAGATCACTGTCCAAACACGGGGAAGTGCAGGAATTCCTGTTGTTCCATTGGCGCACTATGCTACAGTGTTAAACAGGAGTCAGGCAGAAGAGGTCATGTGGCCAAGTGGTATAGATACCATGTTTAACTAAAGCCGAGGTTAAGATTTTTTTTAAAAAGTGGGCTCCAGGAGATAAAGAGGCAGAAACAGCAGAGTTCAGAGTTGTAAATGGGTCCTGATAGTTTGTTCAGCTGGAACTAACCCTGAGAAGAACTATGAAGTCCTTGGGCATTGACCCTTTGTTAGAAGTTGCTGGACTGGCTAATTGTGGGGAGCAATCCGGACTAGACTGAGTTACTGGAATTAAGACTTATTCTATGCATCTGCTCTCCCACAATATGGCGCTGGGAGAGAAGTAAACAGCTTCTGCACAGCTGCCTCCAGTTCAGCTAATAAACTGTAGGACTTGCTCCTGATTGGAGGAGAGCAGCGTACTCGGCGTGTGGGCAGCCGAGTTGGGATTGGCAGAGGAGGACTATAAAGGAGGAGAGAGACGGCATGCACCAGGAATATCTAAGGGGAACATCTAAGGGGAACACCTGTGCAGCCCCCGAGAGAGCCGGCCGGCGGTGTGCCGGTCCCCTGCGGAAGTGGGGAATGTGGCCAGGGGGAACCGCCCTTCCACGGAGGTGGAAGGGACAGTAGCCAACCGGGAAGAACCAGCAGCAAACCCGGGAAGGGCCGAGCAGACGAAAGAACAGCGCAGGGTCCTGTGTCGTTCCTCCATGAAGAGGGGGAGCGACATAATGGTGCCGTGACTCGGATATGAAGCCTAGGCAGGGCTTAGTGTCGTTCCTCCACGAAGACGGGGAGCGACAGCTAATAAAGGGTCGGCTGGCACACGGGGACAGCGAATCAGGAGAGGCTTCTGGGGAAGGGAAAGTCTGCGTGGTGTCTGCTGTGGGGTTTCTGGGGAGCTGGTGCTTAAAGCAGGGAGGGTAGGGGGCCAGGGAGGGAGACCCTGAGCGCTGAGACCACGTATGCCAACCTGACCTCAGTGCTTGTGCCAGAAGAGAAAGCTCTAAAACAAGAAAGGACGGTGTCAAAAATTGCCGACAGCTTTGTGTGGGTGAAAGGCCTGCCCACGTGGGCCAGCAGCTTTCCCATCAAATCCGCTGCATGAGGCAAACGTCCCACTCCATCTTCCGAGGACGCCTCTCAGCATGCTTGCATTGCTGTGGACTGTACTGCGGGAGCATCAGGAAACACAACTTCTCGGTTCCAGTCAGTCCTCTGCCTTGCAGGCTCCGGCTACACCACTGGAGGCCAGATTCCCCACTCTAAATAGCATCCTCCGATCTCTCCCTTCCAGAACAAGCCACGACCGACACTCGGTGACTCTGTCCAGGTGGCGTTTTCCTTGGCTGCGCTAACACTTTTCCTGTGGCTTAGTCACCAGTTTTCTTGGGGAATCTTGGAGAGCTGACTCACGACAGTCTTCAGGGTCTCAGGGAGATGCCTGCTGTTGCAGCCTAAGACCTTGGAGATCCTCAGCGATCCAGATCTTGTATGTAGTCCTGACTCCGATACTCTTAGTTCAGTTCCCAAGTGCTAAGTGAGATGACCTCAATCTTCAGGAATCTTTGCAATATTCAATCCGATTCTAAGACACTCTTCACTGGTGAGCTTGTGCCCTTGCTAGTAATATTACGTCTGCCCTGTGTGTCCTTGTCACTGTTTGCTGTGTGTCTGTAGGGGGAAGCCTGCAGGGAGAGGCTGCACCTGAATTCAGTGAGGTTGCGTCTGAGGACGGATGAGTTCAGATTTCCAGAGCGGCATTCTTTAGACAGACTCTTCAACACCTTAGGAGTGCTTTACTTCGGCCTGTTTTGTAGACCTGAGATCTGCTTTGTTTCGCTGTTTCTTCCTGCAGATGGAGACTCATTGGGCTGCCAGCTGGTGATGATGGAACATCATCCAGACCCAGACTAAGTGGTTCCAGGTGAGTTTCCTGCTGATGACTGGAGTTCTTATGGGTTGTCTCAGACTCAATATGTACACTTTTTGGAGCAGGATCCCCTGCTTCTTCCATGTAGCCACGCTGGAACGCTATTCTTTCCAAATGGTGTTAATTCCACTTACAGTGGCCAATTTGGGAAATGTTCAATGTACACAAAATTGCTCATTTGGGCATTATAGAACTAAAGGAGACAGAATCCTCCATATTTCAGCTGTGCTTTTCCTGGGGGGCATAAGGAGGGCTTTGAAAGACATCCGAATTCCAAGACTGCTTGCAACTACTTTTTGTTTTGGATTCCCTCAAACCACAACATGAACTTAAATGCCTTTATGCAAATGTTTCCCCCTATCAATCCCATACTGAGACTCATTAAAGCACCTGCCAAGTGCAAAGCCTTACCACTTTCTCAGAACTGCCGTTGTCTCCATTATTCTCAGTCTGTGAGGATAGCAGTCAGAGCTGCCAGCATTGCAGAACTCCAAGTGGCTGGACTGCTGACACTTCTGGGCTTCTTGAACAACTGTATTACCTCTACAGCCCCACCACCACGACACTCTCTCCAGCACTCCAAGTCCCTCCCTAAAACACAACCCGCCCTGATTTTAGAGGCAGCTGGTGACATTCCGGTTAGACATTTTAACTTCTCTCCCTACTTTCTCTGTGTGACTGTCATGAGGGCTTCCCACCCCATCCCATCATTTATTTAGCTTTTACATCTCACCTGGATCTAATCCCAACTCCTGCAGCTGAGCCTGAGGGTCTGCAGTTCTTAATGCAGAAGTTTAGCTCTGCTCACACCCCTGTCTCTACATCTGCCACCCACTTCAACACACTGAGGACTCCAAGGTACTGGGGACTCACTTCTCCTTAGATTTAGTAAGTTAATAATGGGGCTGGTGCTGTGGCTTAGCAGGTAAAGCTGCCAGCTGCAGCGATGGCATCCCATATGGGCGCCGGTTCTAGTCCCAGCTGCTCCACTTCCGATCCAGCTCCCTGCTGTGGCCTGAGAAAGCAGTAGAAGACGGCCCAAGTGCTTGGGCCCCTGCACCCACATAAGAGACCCAGAAGAAGCTCCTGGCTCTTGGCTCTGGATAGGCCCAGCTCCGGCTGTTGCAGCCATCTAGGGAGTGAACCAGCAGATGGAAGACCTCTCTCTCTCTTTCAAATAAATAAATCTTTTTAAAAAATGCTGGTTATGCATCCTCAGGGTACAGAGTGGCAGCGCTTTTGAAGGAAAACAAGGATGTAATTATGTGGAGAACACTGTCCTGTGTCGGTATATGTCAACCCGTTTCAGTCAGTGACGCAACCTTCACATCTAGGGCGATTTAGGGAGCTTGTCAAACAGAAGACTACAAATAGGGAACAGACCTGACAGGGAAGACAGACTCAAAAGTCATGTTAACATTTTAAGTAGCTTTTCTTTCCCCCTCAACACGGTATAAAAATTCAGATGCTTTCCTTTTTTTTTTTTTTTCAATATTTAATTGAAAGGCAGAGTTACAGAGAGGCAGAGGTGGAGAGAGATAGAGGTCTTCCATCTGCTGGTTCACTCCCCAGACGGCTGCCAATGGCTGGAGCTGTGCTGATCTGAAGTCAGGAGCTTCTTCTGGGTCTCCCATGTGGGTTCAGGGGCCTAAGGACTTGGACCATCTTCTACTGCTTCCCCAGGCCATAGCAGAGAGCTGGATCAAAAGTGGAGCAGCCAGGAGTCAAACCAGTACCCATAAGGGATGCTGGCACTATAGGTGGTGGCTTTACTCACAACGCCACAGCACCAGCCCCTCAGTTGCTTTTCTTTAAGGTTAGCTAGTCCTAAAACCTTCATGAGGCAATTATGATATGGTGATGGACATTCAATGGAGAATAAAGAAACTTAGTGGTACTCTAAGACCTGATGAGCAGAATAAGTCTCTGTTTTAACTGCAGAATTTACCATATCACAGTATGTTATGTCTTGCTGTTATATGATGGTGTTCAAAACTAAGAGTTGATAAAGAGAAAAAGCAGTGCTATAACTAATTTATGTATTGCCCTTGAGATGACTTTGAAAAATGTTAAAGGCAGAGAAGAGAGAAGATTTCTGTTGAGTTAGAAAAATGCAATACTTTTGCTGAAGGGAAAACATGGCTGACCCAGAAAATGGAGACTCTGTTAACATAAATTAGGGAAACAAGTGGCGCTAATATTTTCTTACATTCACCCAAGACTTCTTGACCTCCAGTTGTTTGAAAGAAATAACCCGCTAATTGGACTTCCAACAGTGGCAAGCGAAAGCTCAGATCTCTCCATAGAAAATCTGTACTTTCAGAAGGGCAAGGAGTGAAGACTTCACTCGAAGCGGGAGACCACCCAGGCAACCTCTTTGGCAGTAGTCTGTGCCTTTGGAACAGACTACTCTGATCACCAGGAAGTGTTCTTTTGAGTGAAAATGGGATTCTGTTGAAATGGAAAGGTAGAAGAAAAGCAGAGGTTTATATATATTTGAACCATATGGTGTGAAACGAAATGAGAGAAAAGACCTGACAGATTTATGCCGGGAAATTGAATGAACTACAAGGGCTTTCCAGCTAATCAAACCCAGAAGGCTAACCAGAGCTGTAACACAAAGTCTGATTTTCTTTTCAGCATTGCATTTAGCTGTATCTTCCAGCAGCACCCCTCCTTCTTAGTTGGTATTCTATGGACAAAGCCATCAAAGTCACCAGGAGGAATACACTGAGAAAATACTGATTTGTTTTTAAACGAGGAGGATTTTCATGAAAGTCTCATTTGCTTTGGATTTTTCAAGGCGTAACTGATTTAGACTTGAATTGCTATGTGTCACCTGTGCTAACCTGCTCCACTTCCTGAACAATGGAAACTGTCAGAGTTCCATGGATATCAAACTTGGAAGAGCATGTTTTTGCACTTCTTTTCAGTTTCCACATTTTCACATTTTTAGGATTCTCGTTAGGGCTCAAAGCTTTCAGCCTTTATCAAAGTCATTTGTAGAGTCCCTTACAGCACCAAGGAGGTGAAGAGTCCTGAGGACTCGTTAGGTAACCTTGACTTACTCCATAACCTCCCCTTCTCCCTGCGGCACTTTTCATTTCTCACCCTTCTCCTTGAAGGTCAGCATCTCTTTGTAAGTCCGTAACCTCAGGCTGTGATCAGATCTTTCACATCCCAGGAGGAAAAACTCAGGAACCAAAGGATGCAGTACTAAAGCAGAGGCTTAACCTGGTTGCCTCTCAGGCTCTGTTCTTAACCGCTCAGCACGGCTTCTGGAGAAGGAATTGAATGAAGCTCCTGTCTTCTCTCCCTCCTCACACAGGAGCTTCTCTGGCCCCTGAAGTTGGCTGACCACTTTACCACAGCCCCCGGTGGCCTCTGAGCCCTGGTCAGCCTTGGTCAACCTGCCTTCTTGGAGTCATTTGGCCTGGGCCAAGAAGGTTGGACTGTCTCTTGTGTTGGCTTCCTTCTCCATTCGCTCCCCTTTATCTTGGCTGACTTCTTGTGCGTCACTTTGTGGCCTCCTTTGCTGCTGATTTCTGCAAAAGTATCAATGTTTCTTGGGTTCTATTCTCTAATTTCTTCTTCTTTTGAATGAATTCTATATGCATTCCTTACCTGCACACCACCAAAGCACATACATATTTCATTACAGCACTACCATACCACAGTACGACTGCTTTCCTGTTTTCACCCCAGTTAAGTCACTTGCTTTTAAGTCTCTGAGGGAAGTGACTGCGTTACATCGGGGCCTCCGGTGGTAACTCAGGACACTGTCTGTATGGAGATGCTCACTAAGAACTGACTGGCCTGAGAGTGAGTTTTATGCATGGTCATGATTTTAGTGAACATTTACAGCTCAGTGGCTTTGAAATTTGCACTCAGGTCATGCTGTGTCCACACCTACCTCTGCCTGGACACGTCCCCCATCCTCACCAGTGTTTTCATCTGTGAGACGAGGTCAGTACAGCATGTGGTGTGAGATGGTTGTGAAAATGATGTGCCTAAGACACTGGAATGCGCCTGCAAAGACCAAGTGTGGTTGATCACCTGTTACTACGTTTATTCTTCCTTTTCTAGTGACATCGTAGCCTGGGAGTCACTGGGGTCCTCACACATCACTTCTTCTTCTCACTCACTTCTCAGCCAAGCGTGTTATCCTGCTGGTTCTGGGCTGAGAATGCATCTCGAATCTTGCCCCATCTTTGCTGCTGCAGCCGCATCTCAGGGACCGTCACGTCTCCTCTCACTGGGCTCAGGGACCGTCATGTCTCCTCTCACTGGGCTCCTGCCGGGATCTGCCGAGTCTGTCTCCAGGCTCTGCTGCACCCTCTACACTGCCACCACAGTGCCTTTCAGAAACAAAGTCCCCTAGCCGGCCCCTGCGGCAGTCCCAGCTGTAAGCCCCCTTCGTTACACAATCCCAGCTCAGCTCGGCATCAGGTGTCCTCACAAGCTGGGCCCTGCCTGCATCTGAGCTTCAACTTGAGCCAAACTCCTGTTTCACATTTCATTTGCAAGGAATGAGCTCCTTGCCTGGCCTGCCAAGAAAACACCTAATTTTTTTTTCCTTCAAAACACATATATTAAGGATTATCATCTGCAAAGGAATCCATTAGCTCATCTCAGCCCAAACAGGCCCTCCTCTCCGTGAACATTTCTTCTCATCATGGATTTGTAGCACTGAGTAATGACCAGTCTTCCCTACTATTTTGAGCTCCCATGAGTTTGGCTGCATATACGCATAACTCATCTTCTCATCACCAGTGTTCAACATAGCCCCTAGAGAACACAGACGGTACTTAGTAATGCTTTTTCAATTTATTTGAGAAAAAAAATTGAAATTAGTACTGCTCAGAAAATTAATCCACTTCCTCTTCTTAGGTTTGATCTACTCTTTGTCTCTGCTTTGAGCTCTAGTTCTACCCCGGTGACAGCAGCAGTGTTGCAATGAGTCTGGGGGTCACTGACTATCAAGGGGAAAGCTTAGGGCCTCTGGGTCGCTGCAGGCCTGACCTTTAATGTCCTTTATTCCCGTGTAGATGGTATGATGAGCAGAGCCTGGAACCTCCTCCTCTTTGGGGAAAAAGTATTCCTGTGTTCCTAACTTTAACCTCCCACTGGTCCCCAAGATCTTCAAAGGCCAAGTGGGAATCCATGATGGTTCAGGCCAGAGGAAGCCTGGGTTTAAAACCTCGAAACAGCTGTCAGCTGGATCAGAGAGGAAACAGGGTACAAAGAATCACCTACACAAGTGGTACCCAGGGCCAGAGTTGTGGCAGAGCAGGTAAAGCTGCGGCCTGCAGCACTAGCATCCCATATGGCTACCGCTTTGCTCCACTTCCCATTCAGTTCCCTGCTAATGTGCCTGGGAAAGCAGCAGAAGATGGACCAAGTGCTTGGGCCCCTGCACCCACACGGGAGACCTGGATGAAGCACCTGGCTCCTGGCTTCGGATTGGGGCAGCTCTGGCCATTGCGGCCATTTGGGGAGTGAGTCAGAAGACAGAAGGCTTCTCTCTCTGCCTCTCTGTAACTCCACCTTTCAAATACATAAATAGATCTTTAAAAAAAAGTGGTACACGTGACTTCTGCTCATGTTCCATTAGCAAACACGTGATCAAAAGGTCACACCTCAGTGCAAGGTAAGCTGGGAAATGAAGTCTAACTGAGGAGCTATACACTCAGTTAAATTCTTTAAGGATGAACAAAGTGGGACATTTTGGTGGGCTGGACTCTGCCTCAACGTGAGGCCATGGCTGGACTCACTGCGGGAGTTAGCAATGAGTTTAGGGGAGAGTATTCATGCTTACCACAAATGCAGGGCTCTTCACCATCCAGTTCAGAATCGGATTCCCGGCACCATGTGCGTGTTTTCTTATTTGGTACACTTGGCAAGGACTCCATGAATCTAACTGTTACCTCCGCTCTTTCTCTGTACCCACATGCACACCGTGGCTCATGAGCACCCAGGGGTGTGGGGGGTGTGGTGGGAAGGCAGTCATTTAGGAGTAGGACAGAAGCTAATGAGTTGAAAAGTTGTCCTCACGTAGAAGTGATGATTTCTAGAACTGGCGCTCTCACGTATGCCAGTCTTTTTCTTATGTTTTTAATCACAATAAACATTTCACTTTTTCCTCATGGACTAAAAACATGTAGTGTTTGCAGGCTACCAATCCATGGAAACTCCTTACCGCATTTTGTGTGGAGAGCTGGCTTGCTTCTGGCCCCATTTTTCAGTTATCACCAGTGACTGGAGATTATGCTTCAAAGCAAAATTTAGAAGCAGAACTTTCTCTTCTGTCATCTCTCATTGCCAGGTTTCCCTCATGAAACTCCCTGGTTTAAAAAAAAATGCAAGGCTTTGTGGCAAATTCTTTTTCCATCTGACAGCGTAATAATAAAACCTGCTGGAGGGATAGAGGAAAGCATTTAAATCATAATTTTCCTCCACATCAAAATTTCTGATCTGGTTTCTCACTCCCCCTAAGGCAACAGCTTCCACTGGCTAAGTTTTCCTCATCACTTTCGGCTCTGTGGGAGTCCTACGAGCAATCTTTCTGTACCGAGCTATAGAAATCTTTAATCTTGGCTCTCAAACCCATGACAAGCTCACTAAAGCGAAGTCATCAGTGAGAGGTAACAGGCTGTATCTCCTGGGTGTGCTCAGCCCCTGGGTAACTGCAGTTCTAAGTGCGTGTGTGAGGTTCCTTCCTTGTCCGCCAGTCTTCAGAAACAGGAGCCGCTCAGTCGCTGAGTTTTCAGGGCTCTCTCCAATCCCCCACCAACCGGCTCTTCTGGCTCCCCACTGTTCCAGCTCTTCCCGTGTGCTTCCCACCGTCCCTCAGAGCCCTCTCGTCCGTCCCGCCAGCTTTGCCAGTCACCTGGTCCTGAACGTGTTTCTGTAAACCCCTGTTCATGGCCGCACTCACCCCTTTAATCAAATGCAAACCCTACAAGCTTTTCAAGATGAGACTCGAATCCTTCTTCTCTGATTAAACGTTCAGATAACTTACAGGACTCGAATCGCCTCCTGTCAAGCTGGAACAGTGTGTGTGACTTACATCACTCTTCTGGTGCTTAGCAAGTGCTGTCTTGGATCAGGCGTCCTTTTTAAATTTCAAACCCCATTGTACATGATAGATACATACAATTATGATTTGTCAATTTAAGGTATTTTAAATATTTTCCATAAAGATAAATAAATAAAACAATAACACAATGAGAAAGACTGGTTGGAGTTGAGGAACTACTGAATCAGGCAAGCTGATGGGTGTTTTGAGGACAGCACTCAGGAGGTAAAACTGATTAGCCTTGATGAGGAGATAAAACATGGGGTTATGTGCTGGAAGAGAACTGGGAGATTTCCAGCAGGGGCAATGAGGACGGTTGATGAAATAGTTATCGAAAGAAGACTAAAATTAGGTATCCTTTGAATTGCTGCATGTTGGGGCCGGTGCTGTGGTGTAGTGGGTAAAGCCACTGCCTGCAGTGCTGGGATCCCATATGGGCACCGGTTCAAGTCCCAGCTGTTCCACTTCTGATCTAGCTCTCTGCTATGGTCTGGAAGGCAGTAGAAGATGGCCTGAGTCCTTGGGTCGCTGCAACCACATGGGAGACCTGGAAGAAGCTCCTGGCTCCTGGCTTCAGATTGGCCCAGCTCCAGCTGTTGCAGCCATCTGGGGAGTGAACCAGACTTCTCTCCCTCTCTGTCTGCCTCTGCCTCTCTGTAACTCTTTCAAATAAATAAATAAATCTTTTTAAGAAAATGATGTATGTTTCAAAGAGTATATCCTTTGTATTTAAGTACCCCCCCACACACATACACATACAGAGAGAGAGAGAAAGAGAGAGAGAGAGAACAACAGAAGCTTAAACGAGGTAGATCTTCATCTCTCTGGTAGTCTAACGTTGGCATAACGATGCGCAGTGTCTGGGAGCAAGGCCCCTTCATTGCGTTCTGTTGCCAGGAAGGGCTTCCACCGCCAAGGTGCTCTTTGTCCAAGACTGCTGTACTACTGTTGTCATTGTGTCTCTGCTCCAGAGAGCAACAGGGCAGGAGAAACATGGAAGGGCATGCTGGAAACTGCGCATCCAGCCCGCTGACCAGAGCTTCCCAGCCACAGGCAGCTGTAAGAGGGGTTGGAAAACTTAGGCCTCTATTTCTGAAAGGGAAAATGAAATTGGTCGCGTCTGGCACAAAGGGCAAGGCTCACTTTATGCTTTGCCCCTGCAGTGCGGCTGATGCAGACTCTTCCATCATCAACACGATGACTTGGGCAGGAGTTTTCTGAGTTAAATGTAAGTAATGTTTGAGGGACTCCACTTGCTTCAGGGGTACGTCGGGTGATTCAGACAAAGCCTACTGGTGAAAACAAGCAGAGGAGCTGGGCAGAGCAAGAACATTTGTTTGAAGTCCTGAAGAAGTCACCAGGAGCTGGGCAAGAAGGGAATCCCGAGGTGCCCTTTGCAGAGAGGCGTCTGCTGATTCCTGGGAATGACATCGGAAAACGGACCCTAAAATTACATGAAGACGTGGCCCCTTAAAGTCCCCCAGAAGCCATCAGGGATGCCACGAATGTTACTGGATTTTGGGGTACCATATGATATCACCATATGCTTATTAATAAATCCCCAATGTTAATAAGCCCAAGAGGGTTCTTGCCTAATATTTAGAGAAGAATTCTAAATACCGGCATAAATGAGGCAGGCAGCATGGTACATTCTAGGCTTTTTTTTTTTTTTTTTTTTTGGATAGGCAGAGTGGACAGTGAGAGAGAGAGATAGAGAGAAAGGTCTTCCTTTACTGTTGGTTCATCCCCCAATGGCCGCTGAGGCTGGCGCACCACGCTGATCCAAAGGCAGGAGCCAGGTGCTTTTCCTGGTCTCCCATGCGGGTGCAGGACCCAAGGACCTGGGCCATCCTCCTCTGCACTCCCGGGCCACAGCAGAGAGCTGGACTGGAAGAGGGGCAACTGGGACAGAATCCGGTGCTCCGACCGGGACTAGAACCCAGGGTGCTGGCGCTGCAGGCAGAGGATTAGCCTATTGAGTCGTGGCACCGGCCATTTTAGGCTTTTATTTCGTGAGAAAGATGCATAGGAGAGTGAGAGCTTTATCTAAGAGAGAGAGGGGTAAATCTGGGTTCATACCAAGCACCAGGAATCAGCCATGTGGAGGAGCATCTAGGCCAGGAAGCCTAGGGCGGGTGGCCTGAAGGCCACACACCCTGGAGGTGCAGGGCAAGAGGCCAGGGAAAGGAAGAGAAGGCCAGACGGTGTCCCAGGCTTTTAACCCACTTCCAAAGGGGAGTGGTTAGTTAACCTGATTGGCTGGTGGGCAGCCAGGTGTGGCCAGGTTGGGGCATGAGGTCACACAGGGGCGTGGTGAAGGCGTGGTCTTCCAGCTCACAAACCTAATCAGTTTTAGCCTGTATGCCTGCCTATTTCAGAGAGGCAAAGACAAATGAAAAAAGACCCTTAACAGAACCTTTGTTTCTTCTATCAGAGGGATGAAAATCGGAGTCCAGCATTTGTCACGGAAGTAAAGATCTGAGAAACCAGGGATTTGCAGAGGACAAAAGATGATCCAGAAATAGACTAGGTCTTGCAAAGCCCGAAGTCACACTCAAGTCCTCTCAGTCCTTAGGAATGAATGAGGTGAGAGATATGGATTGCTAATGCTCTCTGCCTAGCTCTCTGTTCAAAATAAACAGAAATTCGCTAACACCAACCGATAGAATAAATAAAGGGGAGAGTGATCCAACATGGGAAGTGAGATACTCAGCAGACTCATAGAATGGCGGATGTCCTAAATAGCACTCTGGCCTCAGAATCAGCCCTAAAGGCACTCGGATCTGGCTGAAAAGCCCATGAGAGTATTTCAGGCATGGAAAGCCAAGACACTCTGGCAAAAAGATCTCTGTGAGTGAGATCCCAGTGGAAAGAACAGGTCTTCAAAGAGGGAGGTGCCTTTCTCTGAAGGGAGGAGAGAACCTCCACTTTGACTATGACCGTGTCTAAACAAGATAAGAGTTGGAGAACTCAAGGGGCTTCCATAGCCTTGGAAACTCATAACTGGTGCATAGGGAGATTACTGATGCCATAAACAGGAGTGTCAATTGGTAAAGTCAACAACAGGAGTCACTGTGCACTTACTCCTCATGTAGGATCTCTGTCCTTAACGTGCTGTACACTGAGGCTTAATGCTATAACGAGTACTCAAACAGTATATTTCACTTTGTGTTTCTATGGGGGTGCAAACTGTTGAAATCTTTACTTAATGTACACTAAACTGATCTTCTGTAAAAAAAAAAAAAAAAAAGAAAGAAAGAAATTATCAATTCCCAACTTGACTCTCACTGGGATTAAACATGACAATAGGTCTGATCTGATTTCATCATCATTTAAAAAAAAATCATCTATTATTTTTCACTTTATGTTTCTGTGTGGGAGCAAACTGTTGAAATACTTACTTAAGGTATACTAAGCTGATCTTCTGTATATTAAGATAATCGAAAATGAATCTTGATGTGAATGGAAGGGGAGAGGGAGTGGGAAAGGGGAGGGTTGTGGGTGGGAGGGACGGTATGGGGGGGGAAGCCATTGTAACACATGAGTCGTACTTTGGAAATTTATATTCATTAAATAAAAGATTAAATAAAAAAAAAAAACAAAATAAACAGAAATTCCCCGTTGAAGAAGTCGAACATTAGGGAGGGGCACAAGAAGTTGCCCAAGACATTCCACCTGGCTTTCCACAGAGACAACACTTTGAGCAGCTGCTCATGCGTCAGATCACCTTCCCCCCAGCCCAGGAAGCCAAGTGAGAGACCGCAGTGCCTGGATGTAGCAGAAGGAGAAGAAAAGAGGCACTAAAGGTGCAGAAGGAAAGAGTTGCCATGCCCAGAATGGAGAGAGTCGCCTCCCGCTTGGAGCAGGAGGAGGCACTAAATCCCAGCCTGCTATGTGAACCTTTGAGCTGGACAGGGCCCCCCATGCCAGCCCCTGTCCGGGAGCCCATCCTCTCCACCCTCCCCTCTGCCCTCAGTCCCCAGCAGACTGTGAAGCAAGAACCCAGCTACTGGGGAACAGGGACGGCATGTGACCTGAAGGCTCTGCACTGACGCTCGAGCCAAGGCTACTACCCCAAGACCCAGGTTCAACCTATGCAAATCCATAAACGACTGCATCAGTCCAATAACATGAAGGAGAAAGATCACATGATCATTTCAGTAGATGTAGAAAAAGCATTTGATAAAATTCAACTTCCATTTATGATTTTAAAAACCTTGAACAAACTAGGTATATAATAGTAAAGATGGGCCGGCGCCGCGGCTCACTAGGCTAATCCTCTGCCTAGCGGCGCCGGCACACCGGGTTCTAGCCCCGGTCGGAGCACCGGATTCTGTCCCGGTTGCCCCTCTTCCAGGCCAGCTCTCTGCTGTGGCCCGGGAGTGCAGTGGAGGATGGCTCAAGTGCTTGGGCCCTGCACCCCATGGGAGACCAGGAGAAGTACTTGGCTCCTGCCATCAGATCAGCGTGGTGTGCCGGCCACAGCGCGCCGGCCGTGGCGGCCATTGGAGAGTGAACCAACGGCAAAGGAAGACATTTCTCTCTCTCTCTCTCTCTCACTGTCCACTCTGCCTGTCAAAAAAAAAAAAAAAAAGGAAAAAAATAGTAAAGATGATAAATGACAATTCCACAGCCAATATCATATTAAATGTAGAAAATGGAAAGTGTTGGGCTGGCACCATGGCTCACTTGGCGAATCCTTTGCCTGCGGCACCGGCACTCCAGGTTCTAGTCCCGGTTGGGGCACTGGGTACTAGTTCTGGTTGCTCCTCTTCCAGTCCAGCTCTCTGCGGTGGCCCAGGAGGGCAGCCGGAGCATGGCCCAAGTGCTTGGGTTCCTGCACCCGCATGGGAGATCAGGAGGAGGCACCTGGCTCCTGGCTTTGGATCAGTGCAGCGCCAGCTATGGCAGCCATTAGGGGAATGAACCAACAGAAGGAAGACCTTTCTCTCTGTCTCTCTCTCACTGTCTATAACTCTCTCTCTCTCTCTCACTAACTCTGCCTGGCCAAAAAAAAAAAAAAAAAAAAAAGAAAGAAAGAAAGAAAAAGAAAATGGAAAGTGTTTACTGCAAGATCTAGAACCTGACAATCTTATTCAATTTTGTATTTGAAGTTTCAACCAGAGCCATAGACAAGAAAATGAAATAAAATTGTCAGAACAGATTTTGAAGGACTAAAATTATATAAAGTACTTTTCTGTTCACAGTTCTGCTAAGTTAGATGAAAGGAAGAAAGACAGAAATAAAAATTTCCTTGTATTTTTAAATGAAGAAATATAAGAACACTAAAAAAGTTTGAAAAATTAAAATATGTTTATTTTGGTGCAAAAATTTTGAAATACATGTATAGCTTTTTATAATACACATTTTCCTTGAACTTTATTTTCTTAAAAAAAAGATTTACTTAATTATTTGAGAGACATAGTTACAGAGAGAGAGAGAGAGAATCTTCCATCCTCTGGTTTACTCCCCAAATGGCCACAATGGCTAGAGCTGGGCTGATCCAAAGCCAGGAGCCGGGAGCCTCTGCGGGTCTCCCACATGGGTGCATCTTCCACTGCCTTCCCAGGCCGTAAGCAGAGAGAAGGTTGGGAAGAGGAGCAGAAGAGACACAAACCAGTGCCCATATGGGATGCTGGCACCACAGGTCAAGGCTTAACCTACACCACAGTGCCGGCTCCTCCTTGAACTTTCAAAACCTTCTCATAAAACTCCTGGGACTAGTTGGATATTTGAGGGTTTTAATAAATTATATTAATTTTTAACTTGTGATAAGTAAATTGTGGTCATGATTGAAAAGAATTCTTATTTTCCAGAGATACATGCTGAAATGACTGTGGATGAAGCTATTTGGTTTCTGGAATATGTTTCAAAAAATGTGTGTACATACAGATAAAACAAGACTGGGCTTAAGTTTATAATTATTGATATAGCGATCACTTTGTTTTATTGTCTTTTTAAATGTCTACAATAGAAGATAAAATAACTATACTTTTATTTAATGTGTGGGTCAAACCAATCAAAAGAGAGATTAGAAAGTATTCAGAACTGCAAAATAGTGAAAATACCATATATCAAAATGTCATATGCACACCCAAATAAGCATAGCACAAACGTCAACAAGTAAACTGATATTGCAATTGCCGCCTACATAAAGTGAGACCATTTGTATTTGGAACTTAATCAGATTGGTTGCCAAGTAAAACAAAATATCAACATCTCCAGAAGATTTTGACAAAACACGCAACACAACATGATCTCACAACATGATCAGCTAAATGCTAAGGATATCACTCAAAATCATTCAACATACCAGAAACTAGAAAATAGGTCCAATTCTCAATGAAACTGGTAACAGAGACTAGCCTTGAGATGTCCCAGCTGTTGGAATCACGAGAGGGATTTTAAGGCTGTTGTATGATGCTGTGTAGTAGTCCACCTTTTGAAGTGACAGAAATATAGACAATCTCATTGGGGGAAACAGAAACTATAAGAAAGAACTAACTGAATATTTTAGAGCTATAAAATGCAATATGAAATAACAACAATAATAAAGAAGAATGATACTGATTTTTTAAAGGTTTATTCATTTATTTGAGAGAGAGAATTATAGAGAGAGGGAGAGACAGGGAGAAAGGTCTTCTATCTGCTGGTTCCTCCCCAGATGGCTGCCATCAGTTGGAACTAGGCGGATCCAAAGCCAGGAGCCAGGAGCTTCTTCAGGGTCTCCCACATGGGTACAGGGGCCCAAGGACTTAGGCCATCCTCCACTGCTTTCCCAGGTCATAGCAGAGAGCTGGATTGAAGAGGAACAGCTGGGACATGAACAGGCGCCCATACGAGTCCCCAGTGATACTGACTTTAAAACCAACCTCACTGAATAGGTTTAATAGTTGGATTGAAATAACAAAGGAAAGAGAAAATGAAGAAAGTGGAATTTCTCCTATTGGAAGAACACAAAGAAAAATACAAGAAAAAAATTATGACAGCCCGAGGGCAACATCAAAATACATAATACTGAAGTGATAGGAGTTCCCCCAAAGGACCCTAGAAAGACACTGGTGAGAAAAAGAATATTAGAGGAAATTATGGCTGGAGTCTTGCCAAATGTGGTGAGATACGTAAACTCACAGAAATAAGGGGAGTAGTGCAGTCTACCCAGGAAAACATTAAAAGGAAACTGCACCCACATTGTACTGTAATCAAGCTGTTGAAACCCAAACACGCAGCAGCCAAGGGAAGCGACACACTGCGTGTAGAGAAACCGCAACTTGAACGACTGTGGTTTGCTTTTCAGGCACCATGGAGTCAGAGTGGGGGATGAGGTCTCTACAGCGCTGAAAGGGAAGAGCGGCCCACCCGGAGCTCGGTTCCTGGTGGGGACGTGCTTCCAGACCAGCAGAACTTCTCCGCGGCACTGCTCACATTCCAGACGCCGCTCAGGCTGCCGAGCAGTCAAACCGGGAAACGCGGAACTCCAAGAATGAGCAAGAGCAACTTAAATGGCAGACGTTTGGGAAGATATAATGGACGACTTTTCCTCCATGAACATCTTTAAAACAGATATACTTGTCGAAAGCAATGATTATTTTAAAATGTGGGGGTGTCAGTGTATATAGATGTAATGCATTTGGAAAATGTAACATAAAGACCTACATAGCTGTAATGCTTCTGCATTTTACTTGAAGTGGTGTGATACTGATTCTAAGTAGAGTTAAAAAAATCCCTAAAGCAACCACGTATCAGAGGCTGGAATTACGGCATAGAGGGTTAAGCTACCACCTGCAACACCAGCATCCCATGTCAGAGCGCCAGTTCAAAGTCCCAGCTGCTCTACTTCCAATCCAACTCCCAGCTAATGCACCTGGGAAAGCAGCAGGAGATGACACAAGTGCTCAGGTTCCTGCCACCCCTGCAGGAGACCCAGCTGGAGTTCCTGGCTCCTGGATTCTGCTTGGTCCTGTCCTGTATGTTGCAGCCATTTGAAGAGTGAAACAGTAGATGGAAGATATTGTCTCTCTCTCTCTCTTTCTCTCCCTCCCTCCCTCCCTCCTTCCCTCTCTCCCTTCCTTTCTCTCTGCCTTTTGAATAAATGCCTGTTTATAAAAATATATAACAAAAGAAACAGATAGCATGGTGTCCTAATATTTAAGTAACCCTAAAGAAGTCAAGAGAGGAGAGAGTAACAAAGAAGGAAAAAATAAATGGTAGACACAAATGCAAACATTTCCAACACTTACATTAAACATGCTAACTCAAGGAATGTTAATTTGGATGAATGAGCTAAGACCCCAAAACACTCTGACTACAACAAATCTACAATGCATGTGCAAACACTGATCAGAAAAGCTGTAGCAGTTATAAAAATAACTGAAAATTGGGGCCAGTGCTGTGGCGTAGTGGGCTAAGCCTCTACCTGCGGCGCTGGCATCCCATATAGACACCGGTTCTAGTCCCAGCTGCTCCACTTTCGAACCAGCCCTCTGCTAATGGCCTGGCATAGGAAAGCAGTGGAAGATGACCCAAGTGCGTGGGCCCCTGCACCTGCATGGGAGACTCAGAAGAAGCTCCTGGATCAGCACAGCTCTGGCCATTGCAGCCAGAGGAATGAACCAAAGGATAGAAGACCTTTCTCTCTGTCTCTCCCTCTCTCTCTCTAACTCTGCTTCTCAAATAAGTAAATAAAATCTTCTAAAAAATTATGAACAAGGAACACTAAAGGGCATAGGTGACATTACATTACTATTAAAAGGTCGATGCATCATGGAAACACAATAATCCTTAATGTTAATGCACCTAATGACAGAGTCTGAAATACCATGCAGCAAATACTGACAGAAGTAAGATCTAAAACCACAACTGTGCTTGGAGATTTCAAGACTCCTGTGTTGTCATTAGTTGAACAAATAGACAAAAAAGTCACATGTCTGACCAACACTGTAAAAAACTTGACCTGATAGCAAAATATGCATCTCCAGTGCATATTCTCAAGCACACATGGAACAGTCATTAGCATAGACCATATCTGGGGGCATAAAAGCAATCCTTAACAAATTTGGAAGAACTGAAATCACATACAATGTGTGTGATCTGACCTTGAGGAAATTTAAGAAATTTAACTAGAAGTCAATAATAGACAGTGAGATAAAAAGAATCTCCAAATATTTGTAAATTAAACAGCACATCTGTGAGTCAACAAGGAAATACTGAAAGAAATTAGAAAATATTTTGAACTAAATGAAAACAAAAATTAAACAAGTCAAAACCTCTTACTCAAGCAATGGTCAGAGGGAAGTTTTCTAACATTAAATGTTTATATTAAAAAAGGAAAAACAACTCTACTTAGAGAAAGAAGATAAAATTAAACACAAATGAAAATGAAGGGAAGAAATAATAAAGCTAAAAAGCAGAAATCAACAAAAATTTTTTAAAAGACAAAATCAATGAAATCAAAAGTTTGTCCTTTGAAAAGGTCACTAAAATTGATAAACCTCTGCTAATACTGATCAAACATGATGAGAAGGAATAAATCACTATTGTTAGAACTGAATAAAGTCCCTACACAAAATGAGAGGAAAATAAGTGGCCACTGTGAAATTTCTGCCCACAGATCTGACAACTTAAGTGAAATAGACCAATTTCTTGAAAGATACCTTATATCATTCAAGAAGAGATACGTAATCTGAATTAACTATGTGTCACTAAAAACTCTGAATCTGTAGTCTTCCAACAAAGAAAACTTCAGGCAAAGACAGTATACTGGTAAATTCTGCCACACATTCAAAGAAAAAAAAGTAATACCAACCCTGCATATTCTTGTCATGAAAGTAAAATAGGAGAAAACGTTACTAAATCATTTTTATGTCCAGCATTATACTGATGCCAAAACAGAAATTACAAGGAAACTATGGACTAATATCCCTCATGAACAAAGCAGCAAAAATTCTCAGCCCATTAAGAGTAAACTGGATCCATATTTAAAAAATGATAATACATGATGACCAAGTCAGGTTTATCCCAGGAATACAAGGCTTGCCTCAACAGCCACAAATCCAACAGTGAAGAGCACTGTATCACATTATAATCAAGAGCCATAAATCCAACAGTGTAGGGCATCGTATCACATTATAATCAAACAAAGCAATGCATCCAACAACGTTCCACAGCACATTATGGGAAAACAAACACACAGTCAATAGATGGTAAAATCCATTTGATACAAATCATAAAAACTCTCAGGAAACTAGGAATGGAAGGTAGTTCTACCAATTTGATAAAGGACAAAAACACACCATACTTAAGGGTGAAAGGCCGAATGTTTTCCTCCTAATACTAGAAAGACAAGAATGTTCACTTGTGCCACTCCAATTCATTGTTGTCCTGGAAATCTTAGTAAATGCAATGAAGCAATAGAAATAAATAAAAGGTACATAGGTTGGACAGGAACAAAAACTGTCCCTACCTGCGGAAGTCACAGTGTACTAGATAGGAAGTCTCCTGGGATACACAAAAGAAACTACCAGAAAAAAATAAGTAAGATCAACATATCGTAATTCTTGTAGAGAGGCATGCTTTCGGAAATGCCAACTGAGCAAATATGACTCAAAAAGTAGAAACCCTGAGTAGCTCTAGGGTTCTTAAAGAAATTTAATTCATGATTTAAAACTGGAGGTGAACTTGCTGGGATTTTATTAGGAAGCCCTCTTTGGGTCAACACCCGGAAAGAAAAAAGAAAGAGCAGGACTAGGCAGAGAAAGAACCAATGTGCAGATTATGTCACCAACCAGGAATGTGTATTCCAGTGCTACGTTTGCGTGGTGGTGAAATGACTGACAAGTGGGTCCACATATGTGTGCAGCAGACCCGTTGCAAGCTGGATCTTGGACGAGAGTCTATTTACCACTCGCTTCTCAGATGCTTCCGTTCCAACGGAGGGTCCTAGGTGACATTTCAGTTCAATTCCAACTTGGACTGCTGTGGTCAACAGTCTTTGAAATCATTCCCTTTCTCCTATTGTGCAGTGCCTGAATAACTGTCTGTAGGTTCTTGGAATAATTGGCCAAGGGAATGAGTACTGTACACACTTACTGTAGTGTATCAGTTTTATTCCTCTTGTGGTCCAGGCAGTTACTTTAAATAGTGGGTTTGTGGGTCTCCAGACTAGTCTAAGGCTGGGCACTGGGCAACAGTTCACGAGTTCTTGAGGGGTGATCATACGTCAGTTTCATGATCATCTTTGATTTCTTTCTGGCTCCTCATCTGTTTGCAGCTAGGGGGCGCTGTGTTCTATTAGGCTTCTCCATGACCCTTTGCTGTGAAGCCAAGTTCCCCTTGGCTGCCACTCCTGCGTTGTCACGGATTAAGACACTTGCACCCATTTGGCTCCTGAGGGGACGTGCAGTCAGTCTACACTGTTCAGGGCTCTACGGCCCCGTGGCTGTCAGAGAGCCCTGTTCAGTGATGCCCTCTGCTGCTGTGAACCCAGCCTGCACAGGGGGGCACATACCTCTGAGGCTCCCCAAGTGCAAGAACTGAATATTTGTGTTTGCCTTCAAGTTCATGTGCTAAAGTCTTTTTTTCTTTTAAAGATTTATTTATTTATTTGAAAGTCAGAGTTAACACAGAGAGGAGAGGCAGAGAGAGAGAGAGAGAGAGGTCTTCCACCTGCTGGTTCACGCCCCTGTTGGCTGCAATGGCCGGAGCTGTGCTGATCTTAAGCCAGGAGCCAGGAGCCAGGATCTTCTTCTGGATCTCCCACATGGGTGCAGGGGCCCAAAGACTTTGGCCATCTTCCACTGCTTTCCCAGGCCATTAGCAGGGAGCTGGATCGGAAGTGGGGCAACCAGGACTTGAACCAGTGCCCATATGGGATGCTGTCACTGCAGGCGGTGACTTTACTCACTATGCCACAGTGCCAGCCCTGCTGAAGTCTTAAACCCAATGTGAATGATATCTAGAGATGGGGCCTGTGGAGGGTAGTTAGGTTTAGATGAGTTCACGGGGGTAGGACCCCCACCCCAACATAGTGGGATTTGTGTCTGTTAGGAGATGTAGGATTTTGGGATAAGGGTGTGCTCTTGCTCTCTCTTCTCTTTCTCTCTCTCTCTCCACCTCCCGCTCCCTTTCTTTTTCTTCCTTCACTCCCGTGTGAAGAAGCAGTGAAGGAGGCAGCTGTCCACAAGCCAGGAAACACCAGATTTGTTGGAGCCCTGATCTCAAACTCACAGTCTCCAGAACATATGCCTGCTGCTGTAAGCCTTCCAGTTTGTGTGATCTGTTTTAGCAACCCGAGCTGACAGAGAAGCCATGAACACGATCCCACGGCTGCTTCCGTTCTGGTATGTGCACTTCTCTGAGCCGCACTTCACCAGCCCCAGGGCAGTGCTGGGATCTCCACCTTACCTGACACAGGCTTCAAGCTTTCCTTGCTCCTTGGAGCTGGCCTCACAGAGATCCCACCATCCCCCACTGCTCTTTCCTGTATCCCACCAGAGGGCTTACAAATAGATGAGCTGTGGCTTTGACATTGCACCCCCGGCAGGGTGAGAGTTCAGCCCTCTTGGGGACCCACCGCCTTGGTGGTGGAGCCCTGGGAAGGCTCTTGCCACCTGCAGGAGATGGGAGCTGTTTGCATGCTCTGCGAGGTGCCCTCTGGGATTCACTCTCAGGTTTCAGCCGCTGGCCAATCAACGATTCCTGTTTGCTAAGTTCTTCAAAGCATCCAAGTTAGCAGCAGTCGTGCCGCTCCGCTTTCTGATGGTCATTGCCCATTTTCCCCAAATGTCTGTCATACCACACTGCAGATACAACATGACAATTTCTTCACCTGCTGGAATTTAACAAGTGGCATTGCCACCTTCTGCCAGGGGCATTCTCTGCCTCACCTCATAATTAGCATCTTGTCATTCACTGGTGGTAGCTCAATCAGTACAAAACTACATCCCTGTATCCACCCTCTTGTATACTGCTGACGTGAGCTGTGCAGACTTGATTCCTGGGGAGGCTATGAGATGGAAGTGATAATGCTGGAGGCTGATGTTGGGGTGCACCTGTGGAATGGAAGGAAGTGGGTTCAGGCAAAGGAAGAATCTGAGCTTGGCTACAGTCCCAACACGAGGCTCACCTGAGCCTCTGGGGAGCCCTGAGGCTGGGGGATGACCATAGAGCAGTCCTTCATTTGAGCCTTACAGCCCACTTGAAAGGACCAATGGACGGGAAGAGCCCTGGCTAAAGGGTGTGGCCTTGGGTGAGACAGAGCTCTTTAGCCAAGCAATCCCTCAGTGTAGCATGCAGTTGTGGACCCTGTTCCGAGAGCACTTCCAGCCCCTGGGAACATTGAGAGAGAGGCTGTGGGGTAATCATCACAGCACCCCTATGGGGGTCATCAAAGAGGCTGGACCGAGAAGACTGCATGCTGTTCTGTTCCATGCCATGAGGTTGAAAGCCAGGCAAAGCCAAGTAACTTGCTAGGATTCCAGCGTGGTGCTACGTCGGGGAGCCGGGGCAAGGCAATCAATGCTTCCAGGATGCAGGCAAGAGTACTGGGGCCTCTAGGATGCAGGGTGGTGGTCCCAGGCGTGTGCACCTTGTGGTAACTCCTTGGTTGACCATTTATATGTGTGCCCTGTTTGCAATTGCACTGTAGACCTAAAAGGGCAAGACCACATGGAGAGGACACGTGCTACAGAGGAGCGGGGGATGCGCCACTGTTTCTGAATCCTCACTTCATTCTCCCAGATACAAACAGCCTAGAATTGCCTGGGTTTCTCACTGAGGAATTCTTCATCCAGGTGCAATGCATCTGCTCTTTCCCAGTCATTAAGTTGGACTCTCTCCTTTCCTCTTTCCGTGGTTGAAACGGCTAAAGCAGCGTGTGTTGTTTTTAGAATGGAGGATTTTGACTGATTGAAACCAAAATGACTTATTTCAAATCACACTGCAAGTTGCCTGCATTTTGGAATATATTACTATTAAAGGGAAGATATTCAGCCACTCTGGTAATTTTGCTGTTAAGATGAATCGAGACAATGCCTTGTTTCCAATATTTTTAAAAGCCTCTCACAGCAAGAGGGAATTTTGTAACAGGAGTAGTGAGACCAGGAGGATCCAAAATCATTCAGTTTTAACAGCTCTAAGAAAAATATTTCTAATGGAAGTAAGTCCAGATTAACTGTTCCCAAGGTTCTGTAAGGACCCAGTGTCTTGTACATAAAGATCAAGTTCTTTCCTGTAGTAACTGAGAAGGCAATTGAGAAGGGTTTTCCAGGTCAAGACCTTAAATTATGTCATCAAAGGTCCATGTCTTTCACCCCGCGATTTGAGGAAAAGAGCAAGCAGCCGCAGCAGAGCCGGCACACCGTCTTGGTTCCAAATGCTGTTTTGCACAGCTTGAGACTGAAGCTGAATTAGTGCACAGGGCGATGCTGCTTCATTTTATTAGAAAGAAGGACGGCAGGTAGACACCAGTAGAGAACAGAGGCAAATGTCTTCCAGACCTTGAGAAGATTAGCTACTGTCAACTGCTGTCGCCCCTGCCCCCGCCATGTGCCGTAGGACCCAGGGTGCCTTCCTTCCTTCCATCCAACTACTCTGCTACCCATTACCAGTCTGCCCGTCTCCTGTTCTCCTGGCCCTCCAGTCTCCAGTAATCACTGTTCTACATTCTGATCCACTTAGCTCTCTGTGAATATGTTCAGAGGGACACGCCTCCTCCACATTCAGAACTGAATGCCTCCGACCTCCTTAACAAGTCTGAAAAGAGTTGTAAATGAGCTCCACAGTGCTATTTTTTTTTTTTTTGACAGGTAGAGGTATAGACAGAGAGAGACAAGAGAGGAAGGTCTTCCCTCTGCTGGCTCACTCCCCAAATGGCCGCCACAGCCGGCGCTGCACCGATCGGAAGCCAGGAGCCAGGTGCTTCTCCTGGTCTCCCACGCGTGTGCAGGGCCCAAGCACTTGGGCCATCCTCCACTGCCTTCCCCGGGCCATAGCAGAGAGCCGGACCGGAAGAGGAGCAGCCAGGACTAGAACCCGGCGCCCATATGGGATGCCGGTGCTGCAGGTGGAGGATTAACCAAGTGAGCCACGGCGCCGGCCCCCACAGTGCTATTTATCACAGAAAGCCAAGCTACCTTAAGGAAATTGAAAGCACATTACAATAAGGGAGCAGGTATATGCAGTACAAAAGTGACAAGGGATTAGTATCTGTAATTTGAAGAACTAATATAAAGTATTAAGAAAAAACTGATAATCCAATGTTTAAATGTCCAGAAGACTTCAGCACACACTTCACAGAAAATGAAGCATATAATCATCAAATATATGCAGAGGGGCTCAATGTCACTGGTGATCAGGAAAATCCAAATCAAGACCACACTGAGATGCCAGTTTGTGGATCACGTAGGAAAAAAGACACAGCCTGATGGTGTCCAGGATGGATGTAACAGCCCTCAGACCCCTGCCTGGTAGGAGCAGAACTGAAACATCTCCACAGGGAGCAGTTTGTTGTTAATCCAGGCATCCGTAGTCCCTAAGACCCAGAGAAGCCCGTGCACCAAAAGACAGGGACAAGAGTGTTTCACAGGTTAGCAGAGATCTGGAAACAATCTGGATGACTTCTAACAGCAAAATGAATAGACTGTCACATGGAGAGACTTCAAAAACTGATGGAAAATGGAATGAAGAGATGAGTTTACGGCCTGGCATTGTGGCACAGTGGGTGAAGCCTTTGTGTGCAACACTGGCATCCCATATGAGCACCGACAAGAGTCCTGACCGCTCCCTTCTGATCCAGCTCCCTGCTAATGTGTCTGGGAAAGCAGCAAAATATGGTCCACGTACTTGGGCCCTCTCCTGGTTATTGTGGGTGTTCGGTGGGTGAATCAGTGAATGGAAGATCTCTCTCACCCATAACCCTTGTCTGCACTCTTGAGGAACAGTGGTTTCTCTACTTACAACTTGTTGAATTCTTTATTTAGTTGAGGGTTAAGCTTGTGATTATAAAGTAAATTGAAAGTCTGTCATTGTAAAAAGTAAAAGAAATATAAGAAAGGAAGGAAGAAGGATGATGAGAACAAGGGAGAGAGAGAGGGTAGGGTGGGAATATTATGCTCCTAAAACTGTATATATGAAATAAGTGGAATTTGTTCCCTTTATATATTTTTTTATTTTTTATTTATTTTTTTTATTTTTTGACAGGCAGAGTGGACAGTGAGAGAGAGAGAGACAGAGAGAAAGGTCTTCCTTTGCCGTTGGTTCACCCTCCAATGGCCGCCGCGGCCAGCGCGCTGTGGCCGGCGCACCGCGCTGATCCGATGGCAGGAGCCAGGAGCCAGGTGCTTTTCCTGGTCTCCCATGGGTTGCAGGGCCCAAGCACCTGGGCCATCCTCCACTGCACTCCCTGGCCACAGCAGAGGGCTGGCCTGGAAGAGGGGCAACCGGGACAGAATCTGGTGCCCCGACCGGGACTAGAACCCGGTGTGCCGGCGCCGCTAGGCGGAGGATTAGCCTAGTGAGCCGCGGCGCCAGCCTGTTCCCTTTATATAAATACAAAATTTTAAATCTTTAAATGAAAAAAGATAAGTTTATTTCTGTGCAAAAATTTTTGAAATCGTGCATAGCTTTTTCATAATGCATATTTTCCATGAACTTTGGGGAAATCCCTTGTATACTCAAACAATGCACTATATTTACAATATCACAAGAACCATGAGTACCTACAACCAGAAGTATGGACTGTAGTGATTTAATTTTGAATTCTAGATGGAAATTCCAAAATCAATTTTAAAAACAACTAAAATTCAGCAGTATGATTTTAGGGACATATTTATGGGATAGAAATAGAGGTACAGAAAGTCAAGTGCTGACGTCAGTCATCTAAGGAGAGAGAGAGCTGGGTGGCTCTAGAGGCAGGTGTAGGTTATTTTCTGATATTTTGGTTTTCATTTTAGGTAGTGCTTTCACGGGTGTTTGTTGAATTATTTAAATAAAATAATTTTTAAAAGCAGATTTCACATGAACAATGACAGCACATAAAAAATGAGTTTCTACTACATGTAAATAAGCAGGAAATGAAGTTGCTTGAAGTCTGAAACAGTTGAGCAGAAGAAGGATGATCAAAAAGTGAGCAGATAGTGAAGACACAGAGAACTGTAAGAGCAGGGATGTATGAGTGTGGCGGGGACCAGCCTCACAAGGTCACTTCACTCTGGTTAAATTCCAGAAAAGCGATTTTCCTAAAGCAACCTGGTCTCCTCTTCTGTATCTCAAAGTCAGAATAGGCCATTTCTGGGAGAGATTCCTTCCCCACCTTGCAGCCTGGGGTGTAGCTGAGATCCTCCAAGGGCTTCAGCATTTGCAGCTTGGCCGCTGTCCCATGGGACGTGCTTTATTTAAAGGGATCAGGAAATGGTGCTTTCAGAATATGCTTCCTGGAAACTTTTATAAGGTAATAAATCAGGAAAGGTCACCAGCCCGCTCCCACTCACCGCTGTCTTAATAAACATTTTCCATTAATATTTCATATGAAATTTATAGTATAAACACATTATCAATTACATTAGAAATGAGCTATGTCATTAATAATAATCATCCTAATAGTGATATTCTACTTGTCTTTCATTCTTAGATGGTATTTGTCACCTATTTAATAAAAGCCTGCCATACAGGGACTGAATTAATAACTTCCACTTTACGAGTCACTGAGTTTCCGAGCCGCTTCATCCACCAGCCTGAGCACAGACTCTCAGCATTACCAGTCTGGGTGTTGCCTTCACAATGCTAACCTCGCAGTGCAGTCATCTATGTAATGATTAAACAAGGTAGTTAGCATTTCCATTTCCTGAAACTTAAAAAGAAGTGTTGATTAGCATTAATAATGGTGCAATGCGATGTTTCAATGTCTACACAGGGCACAATGTGTGCTAATCAAGCCAGGGTACTTAACATTCTATCTCTGTGCAGTCACTTCATGTTTGTGGCCTTCAAATTCCTCTCTTCTAGGTTCTCAGAGAAGATTAGTTACTGTCAACTATTGTCGCCCCTGCCCCCGCCATGTGCTGTGGAACCCAGGACACATTCCTTCCTTTCATCTAACTACTCTGCTACCCATTACCAGTCTGCCCATCTCCTGTTCTCCTGGCCCTCCAGTCTCCAGTAATCACTGTTCTACATTCTGATCCACTTAGCTCTCTGTGAATATGTTCAGAGGGACACGCCTCCTCCACATTCAGAACTGAATGCCTCCAACCTCCTTAAAATGCTTTACATCATATCACATTGCTCAGTTCGTCCTAAGTGCTAATTTGTCACTTGGTAAAAGCCAAGAGCATCCCTCCTGCCACCTACCAACCCCCTGCCACCCACCGAGGGACTCCCAGGCTCAAGGCAGGATCCTGGCCTGAGGGAGCTGGTGTCATCCAGTGCAGGCCCTGCCCCAGCATGGCTGACCACAGCTGAGAGCAGGACACCAGCGTGGACACAGGCAGACTGTCTCAAGGAAGGAACCCAGGGCCCTCCTTCCACAGCAGGTTGCCCTGTCTTTCTTCAGCTCTAATGTGGTAGGGGATAGATAAACTTGATGGAGTCACAGCAAGCACCCTGGTCCCGGATGCAACAGGTGCAACCTAGGAAGATGGGTGTATCAAACCCACAGTTAAGGAGACAGAATTATTCTGCAGGGGTACAAGAATTCCAACTCATCTAAACTTTGACTAACAAGCTAATTACACTGTATCAGACAAAGAGAGGGAGGGATCTCTTCCATTCACTGGTTCACACTCCAAATGCCTGCATCAGCCAGGGCTGGATCCAGGAGCCAGGATTCAGGAACAGCATCTGGGTCTCTCAAGCGGATGGCAGGGGCCCAAGTACTTGGGCGATCATCCATTGCCCTCCCAGGTGCATTAGCAGGGAGCTGGATTAGAAGCAGAGACGGCCGGCGCTGTGGCTCAATAGGCTAATCCTCCACCTTGCGGCGCCGGCACACCGGGTTCTAGTCCCGGTCGGGGCACCGGATTCTGTCCCGGTTGCCCCTCTTCCAGGCCAGCTCTCTGCTGTGGCCCAGGAGTGCAGTGGAGGATGGCCCAAGTCTTTGGGCCCTGCACCCCATGGAAGACCTGGCTCTTGCCTTCAGATCAGCGCGGTGCGCCGGCCGCGGCGGCCATTGGAGGGTGAACCAACGGCAAAGGAAGACCTTTCTCTCTCTCTCTCTCTCTCACTGTTCACTCTGCCTGTCAAAAAAAAAAAAAAAAAAAAAAAAAAAAAAAAAGGCAGAGCAGCTGGGATGCCTTAAGGGATGCTAGCATTGCAAGTAGCAGCTTAACCTACTGCAGCCCCGACCTGATGTTCTGACCCGTGCTCCGCTGATGGCAGGATGGTGTCTTCTGATTCATACGAGGAGTCAGACATGTCCAACAAGGAAAGTTATGCAGAAAATTTTCAGCAATGGGAGGTGACCCAGAGAGGGCTTCTGGGATCGCATTGGGAGATCTGCCTAGGACGCAGCAGGAGAGCAGGTAGCCAGTTTGCCCTGCCCCTTTGTTCTGGCACCAGCAGGCCTGACGACCCCAAGCACTTACATGTTCTTCCTCCACTTGGCAAATACTGGTTTCGCCTGAGGGTCTCTGCTAAGCATGGAGACAGGACCGGGTGTGGCCACGCCCCGAGGGCCAGCACTTACCTGGGCTGCGGTTTCAGTGGTGACTGCCCCACTTCTGGAGGTCAAACCCCAGCTGTACCAGAAAACTGTAAAACGTCAAATGTCTACCTTTAGAGTTTTAACTTAAAACACACCCCTGTTTATTCTCTCACCCATAATTTGATGTTAAGCCATAGCTTTTCCAAGAACGAAGGTTGCTTATTGGAATTCCTTATCATGTTTCGGGAATAAACTAAACCCGTAAGATACTATGTTATCCTTTTCCATAAAAAAAAAAAAAAAAAAAAAAAAAAAAAAAAAAAAAAAAAAAGCTTAAGGGCACTTAAAGGAAGTCATCCAAGAACAAATTATTTTGATATTTTTAAATCATTCACAGAATTTTCCCTATACCTCTCTCAACAAGCAATTTCTAAGCAATTGGCTTGTATTGATTCTTTCAAAAGTGGATTGTTTCAATTTTTCCCTTTCATATTTCTTCAGGCTGTGTGCTGGCAATGATTTTTCAAATAAGTGCAGGGGGATACAGAGATTTGGGCAGAAGCACACAGTCTCCTCGGTTTTGTATTGGAGGGAAGTATTCTATTTAACCTCGCCGACACTTCCCGCAAAACCACCAAGGGGAGAGGCAGAAATCTGAAGATACAAGCACACTGGCAGCCTCAGACCCAACAGGCTTGAATGGGGACCCGGCCCTTCACTTTCTGCAGCTTTCCGTCCCCAGTGTTTACTGGTTTATTTACTAGATTTAGCGATCTCTAAACAGGCTCTGGATGGGTGGGCAGGAGGGCGCCCTGGCTGCCACGGAGGACGCTGGCCCTGGTGCTCTGCTCGTCTCGGATGTTGGTTCTGTGTGCTTAGGTTTAGCTTCTGTTGGAAGGAAGTGTGTCACAAGGGGGTCTCGTGAGGTAGCAATGAGGGAACAGGCAGTGCAGTTCCATTCGTTTGGGGGAGGTAAGTAGACTGCACGTCCCTGGCCAAGCCCAGTCTGAGCAGCCCAGTGTCTGCTTCTCTTGGCAACTGCGGTGCAGGGTGCCCAGCTGGGCAGGGGCTGCCAAGGTAAGCCGGGCCACAAGGGCAGGATCTTAGAAGCCAGGCCATGGGGATAAAGGTGGATCTCACCCTGCAGGGGTACGAATCCTGGATGGTGTTGAGTCAAGGATGTTGAGTTGATCGGATTCCATTCATAAAAGTAACTCCAGCAGGGCAGCAGGGAAGGGGAAGAAAGGACAGGGAGAATGGCCAGTTAGAAGACTTCAGCCCCCACGGCCGGCGCCGCGGCTCACTAGGCTAATCCTCCGCCTAGCGGCGCCGGCACACCGGGTTCTAGTCTCGGTCGGGGCGCTGGATTCTGTCCCGGTTGCCCCTCTTCCAGGCCAGCCCTCTGCTGTGGCCCGGGAGTGCAGTGGAGGATGGCCCAAGTGCTTGGGCCCTGCACCCCATGGGAGACCAGGAGAAGTACCTGGCTCCTGCCATCGGATCAGCGCCGTGCGCTGGCCGCAGCGCGCCGGCCGCGGCGGCCATTGGAGGGTGAACCAACGGCAAAGGAAGACCTTTCTCTCTGTCTCTCTCTCTCACTGTCCACTCTGCCTGTCAAAAAAAAAAAAAAAAGAAGACTTCAGCCCCTGGCCGCCCAAGATGACAAGGGCCCACTCCAAACCACATCCACAGGCTTGGAGAGGAAGGGCCAGACCACACGGCTAACACAGAAGCAACTGCAACCTGGAGCCTCACTGGGCATGAGAAATGATGGGGAGCAGTCTCTGGTCACTCTTAGGTGTCCGGCTTGGGCAATGGGATCAGTGGGGATCCCATTCACCAAGGGGGCAAGGGGAGCTCGCTGGGGCTGTGAGTGTGCACTGCGCCCCTCCCTAGGGAGCAGGCGGGAGGGGCGGGGCCTGTAGCACCCTGGTTAGGCTGTCTTCAGCTTTGTGAAAGCCCTTAAGGCATTCTTCTGTCAGGGAGGAAACTGAGCCAGAGGCTAGGCAGCCCACTCAAAACCATGCCTCCAGCAAGGGCCAGGGCCAGGACTCAGATCCCAGCCTGGCTCCAAAGTCCACGACTTCCTTCCCCACAGTCTAACCACGGTGCTGCCAGCACCAAGCCCGTCTCTGAGGATGTCCGCGATGGCAGGACACTGGTGCAGTCTGAGGACAGAGAAGCCAGGCACAGTGTTCGCAGTGCTCAGGGAGGGCTCGAGCGATGGGACGATCACATGTCCTGAGGAAGGCGGCCTGTGGGGCCAGGGGCACCGCTGATGCAGTGGAGAAGAGGGAACTGGCCAAGAGAGACACTCTAAGGACAAGAGATCCCGTAGCCACTGACCTCTGTCAAGTTCAAGTCAGTGTGTCCATTTTACCAGCATCACATCATTTCATCACTCCGATCTGAGAGGATGGGCGGCCACATGGGAATGCAGCAGGAGATACATACAGCACTGTCTCCATGGGGAAGGAAGCCATGCCCTGCACAGAGACAGGGGTTCCCACTGCTGTCCATCAATCAGGGCTCCTGCTCTGGCCCCCAGTCCGGAATCCCTCAGACCCACACCACCCCAGGGGCACTGCTGGGGAGACAGGAGGGAGCTGTGACTGTCTGAGAGTTGACTTCATCCCTGTCAAAGACTTGTTTGACAGTGAGCTCTGAAAGTCGAGAAAAAGAATCTGCCATGGGCACTTCAGCGAGGTCAGGGTTTGGATTTAGCTGCTTTGAGTGCTTGGAAGCAGCAAGTTAGAGATGCTGAGACGCACACTGGACTTGGGATTTTACAAAGAATGGACGTAGAGGTCCAGCCCAGTGAGCTGGGAAAGGGTCTCAAGTTTTTTTGAGCTGGGAAGTGTTCCAGTGTGACCAAGCAAGTCCCTGCATTTCACAGAAGGCAGTGGAAACAGCCAGGTTTGTAAGACTTTTCTCATGGCACCAGGTTGTGCCAGAGCCGTGAGCACCTGCGGCCACAGCTGCCCTGTCTTGCTGTAGATAAATCTGCCTGTTAAAGGTGGATTGAACAGCATTTCCCATCTCCTTTTCAATGAGATTATCAATGGCCTTTCTCTGAGCAACCGCTCACATAACAACAAAACTCTCTCCTGGATGTCCCTGGAAACAGATGCCTGGGTGCAGCTTGCCTGTTATTCATCCTCAGCCACCCATGGGCAAGACGCCAGGCACTAACGTGGGCCTGGTGTTTATACTTGAGGGCTGGTGGAGCCTGCCGGGGCTCTTCGCTTCCAGAGCAGCATGCTACGAGGCCACAGGGGCCGTGTTTGTCACTACCACGGCCCAGGCCACTTGCTCAGTGTGACCTGGCCGGGTGTGTTCATCAACAGGGCCACATAAATGTGCTCTAAGGTAAACAGTCCCACAGAGCTGGGCACTAGAGGGCCCTTTCTTGGGGTTTACGGCAGGATATTCTCGCTTTAAGAACCTTCTAGCCACACACCCAGCTCACAGAGCTCCAAGTTGCCCAAACTGTGGATTCACTTCCAGGACTTTTCTCATTGTTGGTTCCTTTCTCTGAGGATTACAGGGATCCTGATATGGGATGAACTGACCCAGAAATCTAGCGTAACTGAGCCATAAAAACATGCATTTTGAGGTCTCTCAAGGGTCTGATCTGAAGCCCAGCTACTTAGATGTGACTGAATCGTGCACTTCTCGGAAGCAACTGCAGTAGTTTCAACTCCAGAGCTTCATTGATAATGGCCGGGTCATACACATTCCAGCAACGTCTGGAACCGCTTTAGAAGGCTTTGCCAAGTGTGGACTTTATGACGGAAGATGTGAATGCTGAAGGAGGAGCCAAAGAAGGGAGGGCAGGAAAGATAAAGATCTCAGAATCCAATGCAAGGCCCCCGGAAGGCCACCAGTCCAATTATCCAGATTGCCCAGCCCAGTTTATAGCCAGAGAAAGGAGGTAAAGGTAATGGCGGCAGGTTCTCAGCAGCAGGAAGAAGGGGGCCTCATGGGAAGGGAGACGGACCAACACTTTGGAAGCAATGGGTGAGTGCTGCAAGGGGCCTCCCGGAGTCCCCCAGAGCCCAGCTCGGAGGAACAGTGGGGAACACAAGGCAGAAATGCACTTGTCTTAGGGCAGCACAGACCAGGACAAATATTTGAGTTTCTCTATTTGATAGGAAGAGTCTCTGAAGCTTGATCTAGGCTACAGCATTCTGTAGCGGGAATGCAAACACAGCTATGTCCTCCAGGAGCTTACAGCTGACCAGGAAAAGTGAGCAGAAAACGGGGTGGCAAGGGCCAGCACAGAGCCTGAAGTTTTCAGGGCCCTGGAATTTGGAGAAGGCTTTCTAGGGGGAACGGCACTGAAGCTGAGATCCAGACGATGACAGTGACCTACACAAAGATGGTTCCAGATAGAAAAGTAGTTCAACATGCACTGACACCCGCAGGAGGAGAAGGCGGTCCTACTGAGGACTGAAAGACGACCCTGGTGCTTGGGACAGAGGGTTAACTGCGAGAGGGAGAGGGGAGGGCCTCAGAGGACAAGACACAGAATGCGGATTCTGTCCAGAGGGTGATGAGACACGCTAAAGAAGCAAACAAACAGGAAGTCCCGGTCACCTAAATGACGGCAATGAGGAGACACAGACAGGTGGGGTCGTGTAACATGCAGGAGATGGAGTGAGCAGAGCTAGGTGACTGCCTGCCTGGGGAAATCAAGAGGGATCCTAAAGGCTGTTTTCCAGGTTTCCAGCATGATCAACTAGATTTCTGGTAAGTTCTACTGGCTATTCCCTGTTCTCCTTCCTCCAGGATCCACACACTACCCTTCTCTGCCCTACTGCATGCCCCAAGAGGTCGGCCTGACACAGAGAATCTGGAAGAAGGTGAAGTGGGGAGATGAAGTTTTGATGTCTAGTTTGAGGCCCAAGTGAGGCTGTTGAGAAGGTAGTTCTATTTCCAGTTCGGGAACCTAAGGGAAAGTCCTTTGGGAATCCTCACCTTACGAGGTAACTGAAACCAGGGATGTGTGGCAGAGGAGGCAGAGTCAGGAGAGAGGCCTGGGGAACACCACCTTGAAAGGCAGCACTTCTCCAATCACTGACACAGAGCCCTCAAGATGCTGGCAAGTATGATTTCTTTTAAAGATTTATTTACTTATCTGAAAGTGTTACAGAGAGAAAGAGAGGAGAGAGAGAGAGGGAGAGAGAGAGAGAGAGAGAGAGAATCTCCCATTTGCCAGCACACCCCACTAAATGACCACAATGACTAGGGCTGGGCCAGGAGCTTCTTCCAGGTCTCTCACATGAGTGCAGGGGCCCAAGGACTTGGGCCCTCTTCCACTGCCTTCCCAGGCACACAAGCAGAGAGCTGGATTGGAAATGGAGCAGCTGGGAATCAAACCAGTGCCATATATAGGCTTCCAGCATCGGAGGTGGCACTTAACCCGCTATGCCACAGTGCTGGTCCCAAAATTAAAATTCTTGAGCCTCTCCTTTAAGTAGTGGGTATAAGAAGAGCGGACAGATGAGGCTGTGAAGTCGTAGTCATGGAGATGGTAAGGATACCAGGAACATGTGCAGTCGTGGGAGTAACGGGAATACAGATGTCCCAAGAGTCACGATGTTGAAAGATCATTCACTCTGAGCACTGCAGTGTGTCCACTGGATTTATTGATGACAATCGTGGGTGACCTCGGAAGGGTCGGCCTCAGAGGAGGGACACAGAGATAAGTCAGGCTGGGCTGTTCCTGCAGTGCTCACGGAGAAGTCATGCAAACCACATCTAGACAACGCATTCAAAACGCATGGCTCTCAATGGCACGGGACAGGTCCCAGCTGAAGGAGACGTGAGGAGTACTTGGGGTTTAGTTCATGTTTGCTTTGTGAGACAGGAGACATAAATCACACTGGGAGGAGCAGACAGGGAACCAGATGACGGAGCTGATTGGCTGATCAAAGTCCTTTAGAAAGCGTTCCTGCCCTTCACAGGTGAAGAATTTAGTTTAACACAGTAGGATCTATTTTTATATCAGGATTACTCTTTGATCATCAGAATCCTCTTGAACACATGCAAGACTCAGAAATCCTAATGCTTTCAACCAGAGGCAAACAAGATGCATTTGGGCTATTCGGAATGAGCCAAACATCTCTTCCTGAATTGTCTCCTCCTTGGCCCTAGCTTTTCCTTGGGGGTCTTCTTGGACACGTATAATTCCCCATCCACATTATGGAACTTGCGATCTCACATTTCCCTGGCATCCACTCTTTAATGAGCTAAATCCCTTTATCATGGACCACTCTGTATTCCAAACTGGGCTAATTTACAGTGCCCAGAACTCAATACCATACTATATTTCACAAACCTGAAGGAGACCAGCTGTCTTCACCCCAGAAGCCAATGTCCAAGTTCACAAATGTGAGAAATGTGTTGTTTTTGCCTCTGTTTATGTGACTATTAGTATTAAATACTTGACCACTATGAAATAACAAAGGGAAGAAAATTATGACCTCTTCTCCAAGAGTTGAATGGTATCATGGGAACTCAGTGACTCTGGATTCACTGAGAATAAATCTTTCCAAGCCAGTTTACTTATTTTTTCAGATTTATGAAAATATACCCATCCCTGGTAATTTCTGTTACACAAACAAAATTTAAACCAGCATTCAATGTCACTAGAAGGTCATCAAGTAATGGGATTGTGCATAATCCTGAAACTAAACAATGTTAGCACACATGTTCCCATACAATGGCATAAATACTATATGTAATGATCTGATAGCAAAACAATGCTGATAGGAAAAGCTGAGCCCTAATGATGTGTTTTGAAGGATACCATAGGTTAGCTGATACAAATGACCCAGGGGGACACTAATAGTCCATTACTGGAATATACTGCATATTTCCAGATGTTAATCCCAGAAGAAATGAAAAAATTAATTTGGCCCAGAGAAAGTATCATCTGCCTGCTTTAAGTCTATTTAACAGATGACCCAGTGTGTAAAATCAGGGGACAGAAGGTGGGGCTCATTTCAAGCACTGAGGACGGTGGTCATTCAGTCTAGTCCTCTACCCACAAGTCTACAGGAAGATACTTAAGAAAAATCATCTCCCTATTGTCTGAAAGCTCCAATCTCCTTTCTAAACTTTGGTCTGGAGGCCCCCGGCCTTGGTCAACGAAACAGCACCCCGTGGGAACTGTGCTCACTCTGTTTTACTATGGTAGCCATCACTTATTGTTTTCTAGCCAGAATTGAGTCATCTTTTTAGGATGAAAGAATCTTGAAAGGAACCACCTATTCTCCATAGTTTTCAGGATTTGCCATGACCCAGCCCTGGCCATTGAACACTGCGTCCCATGGTTACATGATTAGTTTGGGGATTACCAGAGCCAGTGGAATGCAATTCCTGGGTTTGAAGTGGATTTCAGCATAGTAAGGTAGAAAGCCCTTCTTTCTGTGGAGGTGCAGAGAGAATGGTGTGTGTGGCTGGCACTGATGGCAGCATGTACCCTGAGCATGGAGCCAGGACAGTGAGCAGAGCCAAAAGTGGGAGAGAGCCAGACCACTGTCCACAACAACTAGATCCCTGCTTCTCTGTTACTCAAGTCAATACTTCCAATTTTTGCAACTGGTTTGAGTCTAATTTATATCATCTGCCACAAACAGTGTCTGGACCGTTTATCTCACTTTGCATTCTTGCCTCTGGGCCTAACCATTTGTCTCACCTATTTACAGCTTCCTACTGGCCCTGGAGCTTGATGGCTGCCCTTACTCTTCTGATGTTAACCTTGGCCTCTCCCCAAGGCTACAACTTGTACTCATCCCTTGGACCATATCTAATTTTGGCTGCTCTGGGTAACAACCAACACAATCCAAGTTTGGCTGGGTGTTACCGCTGTGTTGCCCAGGGAACCACAGGCAGACAGAGAGAGTTCACAGCCTCATTTAGGAAACTATTCTCATGTCTGCCATGACCAACAGAAATCTTCCTAATTTCCTAACTAAATTTGTCATGGAGAGATTAAATTCCAACACCAGCTGAAGGCAACTGTACTAAGTGACTTTTCTCTCACCCCTCCGGCTGATTAGTGCCTCGCCATATTGGTCTCTGTTCCTTCCATCACAGACCCTGTCTCCCGGCCTAGTGAAGCATGTAGACAGGGACCACTGTCCCACTGTGACAGGTGGAGGCATGAAGGAAGCTCTTCTCTGCATGCCATGCTCCTGCTAAGAGCCCCGGGCCCCCACACTGACCTCATCAAGCTGTGGCTCTCCTGCATGGTTCCTGAGGCCCCTTGCATCTGGCCCACTCTGATACTTGCCTTTTGCTGCATATCTTCTCCCTTTGTACCCACTGCCCCATGCATTGGGGGGCCTCTGCTAAAGCTCTCAAGTTAGCCACATTTTACCCCAAATTCTCAACGCCCACCTGGAATCCTTCCACCTTGGTAGAACATTTCCAGTTGATGTAGCTGATCAAGGGGAAAAGAACTCAATGCGTTATTCCCTGGAGATCTATCCTGTACTTGCAGGATACTGTGGCTGGCGGGTAAAAAGACGACCAACTCCAGCAACTGAAAGTTTACATTGCTTTGGAACTAAGGAGTTACGTAACAAAGGTATTCACAAAGGGTGTGCAAAGGCAGGCTAACCCAGTACATCCCTCAGTGGGATGTACTCCAGGGCACAGCATGCTGGAGTAACCTGGAGCTCCAGGGCGCTACACTTCCCAGACAGAGGGGGCTGGACAGAAGCCTGAAGCCCAGAGCTGTGGGCCGGGGCCCTACCGTGAGCTCTCCGACATCATCCAGCCCTACCCCAACCTCCAAAGCTCTTCTGTGGGCTTTCACCTGCTTGTGAGTGAATTACATGCTGATTAATTGCTGTTTAATCTGTGGTCATTCTTTTACAAATTCTTCTGCGAAGACATTTGCTTTCTGTCCCTCTTAGCCCTAGCTTAGGGATAATCGCCATAAAATAGAGTTTTAATAGACACCTGCTAGTTGATTCTCTTTTCAACTCACTGTTTAAATAAAATCAGAGAAGGACTAACTTATATATTTGCCTAAAATCGTATTGCTGTGAAAAGAAAATTGATCAAAGGGAAATAATTTTTTTCCTGAAGCACAACGAATGGAAGTGGTTTTAAGAACCAGAGACTGTCCTGCGGCAGAGATGAGCGGGTGCTTTATTTCCACTCATTCCGTCCCACCCACCACACTTGGCTGGATAACTGTGCCTGTTTACTCCCTTTTCCACATAATAAAGACGGAACTTACAGAAGCCTCAAAGAAGCATCCTAAAGCTCTGGTGCTGAGCAGAATCCTCTTCATTTTCATCATTAGAATGAAAGAGGCCCTGAAAGGAGAAACAGTGGCCACAGAGGGGAAGTGGGTGCTGGCAGGGACTCGGATGGGGAAAGTTTGCGGGAAGTCGCTGGGGGCATCTGGGGTTAACGGGCCAAGGAAAGCCGCAGGTGGTGTGGTTGTTGTAAATCAAAGCACACAGGTGTGGGTTAGAAACCGGACAATTTCCCGTCTGGCTCCCATCTGGAGGCACTGCTTCTCCTGTTGGGATTTCTTTGACCATTGAAATGAGGGGGCTCTGCTCAGCATTGTAACCTTAGGACTCTTTCTCGCTCTTAGCAGTTCGCTAAGGGAGGTGTCTCTGTGGGTGTCACTTGGGGATGTAAACCTAACACACAGGGTGTTTAACCACTTGGGACTCCAACCCTTGAGGGAGCTAACGCCCCACAGCCACTCTAAATTGCTACTTTATCCTTAAACACCTCTTTTTAATGTAAAGATTAGGTTGACCTTGAGATACTTTCATAAACCGGGTAGGGGAAGCCAAGCATACAGTTGGTCTCACCTTACAAGAGGTTTATATTCTCTGAATTCAACATTTTTGCCTTGAAGGAAACCAAGAATATTTATGAAATATTCTTGTTATTAATGAAAGCATTAATACTCTTGTATAGATATTTAAAAAATGTGATTTCCTGTGGGCACTACAGTCCTTTCATAATTAGATCTGAGTAAACAGCTGCATTTGTTTGGAAATAATGATTGCAGAAAAACTTGGAGTTATTTCCTATTATTATGTCTTTGTGCCATTGAGGATAATATCCGATCGAAATTACTATAGACCCAAAGATGCAACCTGGGGAATTTCTACCCTTGTATTGGCCAAAGTGCTACTAGTTTTTGAAGAATAAAAGTGGAAAGCTATCAAGCTATCACCTCCCAGCTAATTTTAAAAGTGAGGAGGCACCTTTTTGTTTACAGAACAAGTTTTCCGTAGTTTATTGTCCGTGCAGTCTAAGACTCACACATAGCACTGCAGGATCTCAAGGTGAATTTTGAAGTGGGCAGCCTACAGTAGGCATGAGTGAAATGCTGACCGAATTCTCAATACTTGTAAGCCTGCACTTGCCAAGTAGCCCCTTGTTGTCCACATGTAGACAGTGTTTATAGGGCATAAATAGGAAATGTCCCTGGCCTGCAACTGCAAAGGGTGGGTATGGAGCCTAAAGATGATGAATGAATCCAGGATTAGTCACAATCCAACCGTGCTATGGTTTAAATGTTGTTTGTTCCCTTAAAGGCTTCTATGTGGGGAGCTTGGTGTTCAGGGTGGCAGTATTGAGAGATGATCTGGAACCTTTAAGAGGCAGGGCTTAGTGGGAATTCCTGGCTCAACTGGGAGTGTGCCCTTAAAGGGAACTAAGGCCGTCTTCCAGAGAACCCTGGTTAGTTTTCAGGAGAGGATTATTATAAAAGCACGAGCCTGGCCCCACCTAGCCTTTCTCTGGCTTCTTCTGTAGAGATGTAATGACTTCCTGTGTGGAGATGTATTTACTTCCTGAGTATAATTTCTTCCCCAGTGGAGATGTAATTACTCAGCCCCACATGCCCTCCCACCACTGCCATCTGCCACAAGGTAGCGCAGCTAAAGGGAGGAGCCCTTACTAGAACCCATACCATGTTGTTTGACTTTCACTGCCAAAATTGTGAGTTAAATCAACCTCTCTTTTTTATAAAGTTAGCCACCTCAAGTAATTCATTAAACTGACAAAAAGCTAAGGAATAAAGGCTGTTAGTGAAGTTAGACACAGCAGTTCACAGTCATCAGATCTGAGTTCTCCCTGTGCCCACACTGGGTTAGCTGTTGCCGTTTGAGCAGATCTGTCCCAGGCCATCAATTTACAAAAGGAAAAGCAAGCCGGCCTTAGCTGTGGGCAAGCAAGGATGGACTCTTGCTCCTCTCAAATCCACCTTTCCCCTGAGCAGACGAAGAAACAGAAGTCCGGAGTCTATGTTCTGTTCTCTAACCTCAAGACCTCCGTAGAGACTAATGGTTTTAACCTTGAAAACCATGACGAATGCGCAGGGTCTGTGTTTCTCATTTTTCAAATTACCCTGTCGGGCATCTGATATTCCTGGTGGCTTCCACCGTCCAGAAACCCGCCAATTATTCTAAAGAGGCCACACGCATGCTGTCCTCTGAGCTATGAGACCCGGGACCAGGTACCTCGTGGAGAACACAGTGTGTCTGACACCCACAGCCTGGAAATGGGCAAGACTCAGAACCCCTCTGTGGTAGACGTGTGTCTCGGGGTGCGACTCGTCTGTGAATGACACCATGGAAGTAAAGCTGCTGGCTCTGATGCCACCCCAAGGCTGTGGATGGTTTCCCCGCAAGGCCTCAAAGAGACACGTTTTCCTGGGAGACCTCAAGTTCTTGCTACATTGGCAGTTGGAGAGATTTGTGTTCTGTCATCATTTCAAATCTTCTCTTTCCCTTCATCCCATCTCCATAGCCCCAACAAAAGTGGCCATTCTTTCCTCAAAAGCAGAGCTTCCTAATGGGTTCGTGTACCTGGGCAGCAATGTAACTGGCATCAGCTTGAGACAGTGCATGGATGCCCGTGCTCTAAAATTGCTTTCTAGCAAAAAGATTCTATCTTTGTTCCTTCTGTATCCTGCTGCCTGCACGGCGTATTCCAGAAAACTGCGTTTTACATAACTTCTTACCCTCCAATTCCCAAACAGATGAACCTTAGCTTGACTTTCCTCGTCTTCTTAGATGGAGAGTAGATGGAACCCACCAGAAAGCAATCAGGATGACAAGGACATTCACAACAGATCAGTCTGAGGCAATTTTATGCTCTCTGAAACAGCCAGACTCCTGCCAGGTAAAAATTACTCAAAGCATAGTCCTTGACTGTGACTTAGAGCCAACTGTTTTAAGTTTTCATGTTTCTCCAAAATCAGTTCTCTGTTTTGTAAATAAACATGTAGCCAGGCAGCTGTTAGAGAAGATGACATCTCAAATAAACAAAGTTATTTTAAATTTTTCTATCAGGAGATTTTGCCACGGGACATCTTAGGAGCCAGCTGCAAATGAGAATACACCATGAGGGGAGTCTCCACTCTGGGCCCTGGCAAGTTGCTCCCTGATTCTGTGCTTTCTAGTTTGTTCTCTGCTTTAACAAATAAAAAGAAGACTAGGGCCGGAGCTGTGGGGTAGCGGGTAAAGCTGCCGCCTGCAGTGCCGGCATCCCATATAGGCGCCAGTTCAAGTCCCGGCTGCTCCTCTTCCAATCCAGCTCTCTGCTATGGCCTGGGAAAGCAATACAAGATGGTCCTTGGGCCCCTGCATCTGCATGGGAGACCTGGAAGAAGCTCCTGGTTCCTGGCTTCAGATCAGTGCAGCTCCAGCCATTGTGGCCATTTGGGGAGTGAACCAGCAGATGGAAGACCTCTCTCTCTCTGTCTACCTCTCTGTGTAACTCTGACTTTCAAATAAATAAATAAATATTTAAAAATAAAAAGAAGAAAGGAAGGAATGGAGGGAGGGAGGGAAAGAGAGGCAGGAGGGAGCGAGGAAGGGAGGGAGGGAGGAAGGGAGGGAGGGAGGAAGGAATAACCTCATACTTGGTTTATATTTTAGAACTGAATGTACAGGCACAGTACTTCCTCTTAGCACCCACATAGGATGACTGTGAAGTGAGCTGACAGTTTATAAGGTATGGTTCATTAAGCAGCCAATTTTATTGAACTGAATGTTCACCGGCATTAGTCTATCAGCTTAACATGTAAAATGTTAAATAAATAATATTTCATACATTCGAAGATCCCCTTGGATGAAAACAAGAAGCCAATGACAGCTGAGTAACAGGATGAAGGCTTCTTGATAAGGCTTTTTGGAGTCTGGGGCCTCCCTGAAGAAGGCTGGCATCTGTGTGAACAGCAGAGCAGTGACAGCGCGGTGCCTCCTAGACGACTGCATTCCTTTTTTAATATAAAGCTTTCATTTAATAAATAGAACTTTCATAAGTACAACTTTTGGATTATAGTGGTTCTTCTCCCCATACCGCCCTCCCATTCCACCTCCTACTCCCTCTCTCATCCCATTCTTCATTAAGATTCGTTTTTAATTATCTTTATATACAGAAGGTCAACTCTATATTAAGTAAAGATTTCAACAGTTTGCACACACACACACACAAAGTATAAAGTACTGTTTGAAGACTAGTTTTACTGTTAATTCTCATAGTACAACACATTAAGAACAGGGGTCCTACATGGGGAGCAAGTGCACAGTGACTCCTGTTGTTGACTTAACAATTGACACTCTTATTCATGATGTCAATGATCACCTGAGGCTCTAGTCATGAGCTGCCAAGGCTATGGAAGCCTTTTGAGTTTGCCAGCTCTGATCTTATTTAGACAAGGCCATAGTCAAAGTAGAAGTTCTCGCCTCCCTTCAGAGAAAAGTACCTCCTTCTTTGATGGCCCATTCTTTCCACTGGGATCTCACTCACAGAGATCTTTCATTTAGGTCATTTTTTGCCACAGTGTCTTGGCTTTCCATGCCTGAAATGCTCTCATGGGCTTTTTAGCCATATACAAATGCCTTAAGGGCTGATTCTGAGGCCAGAGTGCTGTTTAGGGCGTTTGTCATTCCATGAGTCTGCTGTGTAGAGGACTGCATTTCTACTATCAAAAGATGTGGTACCAGGGGCAGACTTTTAGTCTAGCAACTAAGATGCCCATGCTGTGGGTTCAATTCCAGCTCCAGCTCCCTGACTCCAACTTCCTGCTAACTTATATTCTAGAAGGCAATAGAGATAGCTCAAGTAATAGAGTCCCTGCCACCACATGGGAGACTGGATTTGATTCCTAGCTCCTGGTTTCAGCCCCAGCTAAAATTTCAAAATATTTATGGACAATGTGTACTATGAAAAAACTATGCAGGGAAGTGCTGCAACATAGTGGTTAAAGCCACTGTCTGTGATGCCAGCATCCAATATGGGTGCCTGTTTAAGTCCTGGCTGCTCCACTTCCCATCCA